>NC_079135.1:33933380-34249752 GCF_945859705.1 Episyrphus balteatus
AATCCAATTTTTTTTAAATACTTCGCTTGGTTTTTGAGAATATGTAACCATTTTTAAACTTTTGGACTTTCGTTAACTGTCTATCAAAAACAAAACTTTTGGTAGATGCGCCAAAAAAATTTAACTTCAGAAACACATTTCTGCAACTGAAAAATAATTGGACATTCAGAAATACAAATGGTCATTGGTCACCCTACTTTACTTTGAACTTTCTGAAATTAAAAATAATACCAACAAAGTTCTTTCTAAGTTCTTTCTAAGGTATCACAATCACAAGTTCTATATCTTTATAAAGTATAAGCTGAAAAGATGAGAATCCTGAATGATTTAATTTTCTCATTAAATAAAAAAGTCCCTGCATCCATATTTTTTGCTCATTTATATTGATCAAACATAACACAACTTTATTAATACTGACTTGATAGTTCAAATCAAAATCTTTTTAATGTCAGTCTTGCATACTTTGTGGTTTTGAAATGTCTTATCCTGATGATATACAACATTTTAATAAGAAGTAAGCGAAATTTAATTTGAGTAAAGTGAACTTTCAGTTAAGTTTAAACGCCCACTCATACAGAGGTATTGATTAAGCTTGATTTTTTGTGTTTGCTTTCATTTAGAAAAGCTTTGATATTAAAGAGTAAAGAGTATACGACAGGTGGTATGAATTTCTTTCAAAGAGAAATTTTAATATAATACGAGAATAAAGTTTAAAGAGTTCAGTGCTGCCGAAAGTACGTTCATATAGTTTTAGATTTTATTATCAAAACTAAAGTTCTTGCCAAAATCTAAAAAATGTGGTAAGTGAATATTAAAGAGTGATTGAAATGCATTTCGGTTTAGAGAAAAAAGAAATGTTGTCGAGTCAGGAATTCAGAAACCTATTTGTTCTAAGTTATTCTCGTATATGAAGCGGTAAATAACTTAAAACATGCGGAAACTTATAACATGGGAACTTAGTATATAATCAGGGCTGACGAGTATCTACTTGCTACTTTTGTTTGCTGTTGAAAATAGCTTAAAGACTTTTTTAAGAAATTTAAATTTGTTTTTTGATGATATTTTTATCTTTTATTTTTACTTGACCTATATAGAATTCTTGTCAAATAAATCGAGATTGTAATCAAAGCCAACATTAAGAAGTGATTTTCCTCACGGACGTCCGTCTGTGTGTCCATCTATACATCAAGCTAGGGCCTAAGCGGATAGATGGATTTTCTTGAAACTTGATAGAGATAAACCTCCCATACAAAATTTTTGAGTTACTGCAATTTTCTCGAAAACGGCTCTAACTTTTTTGACTAAATTTGGTATATGTTATGCTGTAAGTAATTCTAGCAAAAATACGTTTTCTCAAAAAATACGGATAACGGAAATATGCTAAGTACTGATGTCGGCTCTTCCCCTAATTATTTAATCAATTTTCTTTAAAATTCATAGACGGTTGGTATAATAATAAAGGTTAATGGTCATTGGTTAACTAATATAAAGATACTTTGAACAACAAGAGCAAGTTCGTGCGACCCAGTTCTGATTTTTTTCTTGAAAAATTAATTAAAAAAACGGGATATTGAACGTTTTGAAATTTTGGTTTTAAACCTTTATTAATAATTATAATTAATATTATAATTGCTATAATATGGCATACCAACTTTCTTTTTAATTAAAAAAAAAATATTTATAGAAAATGTAGGTATTTATAAAAATGCATCACGTTGTCGCACGTTCTTGCGCTTATAGTAAAAGTTATTATATTATTGCTTTTTATAGCAATCACAAAAGAATAATTTTAATTAAAGTTTATCATTCATTTGACAAGAAATAAGTGTTTAAAAGTGTTTTCAGTATTACGAATACACCCTATCAAATGCCATGCCATTTTATACCTTGTATAGCAAAGAATTTTTGGACTTTTTTTTTTTTTGAGCCGTTACTTAAAAAAAATAATTTTTGTATTTAAACATTTAAAATATCGTATTTGAAGTAAATTATAATCACTTTTGAAAAATTGATTTTGCAAAAAAGAAAAAAAAATTTAAATGTAGGTACCTACATACATATTTGAGAAAAAATGCGAAATTGAATGTTTTCTTAATTTTTAAATTAAGGTTAATAAAACGGTTTTGCACACGGTTAAATTTTTAACTAGAAATTCAGAAATAAGGAAAACGGTTCTTGACAATCACCGTTAATATCTAAAGTTTAAAAAAAATATTGTTTTTATTTGAAATTAGGATCTTAGGTATGTGCCTTAGAGCGTTTTCAAGAAAAACAACATTTTCCATTTTGGTCAATTCTATTTTAAATAAAACAAGATATTTTAATTTCACCTCTATACCTAGAGAATCTCCCAAAACCCTTAACTATCTAGTTTGAACAGAATTGCTTCAGTGTTTTGGCCTGTAGCTCGAGATTATGTAGACCAGACAGAAAGACTGAAGCTTTTTCGCATTCTCCATCATGGTAATGTGAAGTACCTCATTGTTATAAAATAATGATAATTTCATCATATCAAATCTTTAAAAATAAATTGAAAATAGTTAAAAAATATAATCGACAAAAAGCAAATATATAAAGTTTCGACTAAAAAGTATTACATACAAAAATACTTTTTTTTTTATACAACATGTTTAACATTAACTCTTTTAAGACGACATCTCTGACATGAACTTGACAATATCGCATTCGATGTGTGGGTATTGAGAGACATAGTACAAATTTAACTCATCAGCTGAGAAAAGCTATAATTATGTAGTTTAGTGTTCCAATTAAATTGTTGTTCTTCTTCCACGTGCGTTTACTAATAACTTCCCGCTTTAATCAAGACTTTATAACACTTTTTTTGGTTTCAAAAAAAAAATTCCATCAATCTTGCCAGCAGCTTTAACTTGACGCAAAAATGTTTCAGTACATATTTTTTACATATATGATTTTAATGAAATTCTTTTGGCAGCTGTAAGTATAGTGAATTTCTTATTTAAATTATGATAATGTTATGTGCGCACGCTTTAAATTTGACATAATATAAAGTGTATAGATATTTTATAAATGTACCTATACAAATTAGATATATTAAATGTCATCTTATGGATTGAAAATGACAGCTCATGTCTTAGTTGAACTTTAATCTGCATTAATTGATTTTTATAATGTAATTTACACAAAGTTTAAGTGTGAAAGTTTAGAAAACATCATGACAACAAAGCCTATTCCTAGGAATATTAATTTGACTGAAGAGTGACAACTGAGTTAGCTTTTTGTTGTTATATTATTAATTAATCGCATATTATTCTCTTTGGTATACAAAAATAAAGTGCAACTGATTTTTCTCTTAAATTCTTTTTTAAAGAGTTTTGATTTTGTGTAAACAAAAGAATTTTTAATATTGCTATGCATGACAGATAATAAAAAAGTTAAATAGTTTTTTTTGTAAATATTGCTACTAGCATATTTATTTGCATTTTGCATAGGCTTAAATTGAAAGAAATGTTATAGTTTTGTTGTGGCGATTGGCCATGTAAGTTAATAGAAATTAAACAAAAAACTTGCGTAAGTACACTGAGGAAAAATATCGTGAAGTTTAAACGTGATTATGTAAACTTTGATTTCGCTGTGAAAACAAAGGATCAACCATGATCCTTTGGAAGAGTATAAAGCTCTTTATAAAATGATATATTGGTTTGATTAATAATGAACATTTGAATAATCCAATGGATGGAAATGTGACAACATGGTTTAGCTTGAAGATGGAAGAATGTATCTTGGGCGCCAAATGCTATCGGTAGTGTCGTTACTTATTCGTAATTCTATTTCTTAACTAATTTTTAAATAATTTTATAAATTAATATAATAGGATAATAGTGCCAATTATTTTTTGAAACAAAAAAATGTTAGCAGTTAATGGGGATGATGGATAATGTAAGGATTAATGGTGCAAATACCAAAGGTAAAAATCGATTCATAGCCAGAAGAAGGGTGGGGAAAGAAAAAGTTGGGTGCAGGTACGATTTCTGGCAAAATTAGAAGTAACATTTTATAATATTAATAGATAAGAAGAAAACATATATAAAATTGATAGTTAAGAGATCTAAAACTTTTGTTTAGATTATTTTTTACATAACATCTAAAGATGGTACCTATACGTATTAAAAAAATGCCAAATTTGTGTTTTTTAGTTTTAATTTATATTAATCTTTGAAAAAAAATTTGAAAAAATGTGGTGCAAATGTTTGGACGTACACATTTCCTCTGTATTAACAAGTGGAAAGACGTTCTCGAAATTTTGTGTTTTTTTGTGTTTCTCAATATCTCGCATAGAATCGAAACCTCCCATATAACATTCTCCAATCTCTAAATAACTCTAACGATGTTGATACAAAATTCAGATGTTATTTGTTTGTAGCAAAGTCTATGTTGAAAAAAAAAATACCTAATAATGTTTGAAACTTAAAAAAAAATCTTAAATTAAAAAAAAAAAACAGCTTTAAATTTTTGAAAAAAAATTATTTTTTTTTGATTTCTAAAATTGCATATCAACTTAATTTAATTTTTTTCCAAAAAAAATGTATATGAAATTGTTTTTTGTTTTAAACGGATTGCATTCTGAAACATTTTAGCAACTTGAATTCTAAAAGCAAGTGCTTGCAAACATTTTCATTTGGCGTGCATTTTTATCAAAAAAAAACAAAACCGACTTCCATGGATCAAAACTGTTTTTTTGTTTTGTTTTTTTTCTGATAGTTTCTATCGCCAGAACTGAAAAAAAATGAAATGGAACCACACGGGCACCAGATTTCCAATACAAAAAGAATTAACAAAATTGGTTCACTCAGTCCAAAGTTATGAGGTAACAAACATATAAAAAGAAAGAAAAAAAAAAACAAACGAATTGGAATACCTCCTCCTCTCCTCGATAAAAAAAAATATTCAATATACATTAAATACAAAAAAATCTTTTTTCTTTTTTTTCCAAAAATTATCTGAAAGTTTTGATAACTAAACAAAGTAGATATCAAGCTATCAACTACAAAAATTGTTGGTTTTCGGGGCCAGCTAATTTCTTGGGTTGTAAGCAAAAACGCAACAAAAATTGAGATTCTTTTAATTGTTTTGAGTAGTTTACTTTCTACCATAGAATTTGAAAGTTCATAATTTAATGGATAGAAAATGATATTCGCTTTCTCATTTAGCACCTAACATCACCCGAAATATGAACGAACTTAAATAACTTTTGAACTAACAATCGAATAAATTACAAAAGAATAAATTACAGGTTTTGTACCATAAAGTAGAAGATAAGTCTCAGGTATTTCCTAGATTTTTCCCCTGCGCGTGTATACGATGCATTTTCTATAGTCATCATTTCATGGCATACATAAACGAATATGTACATATATCAGAGAGTCGGTTTCTTAGATTTGTCTTGAAACATATTTGGTTGTTCAAAAACGATTGATAAGCCCGTTTCTATTTTTGTGCAGTGATTTATATTTAATCTGCAATTATAGTCTATATTATCAGTCAAATTTATGAATATTGTTATTTCCTTTAGCTGAAACAAACTATCATTATATTAATGTACAAATGTACATATGATAAAAATATACAAAATCAATGGATTAATAATTTAATCGAATTTTTGTATGTCTATTCAATGAGAAAATAAATGCAGTAATATCCAAACTTTAAAAAATCATATTTCTGCCAAATATGTGTAATTTGTGAAATATTTGTCAATAATTTGTTCTTATCAAAAAAACTACAAACAAAACGTGACATATTTATGTTTGTGATTAAAACAGCTGATGACCTTGTTTTTCTCTAATCAAATACCTTTTCATGTAACTACAAAATATGCGTTGTGAATTCTTAGTTTCAAGTTATATGAGCTTGTAAAGCACTTTACTGATTAAAAAAGTATCAGTTTTAGGGAGATTATTCCTGTCCAATTCAGTCTGGTTTAAATAAATTTTATAATTATTATTACATGATGCATGCATTTATTTGATGAACATTTTTATAATCCGATCAGTTAATAAG
This sequence comes from Episyrphus balteatus, assembly GCF_945859705.1. Classification (NCBI taxonomy): domain Eukaryota; kingdom Metazoa; phylum Arthropoda; class Insecta; order Diptera; family Syrphidae; genus Episyrphus; species Episyrphus balteatus. The sequence goes on from NC_079135.1 coordinate 33,939,420, forward strand.
GGGGGCTTAAGTTTTGCAGATAAGTCAAGGCAAATGCTGATATCATTTTCATTAATCATTTTGTGTTTTTTTTTTTTTCATTATAACTTAAGGAAAGAGTTTGTGGTTTATATTTTAAAACTCAATATTTTGCTTCCAGAGTACAAGGATATGCATAATTTCATTTATCATACATTAAGTTATTGATTATAAAATTAAAATTATAAAAGATAATGAATTAAAACAAAACAAACCAAACAAAAATGGTCACTAGGGTGTATGAGTAACCTTTTTAACAAAAAAAACCTTGATATGTATTATTTAAATGAGAAATAAGATTACAAAGATAAGGGACAAATTAAGTAGCTTATCTATCGATATTATATGAAGTAGGTACTAATATTTCATAAATGTAATCATAAACATGTGATTCTGCGACTTATTTAGAGTTACCCAAAGAAGGAAAAAAATGCATCACCAAAATTATATCTTTTACCATATATTATGCATTTATAATTGTTCTTTACAAGCTCCACTGTACTAATATACAAACAAATTAAAAAAAAATAATTACAAATAATCATTTTTCTTATCGTTCAGTGTTTCATTTCATTTTCATTCCTTTGTGTTTGATTTTTTTTTTCAATGTTTTTTTTTTCTTTCGAATTGCCTAACTGATAAGAAAGCCCCATAGACTGGTCTGAGATTCTTATCACAAACCCTCAATTCAGTATAAATTGAAGAAATTAATATGACTCGGGTTTAATTAAATCCAGTCGCTAGTAAGTGAAAGAACCAAATAAAGTTTTTAATCCGTGTAGTAACATTTTTCTGAGTAAACGAACTTTGAAACAAATTCTTTGTGTGATTTTCTTGTGAAATAAAAAAGGACTGTTCTGTGTTTTGAAACAAAAGAAAAATATTGAAATTATATAAAAATAACGAAGTTAAAGGGTGCAATTTGAAAAGTTTTATTTGTTTTATGTATTGGACTATGTTTTCAAAGACTATCATGTTCTAAGAATGGTGAGTTTTTCAATCCATGTTTTTCTTAATTATTCATCACACCTCCAAACAAAAGTCATATTTAGTGAAGTATTACCGGCGATTAAATCAAAAGATAACTCACAATCTCTAAGAAAGGAAAGGCCTTGTGTCTTAACAGACTTCTCTTATCAGGCATTAACGCATTGAAAACACGCATAATCTCAAGAGATTGATAAAAAAATTCAAAACAAACTAGCAACAGCAGCAAAAATTTATATAAAAAAAATGTATAAGCGTGTGTATTAAGTTAAGTTGTTTATAAAAATGAAGAAATTGTATATTGACGTAGAGTCTGGTGACATTTTACTAACCCAAATTTAAGTGAACCCCCAAGAGTATAACCATAAAACAACAACAACGACACAAAAAAAAATAATGAAACAATAAAAAGATATGACTTAGTTCAGAGTCCTGTTTACAAAACGTTTTATTCAGCAGAAAAATAACAAAAAAAAACAACTTATGCTGAATTTTCCAGTTTTATTCGATGTCAACCGATTTGATGCCGTTTCGAATCGGTTATAGAGAGTGAGAAGATTTGAATTGCATCTTGTTATCGGGAAACAATTAGTCATAATTTTTTTCACGAGCATCTGTTCATATGCAATGTGCATTGTGCAAGTTTAATGCACTTATTTTATATTGCCCCAATTTTTGAGAATTTTTGATTCCAAAACCTTTAAAGCATTCATCTTTCCAAATTCATAAATGTTGTCTTTTTGGTAAACATATTGTCATTCCTTGTCCTTGGCAATAATCTTTGGTGTTTTAATCCGAATCCTATTAAATTTGTTATGATTATATGACTCAGTTTAAAATGTTTGGAGTTCTAGTTAAAGTATTTGGCCCTTGTACACAAGTTTTAACAAATTTAACAATAAGGTCAAAGTCATTTTGCCTTGTTTTGGGTAGTAGTTAGTGTATTTTATCGACAGATTTAACAGATTAATGGGTGTGTTCAAAGAGTGATTTTTTTTCAATTTCATTATCAATAAAAATGTTCGATATATCGCTCCGTTTCCGAAATGTAGATAACCAAAACAAAATACTGTGATTTCTATCCATTTTTAATTTTGTGTGTAATGAGCTATTCAAGATTAATTTGTGTTGTTTCAGCACGTGAAGGACAAACATATGTAGATATTATGAGTCTTTTTGAACTTTGGTTAATACCTTACCTAGTTATGAATTTTTGGTCTATTCAATGCAATTTTTTCAAAAAAATTTCTTAAAGATGCCTTGATTTAAATTTCTAACGCTTTAACATCTTTGTATCATCAAATTTACTTGCCACGCATCAAGGATATCTCTAAATAATATTTAAGTGATTTGAGAATATTACTTACAATCAATTTTCTATCAATTTTCCCAAATGCATATTTGAGTTGTTATCTGGCACCAAAAAATAGAATCAAACCATTGGACACACTGGCCAATCATCAAACGCATTATGGAACTCATTCATCGAAAAGTTTTCAACAGTACAAGGCTCACTCTAAAGGCTCATTATGTCTGTGCTGGAGTATAAAAAAAATTTAAACTACTCGAACAGGGCATTCGATTTTTCCGGGCCTATTTTTCTAATGATTTTTTGTGCCCTGAGCTTGAATCCGAAGTCAGAAAAATTCTATCACATTACGAAGTTCAAAATTCAATATCTCAAATCTAGATTCTAATTAATAACATCAAATGCTATTAGAAAAGGAAAAGAATAATTTGGTTTCTAGAGAAAAATGTTTCTCGATATTACTGTCATTTTGGAAAAATTGATCTTAAAAATTGTGTTTTTTGTTTTTTTTTCAATTTTTCTCAATATTTTCTAAAACAAAAGTATAGTTTTTCTACATAATCTTAAATAAAAGGTTTTAGGTAATCTAAATAACTGCATTCCAAACTTTTAAAAAATCAAAAAATTTTCGCAAACTTTTTTGATTGAAAATAGGCTATTTTTTCAAAATTCGTCAAAAATATAAAAATTAACTTTTTTTTCAAAAAACATTTAAAATACATAAATAGAAAACATACAAAGTAATTTTTAACCAAGTTTCTTTAAAATCCAACTGTTTTTGTAAAAGATAAAAATAAAAAAATCGTATTTTTGCATTTTTCTCAATATTTTTGAGGTTAAAATGGTTTCAGTAAAAGTTGTAGACACTTTCAATATCTACAACTGCATTTAACTTTTTCGATAGGAGGTCTACATTCGACAGAAATCGTAAAAAAACACGATTTTTGACACCCACACCACTTTTTCGCCCACCCACCTCCTTTCCCTCAAATTTTCTCACCATCCTTATGCTGCTAATAATTTTTTCAACTTTTACCCTCTGAAAACCGGATTGGCACTGGTCAATCATTTTCTCCAATACGGACCATAACTTGTTATCACAAAGTGTTGAGTTTGAGATCAATCATCCGGTGGTAATTGCCTGCGTTTATTTAAGCCATTCTTTATTGCTTTTTGTCTTATGAGCTAAAGCAGATTTTGATGGAATGTCCATTTCTTGTTTGCAAACATTGTTCGGTTAAGAGACTCTCTAAGCCAGGGGTTTGGTTAATTTTTCGAAGGACTTGACAACTTTTACACAAAAAATGAATGTTAGTTACGCCATCGTATAGCTCACTTTATTGATGGCTTTCGAAGTTCTCCAAATGGGTCCTCCAAATAAAGCTATTTATTTTCTTGGATACCAAAGAATTCTTTGAAGACAAAAACAAAACTAAATTTCTACCGTCGCAAAATCTGAAAAATAAAATGAATTGAAACAAAATAAAACAAAAATTTAAAAATTGGTCACTATGGTGTATGAGTAACCTTTTTAACCAGCGATAAACTTTCTATTATGTAAATGTGAAATAAGATTACGGAGATATATAAGAAAGCTTCATTTGGCTGGAACTGAAGAAAAATGATCACAAATGGTCAGAAACAGATATCAGATCACCTCAAATATTTAATTTCAAATTTCAGTGACGTTTCTCTTTTCTTTGTTTCTATAGCTCTAAAGGTAAAAATTTCACACTTGATATTTGATGATACTACCCTAAGATCCAAAAACTTAAATGGATATGTATGTGCGCAAGTAGCTTTTGCATTAACCTGTTAGTATTCCCAGTTAATGTTTAAAAGTTGACCTTATATCGAATTGCTTCAATGGTCGATCAGCAGTGAACTCTGCAGAGTGCATTTTTAGATTACAAAGCGGGCAAATCTGTGTTTTTTTTGTTCAAAGTCTATAAGCCTGTATCCGTTAGGGTAAGTATTGTCGTGAAAAACTGTCATTTCAAACAGACCTTTCTAAATGAGCATTGAAATTGATCAAGATCTGAGACAATAGCTTTTTGGCACAGAGCTTGTAAAAACTATTTAAAAAAAAAGTTCTTTTAACTTTCTGAGGCTATTTAGTGAATTTCTATGCCAAAGTCTAATATGTAATTATTTTGATATGTTCGTGTTGTAAAGACTGATAAAGTAGTCATAAAGTGTAACGATCAAAACATTAAAAGCTGTACTATTCAACTCCGTTCCGAACTGCGCAAAGCAGTTTCATTGAACAACACAATTTTCTAGTGACTCATACATAAAAGTACCGGCAGATGTGTGCTCCACTGGCGAAAGCTGCCTTCTCTCTACTCTACATTTACGTTGAAGATCAACTTTGCTATAAATCAGCTGAATTAAATAGTATACTTATATGTGAAAAAGAAATAACAAGTGCTATTATTAGTTTCAATGACAGGTTGGCCGCAGGCATTTCGCCAACTGACAATATTACCGGACGAATGTTTGTATGTGAGATGCCATTTTTGTCTTTTCACTTCGGAAGTGAATATACTTATTTTTATTTTATTCTTTCAATTTCCAAGTAACTAGTGGTTTTTACGGTTTACGGATTTCAGAATCAAAATAGAATTAACAAAAAACAATTACGTTTTATTGAATACAAAACAGAACACAAAAAATCAGCAACAACAACAACAACAAAACATCGTCTGTGTCGTGAGAATAGATAATATTTATTGCATTTTTCTTTTTATTCGATTTTGTACGCTCCAACTGATTGTTGCTAATAATTTTAATTAACTGTATATTTTATCATTAATATTCCAACAAAGTGTTTCTTATTTGTTTTTATTATTATTTTTTTCTCTTATTTATTTTTAAGTTTAAGTTCAATGACAACTGACAGACGGAGACGGTGTCGGTGGTTTAGCGTGCTTTTGTAGTCGCGTTGTCGTCGTTACTCGTTCGCGGTTTTGTGCGTGTGGGTTGTAATATGTAATGTACATTGTACAATGCTTTGTTACCATTGAAGTTGTGAAACTTTATACAAATATAATCGTTAAATATTTACAGTAGCGCCCCCAATGTCTAGGATTGTTGTATATTTTTTTTTATTTTTTGTCTAGGTCTTACAGGAAGCAAGATAAGAATTAATTGTGAGTGGTTATTTTGTTTTTGTCTACTCAAAAGGTGTATACTGTATATAGAGCAAACGTTTTGTTATTCAACTTTGTCTAGGAATCTAAGCTGATATCAAAGGGTGATAAGAACAATATGATGAATAATACTTTGTATTTTATAAAATATTCCAGAAGGCTAACATTGTTTATGTTAAATAAAAAAAAAACTAAATCAATAACGAATCTACAGTTGTAGTTGAAAATTATGTGTTATTTTGAAATTATAATTGAATTTTTCTTGTTTTGTGTACAAAAATTTGATCTACCCTATGAATACCAATGCCGCTGCTCTGAAATAGGGCCGGGTACTAGGGTGTTATTATCTGATTTTTTCAATTCTTCAAGGGAGGACTTTTAAACGGTGCAATATCCACTCAGTTCTTGATCAATATTTTGATTTCGCTCCTTGTTTAGTTTTTCAAAACTGCCCAATATTTCAAAATTTTGCAATGCTGTCCAAAACCTTTTTGAATCAATATGTTTGGCCTGTATGATGTTTTTTTCTAATCTGCAGTATTTAGTCAGAACCAAATGGTAAATTAATACATGTAAAAGTATGCATTTTTTACAAGAAATTCTGAGTCTTATAAACGTAGGTTTTTTGGCAGTATTTTCCTTGTTTCCCTTCTTGATCTTCTTCTTTTCGAATGGATCATTACTCTCCCAATATCAACACTTTTAGAAAGAGAACAAACGAGTTTATCTTTCTTTCCATGTTTAACTGAGGATTGAGGTTTCAGAGGAGCAGAATTGGCTTATATCCAATAATTGTGGTTGTTCTTTTTTTCTTCTGTTACTTGGGATTCTGTGTTCTGTATTGTTAACAGGATGAATTGGTGTGGCTGAAATTTGCATACCCTTAAACGATTTTGCTCGATGAATAAATAAATCTACTTCTACTGAGAATCCTGAGTAGGAATCGGTCAACGCGAGTGTCGATAGTTGATAGTCAAAAAACGACGATTTTACTCCAAAAATTGTCGTTTATTACCTATCAACTATTGATTTTGACGGTAGCTGATTCTATCCTTGGGATCACCTCCAAATTTGATCTTAAAAAAATTCCTTTATAGTTTGTGATGGTTGTTATCAAAATGATCAATCCGATTTAAATATTTATTGATCTGGAGACCGCTATTGTATGTTTAGGTAAATGACAACATCCAAAAAAAAAATTACCAAAAATGTGAAGCAAGTATTCCAAATTCAAGGTAATAAGTCTGAATGAATGAATCGACAGTTAATTTATGATAAAGTTCAATTTTCTGTTGTCAGAGATCCTCAGAAGATCAATAAAAAAAAACAAACAATTAGAGTAAGATTTGTAGTTACCGGTTAAAAGAGCATTTACTGAACATATGATTTTTTTTTTTGCTAGGTTCACATTCAGGAGAGAAAATATAATTATTCTAAATGCATATTTTTTTTTTTCTAAATGTAAATTTAAATTTTTTTTGAGAGTCCAAATGAAAGCTTCTTTGCTCGTGTTAAGTACTAACTTTGATAAGCCATATATTTTGAGAGGGGTCAGATGGGAAAAAAGTGTTTTCATTTAAAGAAAGAAAACAATTATATCTTTTAAAAAAAGTAAGTTTTTTCTGCAGAAACTTGCTTTCTCTTGCAACAAGTGTTTGTTTACGAGTATTTTTTACATAATGTGTTCAGCTAGGGTGCTTTTTGATGTTTGTGTTTCCAACCCAACAGCCCGATTGCGTGGTGTTTTGCAGTCAATGAAGTCAAAATTAAATATGCAATCAAATTTAGAGCCTGGAAATCAAGAAATCTTAGCAAAACACTTGTTTTTTTGTTTTTTCCCGAATTCCCATACAGACAAGTTCCTGGATTGAATCATGTATACAAAAGTAGGCGTGGCAGGGGGCGAATAGGGTCGACACTATTTTGTGTTTTTGAACTCTCCTAGATAATCAAATTTCTTCAATTTTATTCAAATTGTGCAAGCCGTTTTCCAGATATAAATATGCACAATTAGAAGTGGGCATGGCAGGGGGCGTGGAAATATCGCTAAAGTTTGTAAAACTTGTTGTTATTACATTTAAAAACAATTTTTTTTTTCCAAACTCAACTTATTTTTAAAAATTTGATTTTTTTCCAACATCTCGACGACTGAAGATTGGAAGGGACCAAAAATTTTCGACTGTGTCCGAACAGAGATGTCCTTTTCATGACATGATATACTGTTGGCGGCTTTGTCAATTCTTCCCAAAACCTAATACCCTGAAAAAAGTGTCTAGCGGGTGGAGGATAAATTAGAACACAGAACCTCTATCGTGACAATCCATCCACCTTACGATTTTCGAAACAAGGTATTACAACCTGTCGACAATATTGGTATCTTTTTCTGCAGAAACGAATGCGAGTATCGAAAAACTATACCATTAATCTCATAGGTGAACCCGGCGGGACCCCAAGCCAAAGCCAGGGCTCCGTAAAAATAAAATATGAACATATAACTCAGATTTCAAAGAAACTCTTAAGTTTCATTTATGAATTACACTTGAAGAGACCTTTCTTTTGATACCTCTTTCGATAAATTTAGAGGAACTTTTCAAATGCATTTTTTTTCCAAAATCTGAAAAAAAAATAATTTGTGTTTTTTCCTTAAACTCATAGGCTTATTGTGAACGCAAATCTGTTTCGAGACTATCTTTGGTCGGCAGATATTTGCATAATTGCCTCCGAAATTAAGAAAAAAAATGTTTGTATGCAGATAGCTCAGCAACCAGACCCCCAAGAAACTTTTGGTTTTCAATTTTTTGAATAGAGCTCAAAGAGACCAGGAAATTTTTTAAAATGCATTTTTCTTCGGAAAGAGGTACCCCTTGAATATATTTCGAAAATCTGAAAAAAAAATAAATTTATGATTTTTTTTTACCTAAATTCAAAGGTCTGTTTACTGTGAAATCATATCTGTAAAGCAAAACTTGTTTCGAGACTTTGGTCCGTAAATAATTTTCTCCGAATGTAAGAAACAAATGTTTGGATGCAAACAACTCAGCAATCAAACATTCAAGAAACTTTTAGTTTTTAGTAAACGTTCAAGACTTTTCGGCCTGTGTGTTCAGCACTGCATACATTGAAAGAGATCACAAAATTTTTTCTAAAGCTTTAAAAATAAGATCTTTAAGCTTTTTTTGGTTCTTAAATATGTATGTTGTTCATACATTAATAAAATTAGTCTTAATTTCTTTAACTATAACTCAATCAAATGAAGAGTACCTAAACTAAATTCTACTTCCATGTTAATTTGTATGCAAAATTAGTTATATCATTTCAGGTCATAATTTAAAGCTGCACGCCTTTTCAATTTACATGTCTTGAATATATTAATTTTGAGTGTGCGGAAAAATTTTAAATTGTTAAAAAAAAATATCGGAAATCATTAAACACGTTCCGCAAAAGTATCTTAATAAATCATTTTTTTAATTATTGTAATGGCATGCGCTGTATAGTCACTTAAATAAACTAAATGATTTATACTAATTCTAAAATGTCTATAATTAGATGTATATACGCCTTTTTTGTACCTTCCAGTTAACTTATTTACTTCCATTTTTCCTAATGTACAAAATAAGTATGCTAGGTACCTACTCAGTGTAAATTTAGAATAATATTCAATGACATAAGAGTCTTACTTGAACATTAAAAAACTTACTTAATAAACATTACAAAACAAACTCTTCCGAATGTCATTCCAGTTCAATCAATTAATTTATATTTTATTTTCTCATTAGCACAACTTAATTGTGGTTTTTTTCTGATACTCTTCTGAACTTGAGTATAAATAAAAACAAACAAAAAATCTATTCAACATTAGATTTATTACTATTTTTTTTTTTTCAGAAGCTTCTATAATGGTTTCTATTACTATCCTAAGCATCAAATAAAACTATTAAGATGCAATGACTTTTTTTTTAATTCTATATTAAGAACAATTAAGTTGTTTTATTGTTTGTCTCAGGACTTTTTTTGATTATAATAAAAATTTTAAAAAATTAACTAAAGTATAATTGAATCATCATGATTTTGGAAAATCCAATTTACAAATTTTTTTAATTACCTAAACAAAGTTGACTAGTCCACACTCCATAAAAAAACACAAAAAAAAAAATCCATTAATCTTCAGCACTTTTACTCATAAATCTACATATTTTGACATCCTCATGAAATGATATGATGATAGAGAGGTAGGCGTTTGGAAAGTTTGCCATATCAACACTTCAGGTATTTTTTGTTTGCATAATTCATTGTTTAAATAAATGTATTTTGATTTGGATCCATTACCTATATTGATTGACAATAATTTGAATTCGAGAAAAACATCTATAATTTAATTAAAGCTTTAATGTAAGTGCGCACACTGTCAACAAAACAACAAGTAGAAAAACAAATATTTTGAATCCGAACTTAGTCAAAGTTCTATTGACTTTCATAACTACTCCCTTCAAGTCACGTTGGTTGGGATACAAATAGAACAACTTGGTACTGACGAGACAAGATGAAATCAAAACAATAACAAATCCCTATTAGCAGTTTTGAAACGTTGACTTTTAGCTCTAGAATTTGCAGGTTTCTAAATTAAATCATTGAGTATATTGAATTTTTTCTACCCATTTTGATGTATAACTTGTGAAGTCACTATTAACTTACAATATCAGTTACCTACTTGGGCCTCAAAATATAGAAATTGATATTAATTTGGTAAAAAAGTTTGGTTGAATATAATACGAAGAGGTATACCTCTGTTCGAAGGTTTAAGTATTTATCAAAGATGATGCTTAAACAAGAGTTGAACCACTGCTAAACCAAGGCTGAACCAAGTTTTTAGATACAAGTGGACCGAAGTGACAATAGATCTACAAAAAGTAACAGTTTGTTGCAGATCTTAGTTTGACGGACATGCCTTCAATATAGTTATCATTTTTTTAATGACGTTAGTGAGGCCATAACCGTCAACAACGGCCTTATGTGGTGGCGCTAACTGCCACAAACGACCATGATGCACATTCTGTATGAATTATTCAAGGGTAGTTGGGAATTTCTCTAGCTGCGGTAGAGGTGAGGTACTGGCTAGTTGGTACAGTTTAATTTGACGTCAGTAGACTTTTTCTTGTGGGATTTCCTGAAGTCGCAATTAAGAGTCATTGAAAATTGTAATCTATTTGAGCATAAAAAACAGCTTACCAGGGAATTAACTTAATTTTATTCAAAAAATTAATGGCTTGGCTGGTTAATCTGTTTGCTTAAAACGTCAGAGTTTGCGTCATAAATGTAAAAACTACACATATTTGTATATTGTATCGAAAAAAGTTTTTTCTTTCAGGAAAGTTTTACTTTAAGACTTTTTGTTAAAACCTTTCACAAGAAAAAACGAACCTTTTGAATCGGAAAAATTGAATCTCTTGATTCATGTGCAATCATTGGTATTTTTATTTTTCCTATTCTAAGACTCTATAAAAACCTGTTGTTTTTTTTAATGGAATGGATTTGTTTGAACTCAATAATTTTCCATGATATTCCTGCAAGAAGATACTTTAAAGAAATTCATATCAAACACCACTTGCATTTAAGAAAAAAGTAACACATTTTCTTGGGCTTATTTGAATGCGGTTAAGTTAATGTTCCTGCCAAATTGTTTCATTACGGTTTTTTTTTTTTAAAGAGTTTTCAGAAAATGATATTAATGTCCTTCATTCGAAAACGAAATCAGCTTATTTTTGATCTTTTCATTCAAAAATTCTTTTCTATTAGATGCATACAAAGTGGATCAAAAGTTCATGGTTCATAAATTTTCCAGGAAAAGCATTAAAGTAATATTCTTATTCACTACACCCATTATGCATAAAGACAGTAAATGCTTTTTTTTACTTCTAGTAAAATCATTTCCTTTTCTCCCAGCAAATATAGACATTTTTCATGATTTTTGATCATCCAAAATCAAAAGGTCAAAATTAATTGGTTTAAAAATAGTTTCCTGCAGCCTAATGCCTAACCTTGGGATGGTTTTTTTTTTTAATTTCAGTTTTTCATTTTTTCAGAACACTTCCATGGTAAAACACGAATTTCAAGAAAAAAAACGACTTATTAATAATATAAAAATTAAATAAAATTTTACCAAAAGAACGTCTGTTAGAAGGTATTAATGTTTCGTACTAAGATCTGAAAATCGAGAGATTTTAACTTCAAGTTAATTTTCAATCACTCCGATACGACAATTTTTAACAAAGGTACGGAAAAGAAACTTAAAAAAGGTTATGATTTTCGATGAATTTTAATTTAGTATGCATAATGCATATACTTGAAATTTGTACAATAAAGTTACAACTTTGTTTTATGCATCCAAATAAAGTTAATACAAAAAAATCATGTGTGCAATTCACACGTAGAAGTGAAACCTTAAAAAATCATTTTTCTTGCAAAAACAAAAATCGAAAAAATCTACCTTTTTTATTCCATCACCTTTAAATCCATATTTTTATATCAGAACCTAAAATAAATTTTATATCATCTGAAAGCTTATTATTTCACCTTTTATATAACGCTTAAATCATATTCTACCATGCCTACAAAAAAAGTAAGAATTTTTTAAGGCCAACCATGTCGAAATGTCAAACTGAGATAACGGTACTTCCTACACTGGTGGCAAGTCATGGTCAACAGATCTCTACAGGTGTTTTGAGGTATTTTTCAAGGTTTTCAATTTAAGATTGTGTAACTTGTAGAGCACTTACCGTTATGTGTGATATATCAAATGAAAGGTAATATTATCAGGATGCTCAATAAAGTTAAATAAAATTTGTATGTGCTCTAGATCAAAAGATATAACGTGTTTAGATAAAAACCAGGATTTTGAATATTAAATTAATTGAAATTTTGCACAGTTATAGTTTATTTAACTATCCATCTACAGTGTAAATTTCATATATCTATCTATTAAAACAAAAAAGTTATAATCAATTGATTTTTCCTGTTGCTTTTTTGTTTCATCTTGTTTCAAATCACTACGATACTAAGGAAGTTTTCACTTCAAAAAGGAGGTTCTGATTAAATTTAAGCTTAGTTTTTTATTTGAAATAAGTATTTCGGTTTTTTGCAAATCGTCAGAATCAATTAGCAACAAAGGAGATGGGGCGTTTTTGGGCCATGAGCGTTCAGTAATGAGACTAGTCTCGAATTGAAGCTGGAGCTTAGTATATTCAATATATGAAGTTTTTTTTAAAATCGAAAGTCAGGGTCCTGAGATATAAGGCTCCAAAGTTCGTTCTGATAACCATTTTCTGTCCCTTTTATATGCAAATATCATTAGAACTATAAGAGCTATATGTATGTTTTTGATGTCAAATGAAAGGTTGTTTTTGTGCCAACAATATATAACACATATTACACATAAAAAAGAAACGGCGAAAAAAATAAAGAAAAAGTAAAATATTAATGAAAAAGAGAGTAATCCTGAACAAGTTTAAGGTTGACCTGAAAAAACGACAAAAACTAAGGATGAAGCTTTGTTCCTGAAAGCCTCTGCAATAATAATCCGCTTTTACCAAAATCGGATTAGATATTTTTTCGAGATATCCCCATAAAAGGGTTTTTTTTTGTGAAAAATTCATACCAAAGCAAGGCACGAGTACGATAACTTAGGCGCCGAGAATTGACAACGGCTATTTGTAGAGGTGTTCAATACAAATATTTTTTCTTACGGGAGGGGGGGGGGTCAATGTCACTCCCTTCAGGCGGGAGGGGCAATTTTCAAAAGAAATACTTGAAATCATAAAAAAATTATTAAAAAACAACGGCAACACTTACAGTTATCAATGATACTTTTTTCAAAAGCTAGAGTTATACACTTGATTTTAATTTTTAAATCAAACATTTCAATCAATCGTTTTTGAAATAATCGATTTCAAAATCAACATTTAGGAAAAATAAGATTAAAAAAATACATTGGATACTATTTTTGTCAAGTTTTTCAATGAGAAATTGATTGATGAGTAAATTGTATCAATAATTTCCTAATCAAACACTGAAAACCATATCTTCTTATGCCTTGCTTCTATTTTTTGAGAAAAATGAAAATGAGAAAAACTAATTTCTTAATCAGATTTTTATTTTCTTGGCTGTTTACCATTATCAAAAATCAGAAAAGGTCGATATTCATACATAGAGTCAGTAAAGAGCTTTGTTCTTCTTAAAAAAAAAAAACTAGATTCCCATTGTACGCTCACCGCAGGAGAGCCCTGATGGTGCAGAGAATAGTCCCCAAAAACTTAATCCACTGAAGGATTTGAAAAAAGTTTTCTTATTTTACAATTTTCTCAAAAACTAGAAAGCATAAGAAGATATGGTTTTCAGTGTTTGATTAGGAAATTATTGATGCAATTTACTCATCAATCAATTTCTCATTGAAAAACTTGACAAAAATAGTATCCAATGTATTTTTTTAATCTTATTTTTCCCAAATGTTGATTTTGAAATCGATTATGTATTTCAAAAACGATTGATTGAAATGTTTGATTTAAAAATTAAAATCAAGTGTATAACTCTAGCTTTTGAAAAAAGTATCATTGATAACTGTAAGTGTTGCCGTTGTTTTTTAATAATTTTTTTATGATTTCAAGTATTTCTTTTGAAAATTGCCCCTCCCGCCTAAAGGGAGGGACATTGACCCCCCCTTTCCCGTAAGAAAAAATATTTGTATTGAACACCTCTACAAATAGCCGTTGTCAATTCTCGGCGCCTAAGTTATCGTACTCGTGCCTTGCTTTGGTATGAATTTTTCACAAAAAAAAAACCCTTTTATGGGGATATCTCGAAAAAATATCTAATCCGATTTTGGTAAAAGCGGATTATTATTGCAGAGGCTTTCAGGAACAAAGCTTCATCCTTAGTTTTTGTCGTTTTTTCAGGTCAACCTTAAACTTGTTCAGGATTACTCTCTTTTTCATTAATATTTTACTTTTTCTTTATTTTTTCGCCGTTTCTTTTTTATGTGTAATATGTGTTATATATTGTTGAAAAGGCACAAAAACAACCTCTCATTTGACATCAAAACCATACATATAGCTCTTATAGTTCTAATGATATTTGCATATAAAAGGGACAGAAAATGGTTATCAGAACGAACTTTGGAGCCTTATATCTCAGGACCCTGACTTTCGATTTAAAAAAAAAAACTTCATATATTGAATATACTAAGCTCCAGCTTCAATTCGAGACTAGTCTCATTAATGTACGCTCATGGCCCAGGTCCCATATAATTTTGCCCCATCTCCTTTTAGTGACTTCTATTTTTAGCTGAAAATTTTGTATAGTTTGTTAACATAGCTTGCTAGTTTATAGTAGAAATTTAGTTGGAATTTTTGTCTGTGAATTTTTTAACGACCATAACTTCAAAACGTTCCTAATTTCCTATCGTTCGCTGTTTTAGTTAAGAATCTTTACACACCTTTTTCTTCAACAAAACGTGCTCATAAACAATTACCTACCCGCTGTTTATACAAAGTGTAGGAGCACAAAAAAGTAAGTGCTCCCACTTGTATGCCACTTGAAATTTGAAATGTAAACAAACATATTCTTCAGATATTAAAAATATAATCTACCAATTAGTTAGTATTCATCTCATATTTTACTCATACCTGCTGCTTTATTAACTAGCTATACAATAAAATCAATCAACAAAAAAGGGTGGGGGAGAATGGAGTAGGTATGCCTGTGCCCCACCATTACCAACATTATTCCTACCGTTTTATAACTTTTTAATAAAACAAAACAAATCATCATCATTAAATCGATATATTCTTCATATAAATTATTTTATTATAAAAATATTAATTTTTCTGAACAACAAACAAATAATAATAATTCTGCGTTTCTGGTTATATGCGAAAGCGCGTCCATCCGTTCAATCGTTTGCTTAGTATCGTTTTTAATTCCTTTGCGCGCTCTTGATCGTGTGTAATAATATTTTTTTATTTTTTAATTTTTTCTGTGCGAGTAGATACAAAAGCGCATTCACTCATTTTTATGATTTTCACTTTTTTTTTATGTATATTTTTTTGTCGTCGTTGTTGTTGGTAATATAATTTTTAATTTATCTTTCAACTCAACACCCTCCTCCATTCACCGCATTCAACCCCCTTTTTTGCGACTATATAAAAATCCCAGAGAGATGTATTTATTTTTTTTTTATTTTTTCATTTATTCGTACGTAGAATGAGAATGTCGATAGCCTCGGCTTGGACCATATAAATAAAGAATTTCCATCGTCTCTCGGATTACTAGTTTAATGTTCTAAACGTGCAATTGCGCGCAAACTTACTATACTACTACTCGCAATCAACGGACGTTTTACACGCTTTTTTTTGTCTTAACAATTTTTGTATCTTTCGTGTTTTTTCTTTGTGATTTTTATGTGAAATTAATTTAATAAAAAAAATACTAAACTGTGTTCGAAGGACTTCCTGACTGAAAAGTGATTGATCTTTTAAGTGTTTTTCGGCAACAAAAAAGTGACAAAAATCGCATGAAACAATCGACACTTTAACGCACCTTCTTTGTGTCACATTAAAAATGCAATCGCATCAAAGTTTATTCACTGGGCAGAGTGTAAACGGCCATAAACGTCGCCCTTCACTCGGTAAATCAATGCCTGTGACTTCGTTGCTGCTGAATTTGTCAGCGCCAACTTTTAAGGATTACTCGAGTTTGTCAAAGGACGGTCGGTCACCCGAATTTGAACGCCCTCCGTTGTTCTTTAACGTACGTAAATCTAGCGGAAGTGAATACAGTTCTCCAGATGAGAGCATAGATAAGGATTTTGAAATTTTAGAAGCTCCTAAAAATGAGGACCTGGAAGGTGACTCTAAACCCCAAGCTCCTTGTTTAAATTGTCAAAACTCTGAGGGTGCTGATAATAACCCCCTAACAGAATTATGCAAAATACTTTGCACAAAAGAGTGCTGTGAAGTTCCACAAATCCCAGCCATAGAACTGCCTAAGGATAACATACGTCAACCATTGCACAGACCACCTTCAAGAATCGACTTGCAACGCAAACAATTCCTCACTGATATGTTGGGTTTGAATAATGACGATGATGACCAGAATTCTGCTGTCTTAGGGCAAAATGACCCTGAGCTGGTTGAGATAGTCGCGGATATAATTGACAACACAGCTGCCTCAACTACATCCGCCGCCACCACTGCCGTTGCAACCAATACAACAGAGGCAGCTGTTGACCGGCAATATCCGTCATCGTTATGGTCAGCAGGTACGCCCCAAGAAAGTGCAATGCTGAAGGATTTTCGTGAAAAGTTCGCCATTGCGGAAGCTTTAGCTAAAACCTCGGCAATGACCTCGCCAGCAGTTAAGAGACGCTTGGCCGCACGCAGAGTTGAAATGGAACTAGACGACTCTGAGGAGAATGAAAATCCTCATCGTCGTTGTTTGGTTGCTACCGACAACACAACCACCACCGGTTCGCATGCACCTAAAATTGAAAACGGAAGTGAATATGAACCACCACGGGACTTGCTGTTGTATCTTGTGAGGTAAAAAATTGTTTCAAAGAAATCAGCGAAATCAGTTGTTTTTTAGCCAATTTTAAACTGAGGCATGAGTTAGTTGCCTCGGGACCCGGTTAGTCGGTTAGGTATTATAGAGACTGTTTCCCCTTTTGCCATATATAAATCATCAAGTTGGAGTGACACCAGCTCTCTGAATAACTATAAACTGGATCTGGTTGCACTTGACTGTGGAGTAGGTAGGTATTTGTAGCCAACAACACGAAAAAAAGTTATGAGACAGTTAACTTTTGTTTTCGTCCGGACTGTTTTTTGACATGGTAGACAGATTGACGTCAGATATTGCCACTTACATATTACTTAACTGTTCAGAGCGAGAATGAGTGTTTGTTTTAAAAGTACTTGCAATGAGAGTGGATTTCTAGAAATCCAGTAAGTGACTAATTTAGATAGTGTTGTAGGTTAATTTGCATAGTAGCCAGTGCTTGAGTTGGAGTGAAGTTTTAGATTTCATTATTATTTGTTGATAGATCATTGATGTCGTGTCCACAAGTTCGTTACTGTTTGCCTACAAAATTGTAGATAATGTTGTTGAGCATTCACTGTTCTGTTAACTCTATCAACAACAAAATTATTGTTAAATAAAAATGAAACAACAACAAATACCTATGGTTTCACAGTGACGACACTTTTGATTGCAACAAGTTTTGATCAACAAGTGCAATAATTTGGAAAATTTATATCGCAACTTGGATTTTTATATTAAACTTAAATATTCATTTTTGATTTGAGAAAATTAATTATATCAGCCATCAGTAACATTGTCGTTTCTGTAGAGTTAGGACCGTGCGTTTAATCTAATATTTCTAATCTTACTCAGCAAGGGCGGATCCAGGATTTTTTTCTGGGGGGGGGCACAAGGGACGGATTGGCAAAAAAATCAGCAATAACAGTTAGAAATAAAGTGAAGTATCATACGACTGACTGACAAGCAGCGAATTTTAACGACGCACAGTGCGGTATTTTAGTCTAAAACCTGGCCAAACATATTTGGGCACATTTTCCACATCAAATAGGTACCAAATTGCAAAAAAAATATTCGGAAGGAAAAATTTTCATTTTCTTGGTACAGTAAAAGCCACTTAAGTGCTTACCCACTTACCTCCCGATTAGCCGGGAGAAAAAAAATATTAAAAATCATAAAATGCACGTATAACCCTGTACTATAACTTTTCTTAAAGTTCGTTATTTATTTTATTTTTTGAGTCAAGTTGTTTCATTAAGGCCCATTTGCTGAAACGAAACTTAAATAGTTAAGTAAAACCTAAAGAGCTAAGTTTCACATAACGGTTTGCTCGAATTTAAAACTAACATAACTTAGCTGGAAGAAATTTAAGAACATAAGCAGTTAGCGTTCTACTTAAGTATTTTTATTAAATAAAAAAGAAAAGAATGCGGCTTAAGAAATGGATGTATGTAGTCAAAAATTACATCAATTATCAATTTAATAGAAATTTTTTCACTTTCATTAGCATTTACCATCTACAGATGGAAAAACTTTCAACACAAATTTTTGAAACACTGTTTACTTTTTGTTATCATAATTTTCATTCTTAGTTTTGTCAAACGCACACATTTAAAAATTAATTTTTTACTTATTCAAATTTAAATTCTTTCAAATGAATATTTTTCAAAATTAAATTTAACATATATTTTTGGTCACTTTCACTGTTGAATCTTTTTTTTTCTGTAATAAAAAGACACACACTTTTCTTAACAACAAATTTGTTGCATTCTAACTGCTTAATTTTCTCAAAAACAATTCGAATTTTTTGACTTTTCTATCGATTTGACATTTGGATTTGAAGTTCTCAGCGATTTATATCATGAAAGAAAATCATTGCTGAGTTCCATATAAATATTTTTTAGCAACGTAGAATAAAATAAGAAGAACTTAAGAACTATGTTGGACCTATGTAGTTAGGATTCAAATTTATGACCCGTATGAGCAAATGGGCCTAAATAGTTTTTGAGAAATTAAGTTTTAAAGATGAAATGTAGAAAAAAAAATCATGTGTGCAATTCACACGTGGTAGAAGTGAAACCTTAAAAAATCATTTTTCTTGCAAAAATAAAAAAATAGAAAAAATCTACCTATTTTTATTCTATCACCTTCAAATCCATGTTTTTTATATGACAACCTATATAAATCTTATATCATCTGAAAGCTTATTGTCTAAGCTCAAAATATATATATCGATCAGTTCTATGAGACATCTACAAAAAGAGCTAGAATTTTTTGAACTCGATCAATTTTCATCAAAAAAAGCAAAAAAACACGTATTTTTATCTTCTCACGCTATTAAATCCATTTTTTCCCAAACAACCTATACAAATTTTTACACCATCTGAAAGCTTATTGTCTTAGCTCAAAATATATATATCGATCAGGTGTATGAGACATCTACAAAAAGAGCTAGAATTTTTTTAACTCGATGAAATTTCATCTAAAAAGCAAAAAAAAAACATTTATTTTTAAGTTCTCATGCTTTAAATCAATTTTTTTGTTTGACAACCTATAAAAAATTTTATAGGTACCATGTGAAAGCTTATTGTTTCACCTTGTATAATGATGTATAAATCTTATTTCAAAGATGTCTACAAGAGAAGTTAGAATTTTTTAAAGTCAACCATGGCGAATTTCCAGACTGAGATTACGGTACTTCCTACACTGATAGCTGGTCATCGCCAATAGATCTCCACAGGTGTTTTGAGGTATTTTTAATTTTTTTTTCAATTTAAGATTGTGTAACTTGTAGAGCACGTAACGTTATGTGTGAAAAGCTTATGTTAGCAGCATGCGTATTAAAGTTAAATCAAATTTGTATGTGCACTAGATCAAAAGATATAACGTGTGTTAGAAAAGAACATTTTTTTACCGTTATCTCCGAATTTTGAATATGAAATTAATTGAAATTTTGTACAATAATATATTATTTAATTACCTATCTACAGTACAAATTTCATTCATCTATCTATTAAAACAAAAAAGTTATAACAAGTTGAAGTCGTGTCGCGTTTTCGTTTCATTTTGTTTCAAATCACTACGATACTAAAGAAGTTTTCACTTCAAAAATGTTTTCGTTTTTTAATTGATTTTGTATAAAATTTTGCAATATTATGGACATATTTATACCATTTTTTAATGACCTCGTAGTTTTTAGTCAAATACTAGAGACTTCATTCTAATAAAAAATATTAAAGTTCCTAAGATTAAAAAAAAACTGAAACATAGGTAGGTACTTTTTTTCTGGGAAAAGTTTTGTTGTTTTTATTTGCAATACATTTTTTTATATCTCAAGAATATTGTGTTCAAATTGTAGGTCTATTGGAGCCAAATTGACCAAGTTATGAGTATTTTAATACTTCGCTTACGAACGTTTTAGTCCAGGGTTCAAAACTTTAAATCGTTCTCCCCACAACTAATGTTTTCAAGCAGGTGCCCTTTATAACTTCAAAACTACTGCACCGATTCTTTTGAAATTTGTGGCGGGTTGCGCTATTTTAAAAACACTAACGTAAGAAAAAAATAACGAAAAAAGTGCAAATTTTTTAAGTGTGTATTTCAACCCCTTCGTATGGAAAAATAGAGTTGCATATACAATTAAATTTTTTTTAGAATACAATTCATACCTTAATTGTCAATTTCCATATCAAAATTTTTCACCAAAATCACTTTGAAGTTAAAAAAAAAACACTTAGAAAATTCACTTTTTTTTAAATCGAAAAAAAAATTCGTGTCTACCCAACAAATAGTAGTTTATTTATTTGTGAGGTGGATCAACAAACAATAAAATTCGCATTTTCAGCCAGAAATAGACAAGAGTTTCACTTACCTAAGTTCTTTCTGTTATTATTCATATATTTTAACAACTCTTATAATTTGATTTGCTTTAAGTATGAACCAGTTCTGGGGGGGGCACGTGCCCCCGTGCCCCCCCCCCTGGATCCGCCGGTGTTACTCAGAGTTTTTTATGATATTCGTCATCAACTAATATCCTACGTTTTCGGAAATTAAAATGTAACAAATTTTGAGAAATATTTTCCTTTATGTAGAATTCTAGTGGCATACCCATACGATTTTGTATTTTTCTCAATCTTCAACTTTGAATACAAAGGACCATCACGCACATTTTGTATGGGAAGTGGCCCTCGGTAAAATTATCTGAAATTTTAGTATGTTGTTCTCTTGAAGCCCTTGATCAAAAGTCGATATGGGCAGAAAGTCGAAAAATTGACAGTTTATTCCGATAACTATCTCAAACCTTTTAAAAGGGATTGTAACTCTCTATATTGTGTTTTGCGCTTTTAGTGGAATCCATATGTTTTTCGGGTCGCTGAAACCGAATCCGAAGTCCATTTTGCCCCATCGCATCAATTTTCAAGATAACCTCAAAAAATATTACAGCCTCAAAATTTTTTTTTATCTGGGAGTGCGACTATGTTTATTATATGTTTTTTCGGGTCGCTGAAACCAGATTCGAAGTTTTTTTTGCCCTATCACGTCAGGTTTTCGAGATAACCTCAAAAAAGATGTTCTTTTTTTTATGTTATCTCGAAAACCTGACGTGAAAAAATTTTTTTTGGGGCTGTGACATTTTTTGAGGTTATGTTGAAAACCTGATGTGATGGGGCAAAATGGACTTCGGAATCGATTTCAGCGACCCTAAAAACATATGGATTCCACTACAAAAAAGCGCAAAACACAATATAAGGAGTTACTATCCCTTTTAAAAGGTTTGAGATAGCCTTCGGAAAAAACCCGTTATTTTAAAAACTGTCCATTTTTCGACTTTCTGCTCATATTGACTTTTGATCAAGGGCTTCAAGAGAACAACATACTAAAATTTCAGACAATTTCATCGAGGGCCACTTCCCATACAAAATGTGCGGGGTCCTTTGTGTTGAAATTTACGACATAGTTTTTTCGATCCAAACATCAAATTTGATCTTTTCCAGATACGATCTTGGTATTTCCAGCCGACGATTTATTAATTTAAAAACATAGAATCTTTTAAATGTCGTTTTTTTAGAAAAAATTGTTACACTTGAGGAGTGACTTTTCAAAAGAGGATAAAATCACTTTTCCCCTTTTTTCAAACTACATAGGTATGCAATTTTTGTCTCCATATTCGAACACACACGCTCTGGAAACCGGTGAAAACAGAAAATTTATATTTTTTTTTTCTGAGAAGTCACACAAAGTGATTTAACTGCTTTTGAAAAGTGACTCGTTTTTTTGTCCTGATTTGTTGCAAATTATGAGAAATTCCCCTTTTGTTAGCCATATTGGATTTTGATTTCGTCAAATATTGACCACTATGTACCTACACTTTCATAACTGCACTGGACTAATAGATATGTTTTGTTGATGTGTAATTTTTGTGAGGTTAATGTTATTCTATTTAAGATTAAACAAAAAAAATTCAGATTTTTTTTTTTAACATAATTAACACAACTTGGAAGTTTTTTTTTAATTTACGCAGAGAAAACATAACTCCAGGTATATCGTTTTTAACCAAATTCAAATAGAATAACTGTCTTTTCAAAAGGAATAGCTTTGGTTTACTTTTGTTTACACGAACGAAACCTGATTAAAATCGGTGAAAACCAAAAAATATAACGATCAGCAGGGGCGTACATACCATTGCGGCAGCTGAAGCAGCATCCCGGGCCCCCAGCGGATTCCATCGCCCAACAAGGAATTATTTGTTGTAAAGAAACCTGTTTATAAATAAGATATAACTCAGCAACCAGATCTCAAAGAAATTTTTGGTTTTCAGTTATGAATAGGTCTTAAAAAGTCTTTTCTTTTGATGACTCACTTGATGAATTTGGAGATATTTTTTTTTTAATTTAATTTTTTTCGCCAAGGGGTACCACTTGGTTTTTTTTATGAAAATCTGAAAAAAAAAATAAATTTGTAATTTTTGTGCCTAAATAAATCGGCTTCATTGTAAACTCATATCTCTAAGCCAAAACTTGTTTACAGAATTTGGTTCGCAGATTCTGCCTCTGAATGTAAGAAAAAAAAATGTTTAGATGCAAATAAATCAGCAACCAAACCTTCAAGAAAGTTTTGGTTCAGTTATGAAAAGAGCTTAAAAAGACCTTACTTTTGATATCGATGAATTTGAACCACATTTTTTAAATTGAAGCTTTTCAGCAAGGGGTTACCCTTGATTTTTTTTTCGAAAATCTAAAAAAAAATAAATTTGTAATTTTTGTGCCTAAATAAATCGGCTTCTTTACTGAGAACTCATAATTTCTGTTTTAATTTTTCGAAGTTCTTTATATTTTTCGAGTTTAATTGAAATTACGAAAATTTAACCATAGTTTGAATTTTTTTTTCAAAAATGAAGGATATATTTTTAGATTAAACAAAGCATACCTATTAATTTAAGTTCATCAAATTCCAAACCCCTCAAACTTATACAAAAACCGTTATAGTACCTAATCACTTTTAGAATAATTGTATTTAATGAAATTTTAACAAATAAGAAAAATTGCATTATTTTAAATTATTGTGATACCTATTTTGTGTGTGTTTTCTTTTATTGCAATATCACATTTATGATTAGAATCAAGATTTCTTTAAGAACAGCAAAATTCTACCAAAACTTCACTAAAAATGACTTAAAACATAACATATTACTGTCCTTCACCCAAACTGTTTCTCCATATTTACATAATAAACTATAAATTATTCTATAACTTTGTGTACTTTTTATTTGTTTATAGGATGTAAAGGATTGTGTACCATACAAACGAGTATTCGATATAATGATTCTCTCGATAACGATAAGAACTTTTTATTTAGCATTTATGATATCATTTCAAAATCTTTGTTAAAATCAAATGAATATATAAATATTCTTTTTTTTTTTTCTAAAAAGTAAATTTAATTTTCTATTTTAAAAATAATTAAATTAAAGAAAAAATAATTGCACCTCGCCCCTGTTATATTTGTTTCGTGTTTCGATACTTAAATTTTGTTTTGTTTACCCGAGAATCAAACAAAATTAAAATAATAATGGAATTTCTTCTCAAATCATCACGTTTAATTGTTTCATCTAGGACGTTTACACGACGAGTTGTGATACCCATTCCAAGGTAAATAAAAATATGTTGTTAAAATGTAAACATTCAATGTAATAGGACGGTTTATGTGATTTTAGAAGCAAACAAATCAATAACATTGCATTAAACTAAAAATAATTTAAAATTGTTTTGTTTATTCATTTGTTTGACCTAATTAGATAAAATTGAATATCTGACAATACATTATAGGAAATAACTAATCTCGACGCGTCATAATAAAAACAATTTGAAGTAGTATTTTGAAGTGAAGATTTAATGAAGTGTAGAGTAGTCGATAACAGGGTTTTGTTCCCATGTTAAACTTCAATTCAAGCTCATAAACGGTTTTATTTTAAGACGGATTGTTGACAGATAATGTCACCAAATGCCAAAATATAATTGAAGGTGATTATTTATTCTGTAGGTATTCTGATTCTTTACAAATTATTTATTTGTAATTGGTCAACTTATTCATGTTTTGGAAAAAAAAAAAACGGAAACAAAATTTTAAAAATCATACCTCAAAAGACTTGCCTATTTCATATTTTTAGTGTTTGAGCTCAGAACTTTTTCTTAACTTACTTCCACACATTTGAATGGAGCACAAGTTCTAAAATTATTGACTATGGAAGTCCTATTTATATGTTTTTTATGTTTGAAATTAATATTTATTGGCTATCATGAGATTGGTTTATTTATCAACGAGCGATATCTGGAAGGTGCCGGAAAAAGCATATCTTTGCAATGAAGGTAGAAATTTAAATATGCAGCAACAATCTGTCACGTTGCTGCTTTTATGCATGTATTTAACCAGTGACTCATGTTTTGACGAGCGCAATATCTAGAACATGAACATAAACATAAAACGATATAATATGAACCTAGCTAGTTCCAAGTGATCTTTAACTAAATTACCGAATTTTTATTGAAATGGAAATCCGATTCAAATGCAACTTTAGTGAACTTATAAATCATTTATACCTAATTTGTTTATATTCGTCGTTTGAGTTTGAAACCTAGATGTTCTATTACGTTATCAGTACGACTAAAGCTAGTCATGGAATAAAAGATTACGGAGAGGACATTGTACTTTAGAACTGTAGCAAATCGTATGTATTCGTTACTTAAATGCTGGTATTCAGTTCAGTAACGAGTAACAAAACGTTACTTTCTAAACAGTGTAGTTACTCGTATGATTCCCTACTGGTACTGAAGTAAAGAAACATACGAGATACGAAACATACGAGTAACAACGAGATCCTAGTTTCAATACCAAATCTGATGTATGAGATACGAAACGAAAGTAACGAAACATACGAAATATACGAAAGTAACGAGTAACGATATTATTGATGAAAGTACTAGAACCAAAAGAAAGGGATACAACTGCGAGCAAAATAAAATGCACGACTGGGGTCGCACGTACTTGCTCTTATGCTTAAAGTTACTCTAATGATAAAGCTTTTTATTCAAGAAAACTAAGAAAATTTAAAATTTGAAAGAAAGAAATTAAAAAAAATAAAATCTGTTTTTATAATTAATTAAATACCGTTTTAAATGATCTTTCACAAAAAAAAACAAGTATGCCAAATTTCTTCTTGTATAAAAAGGAATTTTCAGAAAAAAATTTTAGAAAATCGTTAGAGCCGTTTTTAAAAAAAATAATTTTTCATATATAAAAATTTTCTAACATTTTTCAAAAAAAAAGTTGGTATGCCATTTTGAAGAAATAATTTATTTACACATAAAAACGAAATATCAAAATTTTTCATAAACCCGTTTTCAAAAAATTGATTTTACAAAAAAAAATTTTGAAATATTTTTTAAAAATCCAAAAATGAATTTTTTGAAAATTTTCTAAAATTTTAATATTACATTCACCTAAACGCTTTTGTATAAAAATTTTCGTTGAAATTGAATTGGTCTTGAACGAGATATTCATAAATCAAAAAAACCATTCTATGACAGGTACCGTTAATAACGGTAAAAAAAATATTTTTTTTATTTCGAAAGTTGGCTCTTATGTTTAGTACTACATTCAAAAATTTTAATCAAAATCGTTAGAGCCGTTTTTGAAAAAAATTAACTTTTCTATTTCCGTTATATGACAGGTACCGTTAATTTTGGTCCTAAAAAAAAAATTTCAATTTGTCCTCTAGGGAATCACCCAAAACTGTTAACTACTAAGTTTGAACAAAATCACTCGAATAGTTTAGGCTGTAGCTGTCTGTAGGTACATACAGACAGACAGACAGACAGACAGACAGACAGACAGACAGACAGACGGACAGACAGACAGAATTGCCGGACCCACTTTTTTGGCATTCCCCATCATCGTAATGTCATGTAAAATTGTTATCTCGAGTTCGATTTTTTTTACGAATCCTAAACTTGCCCTATAGTACCTATATCGCAAGTAAAAATAGCAGCGCATCGATAAATATTTTAAATAAAGCATTAAACTTAAAAAGAGCTTTGATTTTTAAGTAAAACTCCTAAGGTTTCATTAAAATCTAATTTTGCGTATGAATGGAGTTTAATTTGATACGAATTAGATAAGAAATAATCCAAAAACCAAATACACCTGAAAATAAAATGCACGACTGGGGTCGCACGAACTTGCTCTTAGGGTTAAAGTTGCTTAAATTTTTAAGACTTTTTATATAGAAATTTGGAAAAAAAAATAAAATTCGTTTTTTAAAAAAAATAAAATAATATCTGAAATTAAATTGCCCTCCAAAACAAGTATGCAGTTTTGATTGATATATTAACATGCATTTTTAGAAAAAAATTTTTCAAAATCGTTAGAGCCGTTTTTTAAAAAACTAATTTTTTATAAATAATTTTTTGGAAAAAAAGTTTAAAAATAAAATGGGTATGCCATTTTGTAGAAATCACTAATCAACATCTAAAAACAAAATTTCAAAAAAATTAAATGACCCGTTTTCGAAAATTTGATTTTTCAAAAAAAAATTTTCAAAATTTTTTTAAAAATCCAAAAATTATTATTATATTTTCAAAATTTTATATTTGGCTTATATTTAAATTATATAAATGCTTCTTCACAAAAAGTTTCGTTGAAATCGAATAAGCAGTTTTGGAGATAATCGGATTTGAAAAAAACGGTTCTATGGCAGGTACCGTTAATAATGATTTTCAAAAAAAATTTTTTTCATTAGGAGATAGACCTTAACTTTAAACTAACATTTGAATTTTTTAAACAAAATCGTTAGAGCCGTTTTTGAAATATTTCAATTTTACTAAAATCGGTATATGACAAGTACCGTTATTTTTGGTCCAAAAAAATTAATTCCAAAAACCCCTCTGAAGAGTCGCCAAATAACGCTGCATACCAGGTTTGACATCAATCGGTCCATCCGTTTAGGCTGTAGCTCCTTATACAGACAGACAGACAGACTGACAGACAGACTGACAGACAGACAGACAGGCAGACAGACGGACTTCCGGGACCCACTTTTTTGGCATTGTCTACCATCGTAATGTCATGGAAAAATGTTATCTCAACTTTTTTTTTTTTACGAATGCATAACTTGATATATAGTACCTATATCGCAAGTAAAAAGGCGAGCAAAATAATAGCAGCGCTTTTCTTTTTTTATTAAAATTAAATAAAACAAGTTAAAACAAAGTTCAATTAAACGGTATTTTATTTGAAAAAAGGAAGTATTTGCTCCCATGACCATTATTTTTAAATACCGCTTCGCAACGACCTTTCTTCGTAAAGTCCCTGATATCTTTGCGGTGCTATAGATCGCCAAACCTGCTCAAAAATGGTCCATAACTCCCGTTATTTTAGGGTTTATCTTTAGAAACATCTTCTTTTATATCCCTCCAAAGTTTCTAGAAGAGATTGAGGTCTGAGAGACTAAGCAGGTCACTCCATGACCTCAATCTTAGCGTCTTGAACCCATTACCTGGCAGCTCTACTGGTTTTTTGGGTTATTATCATGTTCAAAGACCCATTAAAGCGGCATTTGAAGTCGGTGTAATAGCAGGATAAT
The DNA here is from genome assembly GCF_945859705.1 of Episyrphus balteatus. Taxonomy (NCBI): domain Eukaryota; kingdom Metazoa; phylum Arthropoda; class Insecta; order Diptera; family Syrphidae; genus Episyrphus; species Episyrphus balteatus. Next base: position 33,967,609 of record NC_079135.1, read on the forward strand.
GTTTTCCAAACTATCTAGGTGCCAGAGCTGCTTAATTATAGTTTTTATACTGGAATCGAACCCAGACCTCTGGCGCCATAGCTATAGCTCTTACCATGGCGCGACGAGTTAATACATATCTTAACTGTCATATCGACCTTTTTTTGATGACTTGCAATTTTCACAAATTACTATCGATTTTAATGAAACTTTTCACATGTTATATTCAACGCGATTTAAATTGAACTTTTTTTTTAATTTGTTTTCAAAAAACTCAAATTACTTTGCTGTTCTTAGCTTAAGTTCACATAATGTACATATACATATTTAAGTTTTTGTGTATCTACACTTCCTTAACGGCTTAATAGATTTTGTTAATTATCTACTTTATTAAAAACTTAATTTTTTTTTGTTATTGGACTAATTGGTTATTTGATTTATTTAAATAATTACGAAAAATTACTTCACTGTTTTATTTTCATTCATTAAAAAAAAATATTGCGTTTTAGTATTTGTTCTGCACTTACTTAGATCTGTCGAAATTTATTATTCTCGTTAACGGCTGTCTCACATATATCTAACATAAGAACTATCGATAGATACAATGTTCAATGCGAACATAAAGTTCACGTTCAATGTTATATTGGTACATTCTCATTTTACCATAAATAATGTTATACACAGTGATGTGCAAAAAATTATTTAACTTTTGTTTTTAGTTTACATTGCTTTATTTTTTCATTACTACATATTTAACTAAAATACTTTTAGAACATCTCAGGAAATATATTTCAGTAGACTGATCACAACAAAAATTTAAAAAATTTGTCGGATTGAGTTTTAATAAAAACTATTTTTTTTAACAAACGTCGCCATAGAAAATTATTTCTTTGACTTCAATCTAGACTAAGTTACCAATCTAATTGTTGAGTTAGTCCAGACATCTTCCCATTATAGTGAAGGAATTAAAATTTCGTGTCCACCTCACGATCCTGCTTTTTAGTTGTAATAAAATAGAACTTACAAAAATGACTTACAAATTTTTTTTTTTGTCATTTTGAAGAAAAAATTAAGTTTTTTTTCAATATAAAAGCCTTTTATTATTTTTTTCACATCTCTGTATGAGTTGCTGTTGAATAGGTTTAGTAATTTTTTTCAAACTTAAACCACGTGCATTTTCATCAGCGGATATTGAAATTAAAAAAAAAATCAACATAAACAAATCTTTAAGAATACCCCTTTAACACCGCAAATTGATTGAATATAAACAAAAACATCACAAAACTAACCAATCGTATGCATGCGCATCTCGTTATAATAAATTCTTTCTTTTTTTCTCATTTTGCATTTGTTATTGTTTTTTTTTTTTTTCTTTTTCATCTGGTGTACCTACTGTTGTTTATTGTAGACTGTAAAGAATGGTGAGGCGCTCGCTCATTCATTTGAATGAGAATAAAATGTTTAGACAAAAAAAATGCTTCTTTGTCCAAGAGTATACCTTTCGAAGACGTACAATTGAGATAAGATATCACACATTTTTGCATTAATACAACAAATTATATAGAGATAAACTTTGTCAACAACAACGCCATCCAGTGGTGGATTTATGTTGCTTAGTACTAAGGCCAGGAATTTTTCCATAGATAACATGACGAAAAGGTTGACAATTATACCAAACTTCTACAACACATTCATAAAAATTCTAATAAACATTAACGTATTTCTGGTAGGAAGTTGTCGTAAGCAATACCATCGATACAAACGAAACTTATAACCAATGAATAACTGAAAAAAGTGAAGGCCCAGAAGCAGACGCCTGTGGGATACCAAAAAGTTCGATGGAAATTCTACGGGCAATCTTCCAACTTATTGATTCAGCCACAATATTTCTCTTTTTGAATTTCAAACTTAATTTTATTCAATTTTAAAATAAAAATAATTTATATAATTTTTATTATTTTTTCTTCGTTATTAAACTTAATTTATGCTCTTAAAATTCTTGTTTAAAGGAAACATTGTAGAGATAAAAATTTAAGTGTTGAAATTTTTCAAATGCTAGTTTTTTAAGCTCCCAACAATGTTTTCCCTGTGAGTTAGTATAGTAACATAAGAACATATTTAACTTCTCAGTTCAGAACAATCCATGGTACTATTGCACCAACCACTTTGCACTTTGCATTTTGCAACTTTGCAAAACAGTAGGTACTTCTCTGCAAAGTAAAAGTGCAAAGTGTTTCACCAAAAATTAAAAGTTCCCCACTTTGCACTTTGCAATTTTTGATGTTTTTTTGCAAAGCAAAAAGTGCGGGCGTTGCGCCAACTTAAAATGAAACTTTGCGGAGTTTGAAAATTTGCAAGGTAAAGCTTTGTTAAAAAGATTGAAACCTTCTTTTTTTACTTAAACAACGATGTCTTTTGAAATGTTATTGTACTTTACTTTATCATTTACTTTTTTAGACTGTTGCTTTGCTGCAATTTGTTTAAAGCAGAAAATTATAGAATTTTTTAAAATCAATATAATATCATTATTTTAACTTTAAATTGCAACCATTCATTGAATGATGCATAATTTTGAATAAGGTGGCAATTCTAGAGGAGGCTATGTGGCCATGAAGAAGAGGGCAGATGTGCGTTGTTTATTTAACCCATATGCAAAACTTTGCAGAGTTTGAAATGGAAAGTGCAAAGTTTTTCTGTTATTTGCAACGAAATCAAAGAATTTTTTGCAAATTGGCAAAACTTTGCGCTTTAGAAAAGTACTTTGAGTTTTACAAATTTGTGGTTGGTGCAACAAGATTTGCAAAGAAAGAATTTTTATTTTACTTTTCAAAAAAGTAATTTCCTCTTTGCAAATTGGAGTTTGGTGCAACAGAATTTGCAAAGTTAAAGTGCAAAGTTGCAAAATGCAAAGTGCAATAGGGTTGGTGCAATAGGGCCCAGATCAAGCTCATTTTCTCATTCCTTTTGATATAAAACCAGTACTTGCTCTATAACTCGTATGACAACTTTTGGTTTCCTGTCAAAAACACCAAATTTTTTGGTCTGTCGCTATAGGTACATCTCCAAAATAAAATGTCGCCCTGAAAAAACTATTGGTCGCCTACTTTTAGAATCCACTATCTCCACTACCTTATAACTATCGAAGCTTGCAATATCTTTTGTTAAACAAAACAAAATAATGTTAATAGGCATTTTTTTCTTCGCTCCAGAATAATGCAAAACGAGTATAAACTCTTCTTTTTTGTTTTGTATTTTTTTGTGTTTTTCTTATTTTTCTTTATAATTTGTGTTTTTTGTTATCAAAGATTCAAAAGAGTGTATTTTTGCACGTGCGATATATTTCATCCATCCAGATACATTTTCAAAGTTAAATTCTAAGATCTCAGACATTGTGAGTGATCAGTTTTGTACAAACCGCATTCTGTATCGGTTGTAAAGGTTATGTTATAACGATTTTTTTGTGAATCAAAGTGTCTTTTCTTAAATTTTTGTTAAAAACAAAACTTGTTCTTATAAAACAAAATTAAAAACAACACAAAAATAAATCAGCTGCAAATAAATTACATCTTTTAAAAAGAATTTTTTATTGGATATTATAAATTATAAAAAAATGGAAAGAAATTTAAAAATGAAACAAAATCAAAAAATGCCATGCAAAAATGACCGAAAAAATTATTTGCAAAAGGTCATGTTAACCAGGTAATCGAAACTTTTTAATATTTTCTTGAATTAAAACAAAGATAAAAAGTTTGTGGGAAGAATACATATTCTTAAGTGGAAATTGATTTTATTATTTTAAATTATTTGAACAAAAAAGCTGGAAAAACACATAAATGTCAAGAATCTAATAAAAAAGTGTTAATTGATCAGTTGGTTTTGTTATCTTCGGGGAATCCCGTGAAACTTGTTATACCACAAGTTTTATATAATAATTGAACAATTCAAATGACTAAAAATTGATAAAAGAAGGTACCTTTATTTTTTTGTAATTCGTTTTTTCAAGAAATTTTACCCTGTTAATTTGAATTTATTGCGCAAGGTTATGGGTTGGGTTCCTACCAGTCAATCTCACCCAGATGTGTTTTTTTTAATAAATATTTCATTTGTTAAAAATAAAGGGTGATCCAAGTCAAGTCTTCTATCTTTTTTCTAACAAAAAAAGAAAATTATTCACCAAATACATAATTGGTATTTCCAAGTAATATTCGATAAGTTTATCAAAGATTTTGTGGCTTATCTCGGTTATGATTTAGCAGATATATGAGAGTTTAAAGTAGCTATGTATTTCTTCTTGGAAATCTATCAATCGAAAATTTAATAAATTGATCTTTTTGTGATAAGTTTCTTATCATCTTTCAATTTAATCGATTTCGTGTCAAAAAATATTTCCATATGTCCGTTATTTATTGCTTTTGAAAAAAAAGTTAAACCCAAATATACTTAAAAGTTGAGTGCTTTTACTTTAACTGACTCAAAGAACTTTAAAACTGCACAAAGAAGCCGAGCGTTATAACAGGTCACGGAATACGGATACGAAAAATTAAACGATTTTAAGTTCCAGAATTATCTTGAACTGTTGACGAAACTTGAAAAAAAAAATGCAAACAAAATTGGTTGAGCCGTTTTTGAGAAATCTAGAAAAAAGTGTAATAAACGTAATAGGTTCTAAAAAAATGGATTTCCTTTTCGATTTTTTCGTGATTCAGGAATATATTTTTAATAATACTAGGAATGAGATATTACTAAATATAATTTTTTAGTATAATTGTGCAAAATTAGAACAAACCCATCAATTCGTAAAGGGAATAATCCAAAAATCAGATCCAAAGTCCAAGCTGTATGAACAAAAATTCCAAACTGGAACATGTATGTTTATTAAGGTGTGAAATTTTTTTTCATACAAGTACCTACCCGTATCGCTAACGGTGTGGTCAAGCCTTAAGGGGTATGTATAGATAAAAGTCTGGAAAAATTAGAGGATTTTTTTTATTTATTTGGAGACGATTGAGCGGATATCTTCATTTATTTTGTGTTAAGGACCACCCTAATACATACATACCGGTGAAACACAATATTTTTTATTTTAAATTCAAATTCTTTTCTCTATAAATTCTAAGAAACTTAAATATAAAAGAAGTACTTACAACACATCCGTGCATTTTATTTATTTTATTTTTCTTCTTCTTCTTCTTCTTGCTTTTCAATTAATTCCATCGACTTTATTTATTTCGTTATAACATTTCTCGTAAATTCCTACTTTCAGAAACTAAGCTTCTATAAGGCTTTATAGAAGCTGAAATTCGTTGTGCTGTGATTTTCTCTCTGTCCAAGGTTTAAATTTCTTTTCAAATCTTAGCATTTAAAATTCTAAAAAGTACATTCATCGTTTCTCATCATTTTCTCTAGAGGAGATGTCATTATTCCCTTACCTACGGGTATGCACCCTTACAATATCAAATTGTGAAATAAAGCTCTGGTGAGCTTTATTCTGCTACTTCACTGTCGCCATAGCAAAAAACTCAAGAAATTTTTTCCTCAGCCTTCCTCTGACTGCAAGTTCTCATCCAACCATCATCAAATTCTTTCCATCGATCATCGAATAGATATTTACCTTCTCCTATTTATCTCATCGCCTTCTGATAGAGCTATTGCATAAACTTTTATTTTAACGAGGGATTCTACGTGCATGGACATTAATCGTTTGCGTTTTTGTTCCCGCGTCACCAATACCTAGCTATTCGTTTAGCCGGAGCAGTTTGTGTTCATCCCATCACAATAATATATTGTTTAAGTGACATTGAATATTGGTAAATATTGTTGGTGATCGAAACAATTCATAAAGGCTAATGTTTTATCCTTGAGGGTTAATGGAACACGAAAAAAAACGATACTTCTGGAATATTTAATCATTACAAATAGTTAAATATACCAGAAATTAGTTAAATGTATCAGAAATAAAGTTAAATATACCAGAAAAAATGTTATGGAACTGTTGAAGCTTAACATTATGTAGGTAGTTGATTTAGCTAATGTATAGTTCCATGAGAAACAGGTCCAAGGCCCATCTAACATTTTGTTTTAAGTCTTTTTTTCATACTGATATTATTTGTTTCCTTCGCTATGTAATGAAATTTAGAACTCAGTTGAAGGGTCCATGGGAAAAACAGCACTAGTACATTCACTCATTTCGAGAAAAACGCATTTTTAAATTTTGTTCTTCATACAACTTACACGCACAATTTATTTATTTTTTCAGCAAGGCTTAAATTTATTTTATAAAAGTAGGAATGTCATCAGATAGTGCTCAGACAAGACCTCATCTTTAGTTTATTTTTGACAAAAAGTGGACATGTGCCGTTTTTCCCCTGGACCCTTCACTTATATAGTTGGAACTAAATATGTACTTATTTTGTACAAGAAACTGTTTTCGTTTATTCTCAATTATATTTGTTTAGTAAAAAAGGTTCTTGTTTTTTATGAGCTTGTTATTGAATCAATTACAACTTATTTAGTCAATAATATTGTGAATGTTGTCTTCACCTCGTTTGCGGTCTATAAATTTCGTCACGTAACGTTTTAATTTTAAGCAGGTAAACTAAACTTTACACTCTTTTCATTTATTAAAGTTTACCTTAAACGTGTTAATTAAAAGCAATTAAGTAGAAAATTAATAAAAATAAAAACAAAAATTAATAACAATTAAAAAAAAAAGTACCCTCGGTTATGGCAAAAGTCAATTCATCAGTCTTTCTTGCTTCCGATTTCATAAAGTATTTACTTTTGCGGAATATTGTTTGGAAATTACCGGCTTTGTGAGTATTAAGCATGTTTCTTTTTATGACGTTTCTTATTTTATTGAAAGATTATAAAAGTTTGAAAGAACACTTGTTCACACTTGGACTTGTTTGAGTTTTTATTGGAATTAAAGCATTATATGACGCACTTTATTTGAGCTTTTCTGTATTTTTGTTCTATAAATTGATAATGACTGTATAATCTTGATTGAGTAATTTCTCAATGAAAGTTTATTTTAAATAATTGAACATTTTTGTTGAAAGTATTTTTCATTCATAATTATTTCTACTTTCAGGATGGGATCATTTAATTCTGCGCCAAAAATCAATAATATCGATTCACAAGATGATAGTCTTGAAGTGCCACAAGGTTTGAATACCAGTGAATTATTGCAACATATAAAACATTTGCGTGGTGAGAATCAACCTCAATTATTGACAAGATATTTTGTGAAACAATCAATTACACCATCGTTGGTTTCAAATGATATTACCGATGGATTGAGCTTCCTTAAATTAAATTCCATTTCTAAAGGTAAATTTATAAATAAAAAGTGCAAATATTTTAATTTCAAAGTTAATTTATTTTATTTTTTTCAGTCTGTAGTGCTCCAATAAGTGCACCAAATCACATTCGATTGCTACAATGGAATATTTTATCACAGAGTAAGTTGAACGCCAAAAGTGTATATTTTGAATGGCAAATCAAAATAATATACATATTTTAAAATTATGTGCATAATATAAATATCTAATTTTTGTTGTTTATTTTAACAGCTTTGGGACAAAACAATGATGGATTTGTCCGGTGTCCAGATGAGGCTTTGACGTGGGATCACAGAAAATACCTAATAGTACAAGAAATTTTGCAGAATAATCCGGATGTCATTTGTTTGCAGGTATAAATTTGTTTTAAATTTAATGGTCGAAAATGAAGAAATTGAAAACGAGAGTTAAAAAAATTCAAAATTGGATGATTAAGATACACGGTTTTTTTTAAGTGATTTGAGAAAATTCTGAATCGAATTGGATCACAATGATATAAATTTAGATTTAAAGTTATTAATACACTTAATTTCTTGGTTTATTTATTTAAAGTTAGTTACTTTCTTCTATTTTTTTAAATTTTGACTATAGTAAAGACATCAATAATATTATTATAAAAGCTGTAAAATTAAGATCTTTTAAGATTATATTTTTTTTTTTTTCATTTTTTAATAACAAAAAAAAACTGCCAAAAGGGTTTTTTTTTATTCAAGCTAAGTTGTTTTGAAGCATTTAAATAGCTCAATCAATTACATTGTAATCTGCAAAGTTTTGAAAAGTTTCGATTTTATTAATTTTTGTACTTACATTGCTGCTTTGAAACATTTAAAATAGATTTGATAGTGATTTTGTTTTGGGAAAAATATTTTCTTATATTTGCACGATCAACGCAACGCATAATTGAAATCTTCGTTTTATACAGGGTGTCCCACAGTCACCACCCCAAATGAAAACCATGGATTCCTGAGGTCATTTTAAGTCGAAAAACTTAAGAGGTAATTTTCTCGTTTTCGTCCCGTTTTCGAGTTACCACGGTTTTTATGATTTTTGCTCTCTTGTCCTTTAACTGGCCTTATCTTTGCTAATCTTTGCTTATACAGGGTGTCCCACAGTCACCGCCCCAAATGAAAACCATGGATTCCTGAGGTCATTTTAAGTCGAAAAACTTATGAGGTAATTTTCTCGTTTTCGTCCCGTTTTCGAGTTACCACGGTTTTTATGATTTTTGCTCTCTTGTCCTTTAACTGGCCTTATCTTTGCCAAACTAAGTTTGATTTGAAAGATTTTTTTTACAACCAATCAAGAATTAATTACAGTTTAAGTTTGTCTCAAAACTTTATTTTCTGCGGACAACCGTTTTTCCACAATTTTGCATCAAACACAATTTTCTTCGTTTTTTAAGTTGTTTTTTTACACTTTCATATCATTTAAGTCAAAAAAACACGTTAATGAGTATTGATTTTTTGTGCTTTTTATTGAAGCCCAGTTTATTTTCATAAAAAAAATAAGTTTTATTTCATAAAAAAGGCTACTGAAAGTAATTTAAAAAAAATAAACAAACTGAGTGAATGAAAAAAAAAATAATTTTTAAATAAAAAATTAATTTAAATGAATTAAAAACTTTTTCTGAGCAATTGTGGTTAAGAAAAGAACAAATAGATAAAGCTCAGAAAAAGTTTTAATTCATTTAAATTAATTTTTTATTTAAAAATATTTTTTTTTTAATTCACTCAGTTTGTTTATTTTTTTAATTACTTTCAGTAGCCTTTTTTATGAAATAAAACTTATTTTTTTTTATGAAAATAAACTGGGCTTCAATAAAAAGTGCAAAAAATTAATACCCATTAACGTGTTTTTTTGACTTAAATGATATGAAAGTGTAAAAAACAACTTAAAAAACGAAGAAAATTGTGTTTGATTCAAAATTGTGGAAAAACGGTTGTCCGCAGAAAAAAAAGTTTTGAGACAAACTTAAACTGTAATTAATTCTTGATTGGTTTTAAAAAAAATCTTTCAAATCAAACTTAGTTTGGCAAAGATAAGGCCAGTTAAAGGACAAGAGAGCAAAAATCATAAAAAACCGTGGTAACTCGAAAACGGGACGAAAACGAGAAAATTACCTCATAAGTTTTTCGACTTAAAATGACCTCAGGAATCCATGGTTTTCATTTGGGGCGGTGACTGTGGGACACCCTGTATAAGCACATTAAAACATTAATTAATTTAGTCATTATTGACATGAATGCTGAATTGCAAAGGGATCAAACAGAAGATGAAATACAAAAAACGCTATTTCTTGTTAAAGTGGCGGAATCTCATTTCACGTCTTCACTGGATCATTCGTATTTCTGTATATTCTTATCAGATCACCAAATCAAAAACCAAACTTATCTAACAACATCAAAAGCCAAATATAGCAAGTCATTCATTAGTTTGATTAAGTATAGCTAATTGATTTATATCAATGTATGGTAAAAGACACCTGTTTTCAAAAATAAAAGAAGAAAAATGACGAAGCGCTTTTTTGATTGAGTTATCAGAATATGAAAACTTTAAATCTGTTTAGATATTTTGATCACTCAAACTCAACAAAGACCTTTTAAAATTTGAGTGTATGTTTAAAGACTTAGAACCAGATAAACTTTTAACAATTTCGAACGATGACGACTGAGTCGGACGTAGGGTAAGCGGGGGTACATTTGACACCGGGGCACATTTGACTTTGCTTTTTTCGGTATGATCGGGCCCTTAATGAAGAATAGTATGGATGAAGAAAGAAGCTTAGTTTAATTTAAAGAAATTTTGTGAAATTTCTCAGTCTTTCATAAACTTTTCGCGGAGTACCACGTGTTTTCTGCATTTCTGATCTAATTTTTGACTACCGGTATGTAAGCGATTTTTGAACCTAATTTAGCACTATGCTTAAAGTTAATTAAATTAAAACCAGCTTTGTAAAAAAATAGTATTAGTTATTGAAAAAAAAGAAAAACAGTTATGAGGCTCCTTCGGGGCATCTTTGACTTTTGCATTGTGAGCACAGTTTTACGTTGATTTTGGGGAAATATATATTAAATAAGTTATTTAAAAATAAATCGACAACGATTAATTTTGAATAAGATTTAAATGGAGGGATTTTTTAAAAATATTTTATGGTTTTTTGTTTTTTCTTCTTCTTTTTAGAGAATGAATTTTTTGATTTATATTTTTCGTTATATAGTTTAGTAGGTTGTTTAAAACCAAAAATTTATTTTTTTCTAATCAAAAAATAGACGAGCAAGATCCACTGATAGTTTTAAAAATATAATGCACATGATGTGGGGTTTAATCCACCATTGTCAAATTTACCCCATTGTATCCCATTGTGCCCCCGGTCCCGGGGCACTTTTGACAAAATGACTTTTTTTAGAAAACATTATTTTTTTAAATGTTGAAATGTTGTAAAACTAAAAATTTACTGTTAGTATAATCTTGAATAGTGAATAAATCAAATAAAAAACAAAACATTTTAAAACATTAACAGTTTTCGAAAATACAGACCTTTAAAAACTAAATGTCAAATGTAACCGCTTCTCCCCTACTTGCTCTTATGGTTATAGTTGGTTATAATGTTAAACCTATGTTAACGACTAATAAAAACTAACATTACGATGATGGAGAATTCCAAAAAAGTTTTCTTAATCATACCGTTTGTGCGGCTGCTCAGAAGTTAGAACTTGTATAATGTATACCTATCATACAAAATTTTCCAATTATTGCAGTTTTTTTTTCAAAAACGGCTGTTACGATTTCGATTGTGGTGCTTAATTTTCTAAGTGTTTTTTTCCTACAAAAAATCGAATACCTACCGAAAGGAAATATGGTGTAGTTTTAAGTTAAAAAATAGTTTTATTTTTGTCATGCCGTCTAACTTCCACTTCTGTTTTTAACTGCTGCTTTTGAAAGAGGTAAGTCTACAAAAGTTTCTATGATCTTAAAATTAATTTCATTTGATGAATCCATCCAAAACGAAGATTTTTATTACCACCTGATATTCAAGTTTTTTTTTTAATTTCATGGCCGAGAACTTTTCACTTCGTACCTCACGTTAATAGCTGAACAGATTTATTTATAATTATTATTTAATTATATCAAATGTAAAGACAAAATATTTTTATCGGCTGGAGCGCCTTGCTCTTTCTGTTGATTTAATTCAAATCTTACAGACAAGTACATATTTCTTAGCGTTTTTAATACATATTTTTGCTTGTTTTTTTTTTTTTTTTTTTGTGGAAAAGGAGAATGGGCAAGTTTGTATGGAACGTGGACGTTACGCGGCCATGAATGAATTTGTTATTTTTTGATGTAATTAAGGTTTACATATATTGTGCAGAAGATTTATGTCTTCAGACTCAGGGAAAATGACAGAGCATCATATTTTATGTTTCAAATAAAAATATAAATCAATTTGTCCTTCATACATTGAACAATGCATTTACAATACTAATACTGCATTATCTTGCATTCTTAATGCAATACAGCGAAACGTCCATAGTAAAAGTTTTTCCTATGTTATAATTCTTTCATTTGAAACCAATTTCATTAATGGCCGCTCAACGTCCAAAATGCCCATTCTCCTTTACTAAAATTTGCAATGATTAGAAGTTAATAAGTTCTTTGACCTACGAGAGCAAGTACGTGGGAAGCAGACGTGAATTGAAGATTATTTTTTTATATTTTGACCAAAATATCAGATAGCAATACTTAAAGTCTAAAATCGTATGTGTAGGCTTAACGGTCTACGAAATCAGTTCTTTTTTCACTAAAACTATAATTTTCTAAGGATTTTTGAAACTCCATCATATCGAAACTTCAAAAAAAGTTTGTTTTGCTTTGTTATAAAATATTTTTACAAGCCAGCTACAGAAATGTTTAGCCTTGTGGTTTATACATTATGTATATGTACTTGGCTTAGTCAAATTTAGCAATAAAACTGTAAAGAATTCACTTTATTAAATTTTATAATAACCATTTGCAGTTGTTTTAAAGGCAATTAACGAAAAATTTATTTTAGTCCAAAATAAATACCTAATATGTAAAGAATAAATAAATTACACTATCCGATGAATAATGTTTTTGAAATATTCCAACTTTTTCTAATTATTTATGATTTAATTTTTAATTTTTTGCAGGAAGTTGATCATTTTAAATTCCTGGAAAACATTCTCGGTTCACAAAACTATGGCGGTATATTCTTCCCAAAACCCGACTCACCTTGTCTGTATATCGAAGAGAACAATGGTCCCGATGGATGTGCTGTATTCTACAAACGTGACAAATTCGAGTTGAAAAACTTTGAAACTCATGTTCTCGAAGTGTGGCGGGTTCAGAGCAATCAAGTTGCTATTGCAGTAACTCTCGAAGTCAAAGCAACTGGCAAGGAGATTTGTGTCTGCACAACTCATCTCAAAGCTCGCCATGGTTCATTGTTATCCAAATTACGTAATGAACAAGGAAAAGATCTCATACGTTTTGTTAAGAATTTCGCTGGAAATCGTCCCGTTTTGATATGTGGCGATTTTAATGCTGAACCAATTGAACCAGTTTATTCAACAATTTTAAGTAGTGAAGGCTTAAATCTATCCAGTGGTTATGCGGACATTAAAAGAGAACTTGACAATCTAGAATCGACTGAAAAGAGCTCGGAAAACAGTGAAAACAATGAAAATAGTGAAAATGCAGTCGAAAACTATGCCGAAGAATTAGCCAACTGTGAACCTCCTTACACAACATGGAAGATTCGGGAAGAAGGAGAAGTTTGTCACACTATTGATTATGTATTTTATTCAAAGGATCAATTTAAGGTAGGTCTATTAATTTTTGTTTGATTTTGATGAAGTTAATCATTTATTTCTTTCTTTTAGGTGAAAAACTGCTTAGAATTCCCACAAGGTGATGAAATTGGTAAAAATCGTACACCAAGCTATCAATATCCTTCCGATCATTTTTCATTAGTTTGTGACTTTGAATTACTGGGCAATTCCAACAAAAAATAACTCAAAAAGAACGACGAAAGCAAAGATTCAGGGGTGAAGGCTTTGCAGAAGAGATTCGATAAGATTGGATAACTTTTCAAAATCATTGGAATCCAATTATATTGTGATATTAGTTATTAGATATTCATTATAATAGAACATAGTCAAAGGAATTATTATTATTATACTATATTTGCAGAAATCTTTGTTTTTTTTTTTAACTGCAGTAATGTTTCAAATACATATTTTAAAAAAGGGGGACATCTTCAGTTTTGCTTTATTTAAATTTGTTTTCTAATTAATAAGATAAATGTTGTTGTATTTTTTTAAATTTTGACAAAACACGCCAAAAAAGCTTAAAACTTAACACATTAATTAAGAAGCAAATGTTAAATGCAATTGTTGCAAACCACACATACACACACACACAAAAAAACACCTAAACATGTAATGTTAACTTATTTTTGTAAGAATATTTTTTTTTTTAATGAAATTAACAAATTTTTGATAAATGTTTCAATAAAATTGGTATGGCATTCATATATGATATTATAATTGATCTTTTTTTTTATTATAAATGGCAAAATACAAGGATAAGATTCACATGAAAGCAAAGGCGTATGTTGAGCTGCGGGGAAACCGGGGACAGTTGCTGAGTAATTTGCATCCTATTTTTTTTTTTTCTTAATTTCGGAGGCACATAACTTGGAACCAAGTCTCGAATCAAGAGTTTGTTTACAGATCTGAGTTTACAGTGAACAGTTCTATGCATTTTGATATAGAAGATACAAATTTACTTTTTTAAGATTTTCGAAAAAATCCAAGGGGTACCCCTTGCCAAAAAATACACTTTTAAAAATTTTCACCAAATCCATCGATTGAGACATCAAATGAAAGGTCTCTTTGAGCTATATTCATAGGCTATGTGAAATTGGCACCCCAAAATGCTAATTTTGTTTTTTTTTTTTAGTTTTGAACCTTAAGCCTAGTACGCTGCTGATGCGAAACGAAAAATGTTCAAGTCTCCAAAGTCGAGAAAATAAGTCAAAATAAATAAATTCAAAACTAATTTAAAATCAAGAAATATCGACAGAAAATCATTTTTAAAGTAAGAAATTAAAAGTGAAAAAACCGTCAACACTGCTCTTGGAGTCAAGAAAAATGCACAGGACAGTAAAAAGTAAGTGACAAATGAGTGAAAACTCTCCAATTTTTCGCTAGAACTGCGTACTGAAAAACGAAAAGCAAAACGAAATTTTCCGTTCAGGGGTGAGATTCTGTATGGCGAAAACGAACAACGTTTTCGTGTGTGCGAAAGGTTTGATTCATACAACTTGAAAAACGAAAGAATTTGTTCTGTATCTGTCGAAAATTTTCTTTCGTTTTTCAAAAACGAACGATCGTTTTCGTTTCGTTTTTTATAGAATGTTCCCCCAGGATTTCGCTAACGAAATTTTGTATGGAAAATTTCTTTTCGCTTCAGCAGCGTACTAGGCTTTAACCCAAGATCTTTTTTCGTTAGTGCTCTCCTTCTAGAACTTTTTTTTACACTGAAAAATCACAAAAAAAAAATGTTTGTATTCAGTTTAAAAATTTTTGATTTTCCCCATTTCAAGATGGCCCATCTTTTTTTCTTTATTCCAACATTTTTTTTTTTAAAGATAAAATAAAATTTTTTTTTTTAATCAGAAACCGAAAAAATTATGATTTTTTTTCCTGTGAAAATATCATTAATTTAAAACCGTTGTTTGTTTGCTTAAGGTTAGCCCAGGATTGCCCAACTTTTATTTTCGCTATCCTACCCTTAGTTTAAAAATTATAGAAGCATTATTTTTTGTTCACAAACAAATAGTACACATACACCACAGTGACCCCTTTTAATTTATAATTTAATTTTTTTTTTTGATTTTTAAGAAGTTACTTGGTAATTTGAAAAAAGTTGTTTTGTCAAAATTTTCGATGTAGTTTGTTGGAATTACCATGGTTAGTAGAAAAAGTACTAAAAAAGTACTATTCGTGTACTGAAAAAGAAATCACCTCTCACACCATTTTATATTTGTTGCTACTTTTGAAAAAAGTTTAGATAGATTATACTAAGCATGTAGCTTTTCTAGGTGCTCATATGTTTGGCAAACCAAAAAAAATAATAATTTTTACACTTGAAAAAATATTTGTATTTTGTGGTTTTTAAGGTGAAATAAAACAAATAAACTTAAGCTTCTTAACAGGAATGTTATATAGACTACATTCAAATCAAGTAAGAATTCTTAGTCAAATAAATAACATTTGCCGTCACCAGTGGATTTACTTTTTCTAATAATTTATAAACGTTCACTGTGGTGTATGCGTACTTTTTTTGTGGTGAATAAAAAATAATGCTTCCATAGAATTTATATATACCTAACTAATATATTATAAATATTAAAATTAAAATATACATATAATTTTTAAACTAAGGGTAGGATAGCCGCCAAAATAAAAGTTGAGCTATCCTGAGCTAACCATGGGCAAACAAACCACTAACGAAAAACATCATCATTTTTTCGGTTCTGATATTAAAAAAAAACTTTTTTATTTTATCTTTTGAAAAAATGTTGGAATATCCTGGGCTAACGTTGGGCAAACGAATCACAGTGCAAAATCACCTATTTTTACACTGAATAAAAAAAAATAATTTTTTTTGTGATTTTTTAGATATCTTGAGTTATCCTGGGCTAACTTTGGGAAATCGAAAAATGCATTTGGGGGTGCCAACTTAACATATCCTTATTTATAACTGAAACTTAAAAGTTTCTTGGAGGTCTGGGTTCCTGAGAAATTTCCAACCAAAAATTTATTTTTTTCTATAACTTCGAAGCCAATATCTTCTGGCCAAAGTCTCGAAACAAGTTTTGGTTCGCAGATATGAGTTCACTGTGAACAGGGTTCTGCATTAAGGTAAAAAAATTATAACTTTATTTTTTTTTTCAGATTTTCGAAAAATATTCAAGGGGTACCCCTTGCCAAAAAAAAATATAGTTTTAAAAATTTTCTCCAAATCAATCGAATGGGATATCAAAGAAGGGTCTCTTTAAGCTCTATTTATAACTAAAAACTAAAAGTTTCGTGGAGGTCTTGTTCCTGAGATATTTCCTACCAAACATTTTTTGTTCTAATATTCTCCTTGCCAACAAAATACAGATTTGAAAATTTTCTCCGAATCCATCGATTGAGACATCAAAAGAAAGGTTTCTTTATGCTCTATTTATAACTGAAAACCAAAAGTTTCTTAGAGCCAAAGTCTCGAAACAAGTTTTGGGTTACAATAATTATTATTTACTTAAGTTGCCTGGAGTCAATATTATTCTTTTTTTTAAATGACATGAAGCTCTTAAAAGGTTCGCCACCCCTGCTCTAGCCTACTGATTTTAATCTTATCATATTCATCGTATTCTTTCTAATTTAAACCAAATCATATCACAAACAATTTGCATGTGTTTTCTTATAATATAAGATTTTTATGGTAGCTTTATGGTAGTGATTTTCGAGGAAATGTTCAATATTTCAAGCATTTATTTTATGCAGTTTAACTTAAATTTTTTGCCCAAACCCATTTAAGACAGTACAAAAATTTTCTTGATACTGATAAACAAGTTTACAGTTTTAGATATGCTTTTTTGTAGTAAATTTTGAATGGAAAAACTCGTTTTTAAAATTAGGTACATATTAAATTGGCCAAAATTTTTATTTGATTTTTTTTTCTTTCTTAAAATATTTACAATTTTTAAATCTTTGTTCTTAAATTATTTTTTATGATAAATTTGAGCATAAAAATTTGTTACAAAATGCAAAATTTTAGAATTTTTCGTATTCGAGGTGAGTGTAAAGAGTGCGAAACTACAATATTTATAATATTTTGTTCTTAAATTATATTAAAGGATTAAACCTTTACATTTTGTTTTTGTTAGTTTATACGCCATCAGGAGCATCAGCAACACCAAACGCTGATATAAACACATTTACAACTGTGACAATGAATATTCCAATGATTGTTAAATTACTTATTCGATTTGCTTTGCATCTTTCACTTTCGTCATTGATGTTGTATTGACTATTTAGAATCAAACCAACACCAACTGCAACCTTTTAAAATAAAAATAAAATATTAGTTTTTTTTAGAAAATATATACAAATATTCTTTTTAATTTAACTTACTTGAACAATGATACTCATACTGATGCAAATCACACTTGGATAAAAATATGGATGTCTTCTGTATGATTCCAATACGTATCTCAATTGATTGGCATTGGCTGTAAGCAGAGCTAAATCCATCATGCCCTGGGCAAAAGTTTTTTTGTGCTGATATGCATTTACATCTGGAACTGGCATTTCGACACCATCGACCATAACAGTTCTTCGTCCATTATTTTCGGGAACGGGAAAGGGAAAAGGTGGTCGGAAACTTGGCCTTCTATGGCCTATATCATTGGGTTGTACGTCACCATTTGGTATTGTTGGACCGTTTCTAATGGTTCTGCCATCGGCATCTAATAAACCGTCATCTACACCTGGTGATGGGTCCAATACATCAGGTCCATCATTATTACCATCGTCTTCCGCTTCAGATACTGAAAATTGGTAAAAATATATGTAGTTAAATATACAGGGTGTCCCAAAAGTAATGGATCAAACGAAATATGCTGATAGGCCAACTTTAGGACTCTCAGAATTTGGTAACTTGTTCATCCCAAATCCTTACGGTTTTTGATTTAATGCAATTCTTTTGAAATTTCGAAAAATCCCTACTTTGCAACAGTATTTTGCTTCCTGCTCCCATTATTGATTTTTGTTTTTTTTAAATTCTTTTACAAAAACATTGCCAAATAATTAGGAACAATTAATTAATCAAAATGTTTTTTATCCCATACGCCATTTCGCTGCAAATTAGCTAACAGTTTCAAGTTTTATAAAAAATCAATTTCTAACTTTTATTTGAGAGCCACACCGCAAAAAAAATTTGTACGGTGTGAGAATGGTTCATTATTTTAAAAAGTTGCCCTGTTATTCTAGTTTTCAAAAATGTATAAAAGTTCAAAAAGTTGCAGTTAGATCGCATAATATTACAATTTGAATTCAACAAAACAGGGTTTTTCAGAACAAAAAACAACCAAAAATAAACACATTTTCTCGAACTGTTATTTGTTTATTTTTCTTTGAACAAAAGCCTCTATTTTTGTTTGTAATTTTGCTCTGAAAAACCCTGTTTTGTTGAATTCAAATTGTAATATTTTGCGATCTAACTGCAACTTGGGAAACTTTTATACATTTTTGAAAACTACAATAACAGGGCAATTTTTTAAAATAATAAACCATTCCCACACCGTACAAATTTTTTTTGCGGTGTTGATCTCAAATAAAAGTTAGAAATCAATTTTTTATAAAACTTGAAACTGTTAGTTAATTTGCAGCGAAATGGCGTATGGAATAAAAAATATTTTGAATTATTAATTGTTCCTAATTATTTGGCAATGTTTTTGTAAAAGAATTTTAAAAAACAAAAATCAATAATGGGAGCAGGAAGCAAAATACTGTTGCAAAGTAGGGATTTTTCGAAATTTCACAAGAATTGCGTTAAATCAAAAACCGTAAGGATTTGCGATGAACAAGTTACCAAATTCTGAAAGCCCTTAAGTAGGCCCATCAGCATATTTCGTTTGATCCATTACTTTTGGGACACCCTGTATATAACGTAAAAGCAATTTAGAAAAAAAAAATTGAAATATTTAAAAAAAATCCAAAAATGTGTTTAAAAAAAAAAATTTATATAAAGTTTATTTTAAAGTTTCTGTATAAGAGTTTTGGTTTAAATCTGCTTTGTCGTTTACGAGAAATTCATAATCAAAAAAAAACGTTCTATGGCAGGTATCGTAAAAAACGGTATAAAAAATATATTTTTTTTATTTCAAAAATATTTTTATGTCAAAATTAGAGCCGTTTTTGAAATAAACTAAATTTTCTATTTCCGTTACACAGGATGTCCCAAAAGTAATGGATCAAACAAAATATGCTGAAAGGCCAAATTTAGGGCTCTCAGAATTTGGTAACTTGTTCATCCCTACGGTTTTCGATTTAATGCAGTTTTTGTGTGCTTCCTCCGCTCATAATTCATTTTTGTTTTTACAATTCTTTCACTAAAATATTACCTAATAATTGAGAACCATTTATTAATAAAAATATTTTTTATTTCATACGCCATTTCACTACAAATTAATTAACAGTTCCATGTTTTATAAAAACTCAATTTCTTACTTTTATTTCAGAGCAACACCCTAAAAAAAAATTTGTATGGTGTGATACAGGTTTATTATTTTGAAAGCTTTCTGTGTTATTGCAGCTTTTAAAAATGTATAAAAATTTCCAAAGTTGAAATTAGAACGAAAGATATTACAACTTGAATGGGATTTTTCGAAATTACACAAAAACTGCATTAAATCGAAAACCGTAAGGATGAACAAGTTACCAAATTCTGAGAGCCCTAAAGTTGGCCTATCAGCATATTTCATGCGATCCATTACAAAAAAAAATTTTCAATTTGTCCTCTAGGGAATCACCCAAAACTATCTACTACCAAGTTTGAATCAAATCGCTCCAGTAGGCCGTAATACAAACATACAAACAGACAGAATTGTCGGACCCACTTTTTTGGCATTCTTCATCATCGTAATGTCATGTAAAATTGTTATCTCGAGTTCGATTTTTTTTTACGAATCCTAAACTTGTAGGTATATCGGAAGAATTCATGTTCTTTGCAAAAAAATTACTTACAAAATATTTCTAAAGAAACAAGAATTTCGTAGTTTGAACTACAATAAAACTAAGTTCATGCGTTGTAATTTTTTTTGTGACAATTTAAATTGTTTTTTAATTTTTACTGACGTATAAAGAAAAAACAACGTAGGGGAAGTGAGGGCAACACCGCTCCTTTAGTGTTTAACCGTCTTAAAAACCAATAAAAAAACATCTTTTAATTTAAATAAAGTGTTTATTCATTAATTTTAATGTTGTTTGCAAAAAATCTCATCATTAAAAATACGTTTTGAAAAAACATCAAAAAACGCCCTATCAACTTCTGTTGATAATAAAACCGTTTCTATCTTAAAATATACAATCTTTTTGTAATAATCACAAACGTATGCTATATTTTCATCGGTTCCCAACTTTCATTACAAAAAAAAAGAAAAAGTTAAAACTTTTAAATATTTCATTTAAAAAAGTACAAATTTCTTTTCACACAAAACATGGCGATTTGATGAAAAATCACAAAATTTACTATAACTTTTCGGGATTTCAACCAAACTTGCTCATACTAACAGACATAATCGATATTGCCAGAAGCTATTTATTTTATATTAAAAGCCCTTTCAATTTTATTTTTTTCCTACAAAATAGTACAAAAACGGTCTTGCTCCCACAGGCGGACTTGCCCCCACTTCCCCTACATGATGTTAAAGACTTGCAAAATATTGCAAATACACCTACTTGTTTAATTTACCAAAAACCAAGTAAATATTTAACTTCTTACCTGCTCTGGTTACCCTTCTTCGAGGTTGAGGAGATCTTGTGCCTGATCTTTCTCGAGAATTTGACTGAAAATAAAAATAATAAAAAATACATGATTAATGAATAATCTTAAAACAACAAAAATGTAATAAATTTAAATAAAATGCACTATGAATATGATGATCTTAATCGTTTGTTACTTAGAAGAGATATGATATTAATTGCTTATTATAAGTTGACCTTGAATATTACACAAAGAAAATTTATTCAGAATCGATAACCCTGTTGCAGAGAATCTTATCATTTAAGATAATAGTGCAGTCAACTCCAGAATATAAAAATATATTTCTGAAGGCACAACTGTTTAAAGTAGGTATGTACATTGTACATATATAATTATCATCAAGATTTATGTTAAACGCTACAATTTTCAAAAGGTGTTTAATTTTGTTGTATTTTAACTGATTCGTTCAGATATTTTCATCTTCATTTTAACACAAAATGATTTGTATGTAATTAAAAATCTACCAAATGCGTCATTAATCTGTTGCCGCAACTTTTTGCTATAGCAAGTAAGAGCTCACACATGCATAATTAAATAAACAATTACTTGAAAGTGAACAAAAACTAAGGTGAACTTTAGTCAGCTTCATGGTTTTGTGAAAGCTTTCTAAAAAAACAGTATGTTGAGGGCCTAAAACTTAAAAAAATAAAACTTTGTGGACTTTTTTTTCTAAACTTCATGGCGCCCAAAAATCTTTGATTTTAATCAAACCTTTTTACAAGTTCAAAAATAATACTCTTGTAATTTCTCGAATAAAAATATTATAGCTAGAATAATAAATCTTTTCTTCGTCACGGCAATGTTCACATATTGAATAAATTATAGCAAAAAATATTCCACAAGTTGGAACAAACAGAATATTGAAAACCTTTAGTCTGTGCTTGAAGCTCTATAAAAATATAACCACATGAATTACTCACTATATAGATGATACAAAACATTAACATTTACCGCAAATACGATTTATTAGAATTGCAATTACATTTCCTTTTCATTTCGTTACTCGTTTGCATATATCTATTCGTAGCAATTTCTATTGCATTTCATTGTTGAGCTTTTGTGAAATGGCAAATTCATTTTATAGGTAAGTACTATAGTATAATCTTTGTTCATTTATTCGCACGCAATACTTAACATACAATTAATTGTTTTTGAGAAATTTTACATTCAGATTGTATTGTTAAACAATGAATTTATTTTTTTTTAGGAATAATAAAAACAAACTTTATAAACGTAGTGAAAAACCGATATGGTCATTACATTATACGAGAATTTTTTTTATTTTTTAACATGCAATTTTGTGTAAACATTAAAAAGAATGTTTATTTACTGTACCTACTTAAATTACCTTTAAGGTATATTTTATTTCAAACCAATGTTTAGTGAAAATCAAATTTATTAAGCTCACGTAGGTATAAAAAAAATCGTCATATTTTAATCGGCCTGTGCACATTAACAGCACTAAGAACTTGGGCTATTGATCTTCTAAACTATTCTAATCATACTGCGTTTTAAAAAATCGGATAGTAGAAAATAGCGTTGCCATTTTTTGAGAAATCTGACATTTTGGTTATTTATTATATCTCGTAAGAGAATGGACCGATTTTATTCAAACCAAATACAATAGGTTGTGTCAAAATGCTAAACTATAAAATTTACAAGTGTAATAACTTTTAAAAGTTGCAAACCAAAACAAATAATTTTAAGAAAACTCTTAAAAGTAAATAGATAGAATATTAGTCCCGAAGAAGAACGCAAACACGTTCGAAACGTTGACGAAGACTAAGATAAGAACATTCAAAACTGACCTAAAACCCACCTAGGATTGAGTAGTTGCCAAGTATTTTAATAAATAAATTTGTGGCACGACATCCCATGAAGGAGTAAGGCCTAGTTACTAACAACTCACAACCATTTTAATTTACTAGAGTTCCAGACGCCTACAATTTACCGCCGAGTCTGAACGAAGCAGTGATGCACTTTTTCATTCTAGTTTTATCAAACTACAAAGATATGACAAAATTATTCTTGTGACAATTTTTCTTTTCTTTGAAATAGGATTCCAACATAGGAGATCCCATTTTAAAAGTAGCAACCCTTTTTTTTTCATTTTCAGTATCAGAGTATCTTTCATTTGACACTTATTTCAAGCTCTTATTTCATGAGCTAAATAACTCCACAGTCGTTCTCCGACTATTATTAAAATTAATTTTTGTATTTAGCATTTAAATTTAAAATAATGCGTAGGTTAGCTACTGACAGAAAATTATGAAATTGTAGATAATTCACGAGTTCGTGACTGAATTTGTTCGAAAAACCTTAATAAATGCTTTAAACATTACATATTACAAATATGTACTAATCATGTGTCACAACTAATTATTGTAAGTTACAAAGTTCTTGAAATTTTTTCAATTAATCAAGTGACTGTTTTTATTTTGAGTTGATAAATCTTTAGAAGTAAATTTTACTATTTAAAACATCATGATCAATCCATTGTTTTAATTAGGTACCTTGATGCTTCTCGAGCTTCAAACCACATATTCTATAAGTATGGAAAAGGCATTCATTTTATTTAATAGTGCTATGTAGTTTAAGAGTTAAGGTACAGATAAAATATATGCATATAATTTTTGTATAACCTTTTGATTGATTGATCGTTTTATTTTTGTATTTTTGTATTTTTTTTTAATTCAAAATTTTTTTTTTGTGTTCAAAAGTCCCAGCTATACTTAACACATTCTAAACAAACCGCACCCAAAAATCTGTTTGCACATTAGGTTCAATAACCACAAATAATCAGAATTTTGGTTATACCTATATGCATTATCACGACGCATGGAGCTCCTACTTGGCTTATAGTTGTTTGTTAAGCTTTAAATGGATTGAATGAAGTGTTTATAAAACAAATTCCAGAAACGACTTAAATACACTTTCCAAATATAGACTATAAGTTTTAGTCACCAAAATTCCAACATAACTTCAATTTCAAATTCAAAAACATCAAAAATAAATTATTTATATTTTTTAACCGCATATATTATCACACAACAGAGGAAGCATGCATACATAGCATACTTATAAGGAAAATCAGTATATTTTTAGTATACTTTCCATTGATAAGAAAGAATTATTTAACTCTCGATTATAAAAAATTGCACATTATAATGTTAACAAACATTGAAAAAACATGCAAAATTATGCGAAATTTTGCAAAAGCCTTGAATTTCGTTTCAAAAAAAAGGAATGTGTTCAGATAATTGAGACAAACATTCTTAACATGGAATTACACATCTTTCTTAATATAAACTTCTTTTATTCATGTAAGAAATATGAAGCCAAATCACGACAGAAATATTTGTTTTAAAGGAAATCATGAAATATTGACTATAGAGCTACTGCCTATGACTTTGCTAGAGATCATTAAAGTCATGCGAATAAATTGAGTCACAAAGACATTGACTAAAAGATAATCTTAAACTGGAAATAGATGTTCATTGGTGAATGAGATAATTTATTCGAAATATTTGTGTGATTACTTTGTAATGAGAAAAAAAATGTTGTTTCATCTGCTATCATAAAATGAATCCAATTTTACTTACAACCAAAGCACGCCATACTGTTTTAATGATATCTTTCTATATAATCAAGAGTAATTAGCAGGAGTGGCAATTTGAAATGAAAAAAAATCGTCATTTAAGCAATAAGGTTTCACACGATCATTGATAAATTCAATTATCTTTTTCAAAAGAAAAATAAATAACAGTGAAATTAATAAAAACTGTTTAGGTGACAATCATGGAAAGTAGGTATCTCTACTACAAAATATCGCATTCATAACTCAGAATATATTTTCCAAAGGCTCGTTAAATGTAAAGAAGAGATAAGAATCTTAATTAAGCTTCAATCAAATTCATTTTAATTCAATGATCAATTTCATTTGCATTTTCTTGTTGAAATAAAAATAAATTATATGAAAAATAAAATTAAAAAAATTAATTAATTGACAAAACCCATTCGAAAAATGACTAAAACGAATCCTTCAATGGTTTTCAGTGAAGGATAAACCATATTTTCACCGTCACTAATAAACAAAAATCTCACATTGAAAAAGTCTCAAATAATACGCTGCGCCCCTTACAACTTACCGAATTAAAAGGCGAATTTAATTTCAAATTAAAGCTAATAATGTCTTTTTTTGAAAACCAGAGGTCTTCCAAGCCACATCTTGACATTTCACCCCCCAGCTTGGAGGAACGTTATAAGTGAAAAACGATCCTAACCTTAAAACAAGCTGCGTGACCTAACTTCCAATTTTTGGCTTGGAAGACCTCTGGTTTTCAAAAAAAGACATTATTAGCTTTAATTTGAAATTAAATTCGCCTTTTAATTCGGTAAGTTGTAAGGGGCGCAGGATATTATTTGAGACTTTTTCGTGAAATATTCGTAGTTTTGCATATACTTTGGGTCATTGTTAATAACCTATCAAGCTTTTTCCAAAACATCGTTTTATATTTAAATGCTAATAACTCTTATTTTTATTTTATAGTGAAACAACTCCTTAACTCATCGACCAAAATACCAAAAAACAAGACTTTATGAAAAAACTCACTTTCATCGCTTCAAACCTTAAAACGGGGTGCATGACAAAACTGCCAGACTTTCACCCGGAAGACCTCTGAATTTTGATAGCTGACAATATTACCTTTAATTTGACACCAATATTGTCTTTTAACTCTATGAGATGCACAATGCACTTATCCACGCCAATCGTGCCAGGATGCAAACGGGAAGACCTGTGGTTTTCGTAACTACTAATAGCCCTCTTTCACTTCCCATTTGAAATTTTCTTTAGCTCGATGAGTTGAGCGTTTCTGCAGTGGCCGCCCGGTCTATCAGGTTTTTGAAATATCCTCAAAAAATGTCTAAACTAAAAAAAAAAAAGTTCTTATCTGCGTTATTTAACTGGTTATCGGTCCCTCTATCCACTGCTTCGACCCCAATCATCCATCTGTTGCCTAAAAGGCTAAAATATCAATTTCCATAGCTCGAGTTCCCATAAGATTGCATGCATTTCCAAAACTTTAAAGCCGTTTTTCTCAAAACTACAATTTTGCAGATTCGTGGTTTTGGCGTTGTGCCCACGATATGATAATTTCTATTTTTTATTTTTTAATATTTTAAGTGTTTTCTTTCTTACTTTAAAATGTGTAAAGCGATTTTTCATCAGAAAAACAATAAAGGTGATATTATTACATACATATCTCTATTTTGTGTGCTTCGAAAACTAGGAATATTAGTTTTTAATAAAAATTTCTTATCTTATATATAAAAATGAGTTCGTTAAGTGTGTGTGGCCGATAAATTCGCGTTTGGCTGGTCCGATTTTGGTAATTTTTTGTTTGTTTGAAAGGTATTAATATGTAGATGGTTTGTATAAAAAAATAATACCTTTTCTCCCACTTTCACATGGCTGTCAATTTGTACGAGTGAAAAAACACTCTTGCTTTTTAAAAAGTTTAACTAAGCTTTATTTGTAAAAAAATATATTAAGACAGGCTTTCAAAATAATAATTATCGTTTATAGTCTGTGATGCCTGTCAACTTTTGAATTTGCTTGAAGCAGACACTCATTGGGACTCAACGCTTCCTGGTGCATCTGTTTTGTCTTCGCCACTTCATATTGTTCTCAGTAAATATAATCACATCTTATCCTTCAAATCCACTCGAACTTTAGATTAGGATTAGATGTGATTAGGATTAGATACACCGAATGCGCCGTGTGACATTAAATCCACATTTGGATTACACAAATGAAAAAATGTATAATCAAGTTGTGATCTTTACTTAGGACACGTGTTTTGTTTGATGATTGCGAATAAAGCATTAGCACAATTAGGATTGGTTGCTCCAAATCGTGAAGAGCAAGTTGTTCTTGATCAAGAAATACTACGCGGAGGGCAATACAATTGCGTTGAATTAAGAATATTTGTGCAAACCAATTCCCGAAGTATGACACTATTATGCAAGGTTTCATCAATCAGAGTTGTGGTTTGTATTTCTTAGATGCACCCGATGGTACGGGAAAAACATTTTTGATATCATTACTTTTAGCATAAATACGATCTGAAAATAAAATAGAATTGTCTCTGGAAATTGCAGCCATGTTATTAGATGGTGGCCGTACAGCACACTCGGTTCTTAAATTGCCTTTGAATATGCAGGTTAATGAAACACCTACAGTACCTTGCCATATTATTAGGGCCAAGCGAAAAAATACAATTTTTTGGTTCATGTTGCTGAATTTTCAAAGTTTTTGTCGAAATATCTTGAATTTTATTTGTCCCATTTACTTGAACTTATCATGTAGATACGGATTGACTTAAAAAAAAGTCAAAGAATTCATACTTTTTGATACAAAATAACGTACAATAGGAGATAAGCTCTAAAAGACGTTTTCTATGGAATTCACGCCCGGATAATTACCAGACCGGTCCAATACTTAATTTTTTTGTACCGAGGAATAACGTGACATGCTCAACTTTAATGGCAAGGATCGCATTTCGCATAAACATAGAAGCTCTGATCGTCTGGATAGTACGTAATTTTCTTAGATTTGGAGTAGTTTTTTTTTCATATAAGACCAGACAAGTACGTTTATCAAATAAAAAAACACCCTCTGATCATTATTGGCTGTGCTGCTATTTCAGGGAAAGGAAAACGCCATAGCTCCAGACCAAAACAAAAGGAGCTTGGGAACGTTTTGATTTTACGATTTCAGAATAGGCTCGAGACTCGAGGCATCTATATCTATGCAAGACTGGGTCCTTCCCATAAAGTTAAGAATGTCATGTTATTCCTGGATATACAAATTCAAGTATTGGACCGATCTGATAATTCTCCCGGCATGAATTCCATAGGAAACTTCTTTTGGAGCTTATCCCCTTATGTACGTTATTTTGTATAAAAAAGGATGAATTCTTTGACTTTTTTTAAGGCAATCCGTATCTACATGATAAGCGCAGGTAAATGGGGGAAAAAAATTAAAGACATTTCGACAAAAACTTTAAAAATTCAGCAGCTTGAACCAAAAAATTATATTTTTTCTCTTGGACCTAATAATATGGCAAGGCTTTTTGATACATTAAAGTCCTGGTATATCCAATGAATTCAAAAACTCCGTTTGGTAATTTGATACATTGCTTTCATTTGTGATAGGGTCAACCGATTTGTAGGCAAAACATTGTGCATTTATATAGTTTAAAATTGTTGCATTGATTTCAGAAACATTTTTATTTGTAACAGCCATTATGATCATATAAGTATGATTTTTGTAATTTGTTTTTATACTTGGAAAAACACTGAATCAATTCATTTTTTGAATTTACATTGAAAAAATTGTTTTGAAGTGTAATTCGGCCTTCCGAATCAAGTGCCACTATTCCATTAACAATGTCCAACAACTGCATAAATTACAATAAATTGGTTAATGTTCATTACAATAAACCAGTTTTTTTGGTTTAAATGTATTTTCAAACAGGTTCTATTTTTTTAAAAAGTACACTCAGCGAAGAGGTGGGGATTAGCTAGTGTTTTAATACTTTTGATTAAATTTTAATTTAAAAACTGTAATAAAATTGAAATTATGAAAACCAATTTTTTGTATGAAAAAATCTCAACTTCAAATATGTTGTCTTAAAAACTACGACAGAATTTTTAACCGTGTAATCAACTCAATTTCAACAATCACATTTCCATTTGATAATGTTAAATTAATTAGTTTTCTTCAGATACTACTCCAAATGTTTCGATTAATTTTCTTTTTAATTCTAATAAATCAACATTTTTTTTTCTCTATTCAAATATTTAGAAAATAAAAAATAAAATTTATTATACTTTTAACTTTTCTTCATGCCTTTTAATTATAATCACAAAATTTTAAACCAGAAACCTACATTTTCAGTACTAACCAATTTATTATAGCCTTGAACTTCAATAGCACGTACATATGTATGTATGTTCGTGGCTTCGACTCTTCGTGCTACCGTTTTATATTTAATTTTCTTTCTATTAGGTATGTATCTCTAAACTCAGGCAATTAAATTCTAACAGGTAAAAGTAAAGTTCATTAATTTAGAATAAATTAATGACGATTTCGTTTACTAGTTAAATGCACTTGACTGTAATAGAAATTTCATAATGTACTTGAATGTATTAATAGAAAAAAAAAACCGGTTGCTTTGGTAATAATCCAATATTTTTCTTAATTATGATGATGTTTTAATTAAGGTTGTAGTCTTTTACAATTCAATTCTAATCCATTTGATAATTCTATTTTATTTTTTTTTAATGAATTTAGTTGTAACTACTTATCATTAAACTACATTTTCAAACACTTTTATTTAACATTAAATTACACAAAAGCTTGTTTAGAAAATTCATTGTTAGTATTGCTTATGTATTGTAATATTGCTTATTTTTTTTACTTTTACTTTTACGTTTCACCCATTTTTATTTGTAATTCTATAATTCAAATTTTAGCAGAAAATCGATATGTAACTCTTGTATGTTGATACTTTAATACAAGATGGTTAAAAACAAAAACAAAAGCAAGACACTAATGACAAACAATTTTAATTTTAGCCACTCTGTGATAAAAAAAAAAACAATCCTTCGTGAGAGGAATATTTTTTGGCTTCTAAAGATTTTTAATTATTAATAATATTAATACTATTCAACAGAAAAAAAAGAAATCATTTTCTTAATTCGCAGTAATACATACATATTACTCATGTTTTATTTTTCGTCTTAAATCAATTCTGAATGCATCAGTTGTTATTGAAAAAAAAAAGAATACAAAGATACAATACTGTTATTTTTTTAATTGCTTTTGATTTTCCTTTATTTAAAACAAAAAAATTCTCCTTAAAGATACTTGGCCGAGCAATAAAAATCATTGTTTATACACAAATATTTTTTAATTCAAAACAAATGTCGGCTTTCAAATTCACCGGTATTGGTATATCACGGAGGGGAAATTTTTGGCATAAAAACCTGTTCCTAGAACTTACTCTAAATAATTTGTTTTTTTTTTTAAGTAAAATTATATACAAATGTTTCTTCGAATAACAGGTTCACTGCTGATTATTCATGCTTTGGGGGAATAACATTTTAATGGTGTTAGGCTTCTTTTGACATAAATACCATACATACATATATGGTCAGCATCAACCTACAGACTCATATCTCATTTAAAATAAAAAAGCATTTCTTTCGCATCAACAGATGATTAGGGTTACCAAAAACGGTTTTTTATTTTGTTTGTTTTTATTTATTAACAAAAATAAGATCGGACTAATATTTTTGTCTAAAAGTAGTTTGAATTTGGCCAGAGAGATTAGAATATAAACTTTAATAAAAAATATTTTAAAATTGAGCATTTTAAACAAAGTTTTTATTTAAATTGTTTTTGGGTTATCAAGGGGCATGGTAGTGCCCAGCCAAGTTCTCTAGCAACTTTGGCACTACACCCTTATTTACAGGAAACAACTCAGGCCATTTTCGACCCCCCTCTAACTTCCACACCAAAGATGCTAGAAATTTCAAACTCACTACATTTGTTGAGCTCGTAAACTCCTCACAAAATTTCAGCCTCCTACGATGAGTAGTTTCTGAGATATAGGGCTTCAAAAATCGCAAAAACCGTAACTGACTCACTGACTCACTGACAGATCATCAAAATTATGGAGAACTTCCCGATATCGTAGAAACTTGAAATTTTACACGGTGATAGGACTTGTGGTGTATACAAAGGAAAAAATCGAAAATTTGAGATTTTCAATTCAGGGGGCGTGGCATCCGCCCATTTCCGCTGAATTTTCATCATATATTATAGAGCACTTCTGATTATCGTAGAATCTTGAAATTTGGTAGAATAGTAGAGCTGGTAGTTAATACAAAGGAAAAAATTTAAAACTTGAGAATTTCAGCCAGGGGCCGTGGCAACCGCCCATTTCCGCTGAATTTTCATAAATTATTATAGAGCACTTCTGATTGTCGTAGAATCTTGAAATTTGGTAGAATAGTAGAGCTGGTAGTTTATACAAAGGAAAAAATTTTAAATTTGAGAATTTCAGCCAGGGGACGTGGCAACCGGCATTCCCGCTGAATTTTCATCAAATATTATAGAGCACTTCTGATTGTCGTAGAATCTTGAAATTTGGTAGAATGGTGGAGCTGGTAGTTTACACAAAGGAAAAAATTTAAAGTTTGAGAATTTCAGGCAGGGGGCGTGGCAACCACCCATTTTCACTGAATTTTCATCAAATATAGAGATTTTATATTCTACAGCCATACCTTGCAAAAAGTAGTGAAATCACAACAAAAACATTACTGTTAAAAAAAGAGCCAAGTTCTCCTATGTTGAAATTATGCTGGCACAAAAAGTACTGAGATGTAAAAAGTGTACCAAGTTCTAAAGTTTGGGTTCAAATTCGTATCAATAAAATTTTGATTGTTTACTTGGCAATTTTTGAAATAACTTTAAAAATCGATAATTAAGAAAAATTGTCAAGAGAACAATCAACATTTTATTGATACGAATTTGAACCCAAACTTTAGAACTTGGTACACTTTTACATCTCAGTACTTTTTGTGCCAGCATAATTTCAACATAGGAGAACTTGGCTCTTTTTTTAACAGTAATGTTTTTGTTGTGATAAATATAACATAGTGTAAAAAATTATATATGTATGTATGAGAGTCACGAAAATTTTAACGATAATTATTTTAGAAGTTTATATTAATTAGTGCGATGGACTATCGCGCCAAAGCTCTGGGTTCGTATCCCAGCCTCCGCTACCTTAAAACTGCCTTTTATAAGTGAATCTAGGCTTAATCGCTCAGACTCAATGGCATATGGAAGGCCCCTTCAAATTATTAAAAATAAAAATTACAACTCACGCAAAAGTAGTTGAGTGTAATTGTCACAATGCCTTGGCTCTTTCATTTTCAAGAGAATTAATCAGGAACAAATTTTAAATAGATATTTTGTTAAAGCCCAGTCAAATTAAATAATTCAGACAAATTAGCCAAAGAACCGTTACTTTTTGGCACTTTTTTTAAGTTTTTTGGTCATAACTCCTGAAAACTTACTCGCATAGAAAATTATCGTTAACCAAAATGAAAGACAATTAAATAAGTAACTAATAAATAACGGTTTTTTTTGTCCTCAAAAGTTATGTAGATTCCGTCGCAAACTTATACGACTCTTTTTAGAGATGTCCAGAGATGTCGAGCTTTGTCTGAATTATTTACAAGCAAAAGTCTAATTTGACTGGGCTTTTATGTTTTCATTTGATTTGAAACACAAATAAGGTCTGTTTCATGAATCTGATCCGCACAGAAAAGAACAGAAAAGATCCGAAAAGTGCAAGTTTTTGTGTTTCATGAAAAAAAAATTCGCACAACTTGTTCTTAAATCTTTTATTTTATGTTTCATGAAAGAAAAGTTCAAGTTTTTCTGCTCCTACATTTTGGGGTAGAGCAAGTGAGTGAAAAGTGTCAATTAACAGCTGTTTGCATGAAAATAAGATTTTAAAAAGTGAATTTTTAAGAGTTTTTGTTTAATAGCAAAAAAATTACGGGAATATTAAAAGTGCTAGTAAATCATTTATTTAAGTAAAAAAATTATTTCAAGAAATGATTTTAAATTAAAAATTTTGCAGCTGTTATTGACAACTGTCAATCTTGTTAAATTCGAAGTTGAACTTTTCTGTTCTTTCTTGCTCTGATAGTATTTACAAACTTGTGTTTGCTCTGAACTGTTCTGTCCTAGATTTTTTTTTCATTAAACAGACCTATAATATACCAATCGATTTATATAATTATGACTCAAAGAATTTTTTTTAAATTAAAATTTACAATGGAACCATTATTTGTTTCCTAAAATTGTATTTACATTTGTTTTCCTGATGCAAATTCATTAGCTGATTGATAATTCAAACAAAATTAAACAAATCGTTTCTCTGAGGAGTTTCAATTTTTTTCTTATTCCACTTCAAACAAAAAAAAATTTCATCACCTTAACTGAAGTCCACCAACACGGCCGACTGTCTTGGGAACCAAATTTTAATTTTGTGTTGCATTTTATCTTTCAAACCACAGTTGACTCAGCGTTTCCTGATTTAGAATTTGGCATTAAAGTTTAATTTGAAATGAAAATATCCTATCAAATACAGTGTACGACAAACAGTCATTTGAGAGCTTTGCCGACATTTTTTAGTTTGTGTAGCTCCCTCTCCATGTCGTAAAATTGAAGTTTTCATAAGAGTCAATATTAAAACAACATGTATAAAAATTGGAACGAATTCAACTTTTGAGAACAAAATTCACCACTGTCCGAATAACTTGTACTCGAATTAAAAAAAAGCATCGATTACGACGAAACTGAGGAAATTTGAAAACCTGTATCTCGGAAACCGATTAAATTAAGCCTTCCGAACCCAAGCTATGAAAATCAATTATAAAAAATGTTTTTTCAGTATTATCGTGTCAAAAACATGACAACTAAGAAATATGAATAGCAAAAAGTTATGTTCCAAAATAATAAATAGCAAAAATAATGTGTTACTCTCTTGTTGCATGTAAGTAACATGCACTGCCTACGACCACCAAAAAATGTCGGACAACTGGGAAAATAATTTTTTATAGAACAATAATGTATGCTACTTCTTCTAAGCCAAAAAGCAAAACACTTTCTGGATTAACTTTTTTTATATCTTTTTTTCAAAATTATGACAAAATTCAGTTCCTTTTTCGATTAAAAAAATTAAAGGTATGATATTTGACAAAATTTTTGTAATAATCCAGTAACTAGGCATTATTATCTTTCAATTAAGCCATCGAAACCTAAAAAAATATTTAATGGAATATTTTTTACGATTTTTTTAAAATATGTTACATGAGAGTAACGCTGGTTCCGAAAGGCTTAAGCCAACGAAATCGGTCAACGTTATAACTCTCTGAAGTAAAATTAACGTCAAAATATTTCTCAGGGCTGTCATGTTAACATGATTTCAAAGTGTTGATCAGTAGGAAAAGGCACACGCACTGAAAGACATTTTTAGAGGTTTTAACATTGACAGGATTGTGATAAATTGAAAATAAGTTTTCTGGAGACGTCAGAAAGTCAAGGCGTTGACCTATATCGTTAACCGTGTAATCCTAGCTTTAAAAAGGATAGTTTTTAGGCAGTGATAGACAATTTTTGCCAAAAATAACTCCTTTAGAGTTTAAATCAACAAAGACTGGACATTTTGAACGCTGACAAACAAAATATATATTTAAAATAAAGGTACACAGCAAAATAAAAACATGAATAAAAATTAGTAGGTAGGTACTATAAAAGTAAATAGACAAAATTTCACATTTTCGACTGTCATATAGGATGTCAAGGTAATGACAGTATTAAGATTCACTCTTTATTATAATGTCACATTTGTTAGATTTTTCTATTTGCAAAAATTTATCAAAAAAACATTGTTGGCAACCCTTGCAAAATATAAAATATAATACTAAAAATATATAGATTGTTTTTCCGCCGGATCTTTATCTCAATAAATTAAAAAGAAATCTTCTGAAAATTGACTTACCCGATCTCTTTGTGTTTCGGTTAAATTATCCATCTGTACCACAGTGTGTTGATCAGTCATAGACGTTAAATTCAAAAGCAAACAAAGTAATAATAATTTCAGACACTTTTTGTTTTTTTTAAATTTTTTTTTAAGCCGGTGACTTCTGAATCAGAAATCTATATTTTTTTTTTAATTTCTTAAGTCGTTTATCTGTAAATAAAATCTCAGCACAGAAACCACGAATCAATTTTTTTTTTTTTTTTTTGGTTAATCTTTAATCCGCTTTAACGTCCGTCTGCTTCGGCTGAAAACTCAAAACTAAATTCGCTCACCTTGGCGATTTCGCTTCGTGGACATTCATTTGGTTTTACTTTGTTGAATGTGGTGAGTTTCTCTAAGTATGATTTTATTGTTTTTTTTTTTTTTTTTTGTTTCTGTTTTTGCAAAACAAAAACATATACTTATTGCAACTATAAGATACTTTTTGTATAACAATCTATATGCGTTTTTGAATATTCTGGCTCTTTATTTTAATTGTGGGCCGATGCGATGTTAGGAATGCGATGTCACTTGATGAATTTATCTGGTTACTCATGGAAAACCCCTGAAGACGTAAAAATACAGTTGATCAATAAATTATTGTGGTATAGGGTAAAGTCGGGGGATATGGCACCCATTTTTGTTTTTCGTTATTACTTGAGAAATAAAGAAGATATCTATTTCAAACAAAGGCAGGTTTATTTTAAAACTATTTCTTAAATGCCAAATAGGTACATAAGTGTAATTCAAAGATAATTTTTTGTTATTTTTTGCAAAAATGAAAAGCATTAAAAAAAACATATGGCACCCTATTTCTTCTTGATATTTTTTTGTAAAACTTGTTGCATGTGTTGTTGAAAGACGTACACGAATCATGAGACCAAAAGTGAAATTATGATTACTGCCTTATTCCGCACTTTTCAGTCAATCTGAAAGCTATTTGGCAAACTTTTAGGTTCTGGTCATTTAAGAAGCCTTCTTAATGTAGTGACGTGTGAAGGGAATCGCAAAATGCTTAGGTCCTGCTTTTTTTTTTACATTCAGCAGCTCCAACGGCTGCTGTGATCTGGGTTTGAGTCCACTTGGCCTGGTTTGCTGAAGTTTTTTGTAAATGCAATTGTCAGTTGAAAAATAAATAGGTTCAAAAGTAGATGCGGGGGAAATGGCACCGGTGCCATATATCCCGAAGTTCTTGGGTGCCATATCCCCCATTTGACTACACTTCTGTTTTCTTCAAATGACACGAATAATCACGTTTGCTTAGTTATGGCAATGAGCAAACACAAAAATACGACCGTTACCGTTATTTTTGTGTTAAAATGAACCCTCGGCGTCAAATACTTTTGGAACCACACGTACAACAATTTTACACAAAAAAACTTTTCGCTCAAATTGAACTCATTTTTTTGTTTGTCCATTTTTTAAATTTAAGTGGCAATGGCTACTGCGGATCCGAATGCATCCACTGAAAGCTTACGTCAGACTGAATTCTATTTTGCTCTTTTTGCTTTGAAAAGAAGTAATTAAGTGGGAGATATTGAAAGGGTGCCATATCACCCGTGGTGCCATATCACCCGGCTTTACCCTATCGTGAATTGCACCCTTTCGTTATAGTCATTTTATCAATAAACAGGTTTTTTGTGCGTTTTCTCATCGAACATTTATAAATTGGTACTCAAGAGATTTTGATGACTAAATATTTCAAGAAGTATGCCAAATATTTGCATAAATTCTATTAAAAAAAAAAAAAAATCGAAAAGTATTGATTTTGTTTTATTTTTAGTTGCAAAAATGGTTAGTCCAGAGCTGTCAGATGCAGTGTCGTAGAGTAGTACATTTGTACTGCATAATATGATGATTTTAATATCAATAATATGAGTTTAGTATACAACATGATAAAATCTAAAATTGATTTTCATTAAAAATTAAAATTAAAATATGTGTAAGAGAGTACGAGTATTTTAAAAATATTAGATAAAATAAAAAGCTCGAAATATTGCTCATGAAAAACATACACAACCTTAGGCGCGTGTTTGTCAGTCTACAAATCCAAATATAATTGTAGTAATATGTTGTTCTATTCGTGCGTGACGTGTGGATGCATGTCGACTTGGTATGTACAGTACAATGTACATAAATACGGAGTAAAATTATATTTTAAAAGGAGATGGGGCAAAATTATATGGGACTTGGGCCATGAGCGTACATTAATGAGACTAGTCTCGAATTGAAGCTGGAGCTTAGTATATTCAATATATGAAGTTTTTTTTTAAATCGAAAGTCAGGGTCCTGAGATATAAGGCTCCAAAGTTCGTTCTGATAACCATTTTCTGTCCCTTTTATATGCAAATATCATTAGAACTATAAGAGCTATATGTAAGTTTTTGATGTCAAATGAAAGGTTTTTTTTGTGCCTTTTCAACAATATATAACACATATTACACATAAAAAAGAAACGGCGAAAAAATAAAGAAAAAGTAAAATATTTATGAAAAAGAGAGTAATCCTGAACAAGTTTAAGGTTGACCTGAAAAAACGACAAAAACTAAGGATGAGGCTTTGTTCCTGAAAGCCTCTGCAATAATAATCCGCTTTTACCAAAATCGGATTAGATATTTTTTCGAGATATCCCCGTAAAAGGGTTTTTTTTTTGTGAAAAATTCATACCAAAGCAAGGCACGAGTACGATAACTTAGGCGCCGAGAATTGACAACGGCTATTTCTAGAGGTGTTCAAAACAAATATTTTTTCTTACGGGAGGGGGGGGGGGGTCAATGTCCCTCCCTTTAGGCGGGAGGGGCAATTTTCAAAAGAAATACTTGAAATCATAAAAAAATTATTAAAAAACAACGGCAACACTTACAGTTATCAATTATACTTTTTTCAAAAGCTAGAGTTATACACTTGATTTTAATTTTTAAATCAAGATATTTCAATCAATCGTTTTTGAAATAATCGATTTCAAAATCAACATTTGGGAAAAATAAGATTAAAAAAATACATTGGATACTATTTTTGTCAAGTTTTTCAATGAGAAATTGATTGATGAGTAAATTGTCTCAATAATTTCCTAATCAAACACTGAAAACCATATCTTCTTATGCCTTGCTTCTAGTTTTTGAGAAAAATGAAAAATAGAAAAACTAATTTCTTAATCAGATTTTTATTTTCTTGGCTGTTTACCATTATCAAAAATCAGAAAAGATCGATATTCATACATAGAGTCAGTAAAGAGCTTTGTTTTCGTGTCAAAAAAAACTTCGATTTCTATTAAATATAAAGTAGGTACGTATTGGTTCTAGTAAACATAACAAAACTGCGTTTTTAGTTTTTCTCAAAAAAAAAAAATCTGATATTGGAAATACGGTTTTCCCTTTTTTTGACAATTTATAGTTAATCTCGTATTTTTCGTCAAAGGCCAATATAATTTTTTTTTTTCAAAATTTATATATAGACTGATTTTTTTTATCATTAAAAAAAATTGATTAAGTGTTAAAAAAGGGTTCGGGTCGAAATTCTGTATGGGCCAAAATTCGGATTCCAAAATTCTGTATTCCAAAATTCTGTATTTTAAAATTCTGTAAATTCAAAATTCTGTATTTTAAAATTTTGTAAATTCAAAATTCTGTATTAAAATTCTGTAAACACAAAATTCTGGATTTCAAAATTCTGTATTCCAAAATTCTGTAAATGATAAAAGAAAAATTGTTTTGATAATGCAAAAAGTGCGCACTTTTTTCATTACACAGGTTTACAAGGGTTTTGTTGCCGGAACAAAAATATACTTTTCTGAAGGTTTTTGGTGTTCTGAACTCGAATTCGAAGTCAGAAACAACTAATCAGCTCCCGTTTTTGAGATATTACCGTTAGAAAATGCAAAAATACGTTTTTTTGAATTCTCCGGACCTTATTATTTTGTATAAAGAAAATTGTTTGAGCATATTTAGTAACGGTTTCTATAAGAACTGTTTTCCATCTTTCGACACCTGTTTAAATCTTTTCAATATCTTTTATATTGCCCGAGATATCTCAAACTGAAGTAAGTGGGTTTGGCTTCATATATCAAAAAGAAGATAATGACGTTATAAAATTTATAAAAATACCAAACAACTTAGGATATCTCGGGCAGTAAAAAAGATATCGGAAAGATTTAAACAGATTTAAAAAGGTGGTAAATAGTACTTATGAAAACCGTTACTAAATATGCTCAAAAAATTTTCCTTATATAAAAGAATAAGGTCCGAAGTACTGCATTTTCTAACGGTAATATTTAAAAAACGGGAGCTGATTAATTTTTTTTTTACTTCAGATTCGAGTTCAGCACATCGAAAACCTTCAGAAAAGTATATTTTTGTTTCGGCAACAAAAAAAAAGTTTAATTTTGTTAACTAGTGTTATCAAAACAATTTTTCTTTTATCATTTACAAAATTTTATAGTACAGATTTTTGATATTTTCTATGCAGAACCTTGAAGCAGTTTGCGTTCGACAGCTTAAGTTAAGTGTTATGAGTTAATCGTGATATAAAATGAATTCAGAAAAATGGAAAATATTAAATTATTAAAACCTAATAAAGGAAAGGATAAATTGTGTGTCGATGGTTTTATGTTTAATAACGAAGAAAGAACAACTTACAAAAAAAAACATGGAAAATGAAATATTTTTTTAATGAAAAATCTCGAAAATTTTTCGGAAAATAGGGTACTTAACTCAAATTAGTCATGCACTTAATAACTCCATTCAAATTTTGTCGAAAAAAAATTGAATTTTTTGAGAAAAATGAAATTCAAGCCTGCAGAACATGAAAATCTCGAAAAACTTATCGGAAAATGGAGCGCTTAATTCAAATTAGTCGAACATTCAATTATTTATGTCCAATTTTTTCAAAAAAGTGGAATTTTTTGAAAAAAAAAAAAACAAATTCAAGTTAGTAGAACATGAATTTGTATGGAAAATGAAAATATTTTTTTTTAATGGAAAATCTCGGACATTTTTTTCGAAAATTGGGTACTTAAAGGCTTGGCCACACCGGAGGGTATGCGGTAGAGGTACGGGTAGCGGTAACGATATTTGTATGAAAAAAATTCCACATCTGAACGTTGATATGTCAGTTTGGAATTTTTTTCATACAAGTACCGTTACCTCTACCCGTACCGCTACCGCATACCCTCCGGTGTGGCCAAGCCTTAACTCAAAGCACTTAATTATTCAAGATAGTTTCAAAAAAAAAAATTTTTTTCGAAGACCACAGAAAAAAAATTATTTTTGTAAAAAAAATTTGTTTTTGGAATTTTTGTTTGGCACCTAAATATTAAACCAAACCCGAATTTTTTACTAAAAGTTTAGGGCATTTTCTGGTAATTGCTCTGCTAACTCGATTTAAAGTTTTTCCAAAAGTAGGGGAGCACTTGATATAATTTTGGGGTACTTGCTCTGCTTTCTTGAGGGACATGTTTTAATGTAGACATTTAGAATTACAGAATTTTTAAAAGCAGAATAATGGATTTGCAGAATTTTGAAAAACAGAATTTTGGATTTACAGAATTTTGAAATACATAATACAGAATAATGGAATACAGAATTATGTTCATACAGAATTTTTTCTTCAGATACAGAATTTTGGTCCTACAGAATTTTGGAATACAGAATAACGACCCGTTCCCGTTAAAAAAAAAAAGTTTTTCAAAAAATAAAAAAAAATTATAATTTTTATTTACCTCGATTTT
Organism: Episyrphus balteatus; assembly: GCF_945859705.1. NCBI lineage: Eukaryota > Metazoa > Arthropoda > Insecta > Diptera > Syrphidae > Episyrphus > Episyrphus balteatus. The sequence continues at coordinate 34,007,943 of NC_079135.1, forward strand.
TTTTCTCCTACATCTGATTACTTAACCCAAAGTCAATTTCCAAAAGTTATCTTTGATAAAGGTACTTTTAACTAATAGATTAAGTAGGAACGACCCAGTCATGCATTTTTTCGATTCATTTGTTGTAATTTCTGAGGCATTTTATTTAAATTATTATTTTTATTTTATTTGTTACTTTAAAAGTCTTCCGACTTTTTTTCTACTTAATTAATTGTACAGTGAATTTCAGAAAAAAAAAAAGAGAACGAATTGAACCAGGATAATCTAGGATAAATCAAAATTTGAGCAATAAATGATTGGTATTTTTTTGGATAGGTTGGATTTGCCATTTGTAATTGTTCAGAACCCTATTAGTAAAATTTCATATAAATTTAATAGTACAAAATGGCTATCAAATCAGGAATTAAATTATTTGGTTTTGCGGTATAACTTAGGGGGTCACTGTGGTGTATGTGTAATATTTTTTTTTTTTAATTTGTAAAATCTTACAAAAGTATATTATTTTTAATGTTTTTTTTTTTTTTTAATTTTGTGAATATTGAGGACTATTATGATATGAATATGAACCATACATTAACATTAAGTCCTTAACAAATAAAAACATTTTTACATTTGAAAACACAAATTTATAGTTAGATTAAATAACATGGCGGAAAAAGTTAAATAAGAAATCTTTTAAGAAGCAACCAAATTTCTTGTAGTCGTTGGGATAAACCTTGATGACGATATCTGTATCTTTACTAGATTTACATACATATGTAATTTTTTAATAACATCTACGTTTATTCATTTAAAATGTAAAGTCTCGGAAGTTGGAATTCCCCATAGCCTGAATTTTTTTTTAAGTTTTTTTTCTCTCCCAAAAACAGACAAAATTTAATTCCATTAATAAACAATAAAGTGTGCCACCAGCTAAGGCAAACCCATTAAAAGATTTCGACAATTATTGATTAAGTATATTTCTTTAAATAGTTAAAGTGACACACACCTTTTTTTTTCAAACATACAAACAAACAAAGAACAAAAGAGCTAAAACAACTTGAGCATTCACTTTCAATTTCTTCTTTTTGTAGTTGTTTGAATTCATTTCATTCGATATGGTAGCTGGTAGACAGACATGAAAAAAAAAATGACGATATAAATTGTCGTGAGTGGATTAGTATAAACAGAGGAGGTTTTAGCTATTCGCTGAAAATTAGTGGTGTTTTTAGTGACATCATATCTCATATGAAAGCGAAAATAAGGTTGAACCATGGATGCCAACTGAACTGGTGCTTGAGGGTGACAGTCTTGAACGATCTTTTTTTCTTATTTTATGTTTACTCATTTTGAGTACTCCTTCATTAAGGATTTAGTAGCTCGGGTTTTCTAGTTTTAATTGACATTTCTTACTCGTTTATACATTTTTCAAAGTTTTCAAGATATTCGAATATGTGAATATTTAATTTGTAATTCAATTATTTAATGAAATCGGACACATAAACAAGTTCTGAGACCAGAGCACCGAAAATAGACAAAATTTACAAAAAAAATACCTCAAAAAAAAATAATAAATAATTCAAGTCTCGAATACCTCAAAAATTTTAATACCAGAAATAGGACAGAAACCAAAATTCATCTTTATGTAAACCAATAAACTCGGTGAAGTATGCATGATTTTTATTTATTTATTGATTTTAAAAGGAATAGGAATAGATTTTCTTTTATTTTTTCGATATAAGTAGGTACTTTCGGTTGGGGTCGAAATTCTGTCGGAGTTCAAAATTCTGCTTTCCAAAATTCTTTTTTTCAAAATTCTGCTTTATACGAAATTCTTCTTTTCATAATTCTGTTCAACAAAACTCTGCAAAAAATTAATAGTGTTTGGGAAGCGCGCGCTTTTTAACATTTTCCAAGCTCTTTTTTTTTACAGAATTTTGTAAATTTATCTTCTCGCAAAAATTTCTGCTTACTTATTTACTTAATGTACCTACTTACTTTGTCAATAAATTTAAAAATATTATGAAATGGTTTTTAAAGCAGTTAAAAATTATAAGTTTTTGAAAATTATTAAATAGGTATGTATAAAAATGTATTACTTTTTAAACAAAAAATAATATTAAAATCAAAAAATGAAAAATATTTTAAATCAACATAGTTCCTTATTAGTTTTAAACGCAAAATTTTGAAGTCAGAATTTTAGCCCATTCCCAAGTTATTCATTGGAGAATATTATTGTTATGATACACACCAAATTTTAGATTGATCGCCTAAAAAATGTATAGGTCGAAAGATGGACAAAAAGAAGATTGCTAACTTCCAGAATTACGCTGTTATTTTATTAATACAAAAATTCATATAGGTCTATTCTGCTCACGGTAAACATACCTACCAAAAAAAAAATACAATAATGAATGTTTCTCCCTTGTTTTATACTCTCATGAAAATGGCACTCGATTTCGTGCCTCCTAGGTGTTATTATCTCTTAAAGACAGATGCTAATGTATACATTATAGATCAAACCTACAATAATTTGGCTCAATAAAAGCCTTTCAATGTACCTACATATAGCTTGATGGACCACTGCTCGATTGTATCGAGTTTGGCGCTGGAAAACATGTTTAATTGAATAGTGTGATTCCCGGTATTAAGAGAAATTATTTAGACAGAGTGCATTAAAAATAAATTGTATGAAGAAAATTACTAAATTGATAAATTTTTTTTTTTGGTAGCAGGTTCAAAGTTTAACGAATTTCTATGTTTTGATTGCATCCTTTTTGTATACCTTAAATGAAAATCATTCGATATCAAATACTGTAGCACCTAAAAGTATGCAATAACATTAATCTGGTCTGCATTTGAATTTGAACGTTGGTGCTTGTGCGATTATCACCTACAAAGTTACACAATTAACCCTTTCGAACCCAAGCTATGAAAATCAATATTAAAAAATATTTTTTCAGTATTAGCTGCGTTCCTTTGGAAATATTTATCTACTTTTTAGTACTTAAAACTACTTTGATCTACTTTGCTATACTGAAAAAGTAGTTCAAAGCAGCTTTAAGTACTAAAAAGTAGATAAATATTTCCAAAGGAACGCAGCTATTATCGTATCAAAAACATCACAACTAAGAAATATGAATAGCAAAATGTTATTTTCCAAAATAATAAATAGCAAAACTAATGTGTTACTCTCATGTTACATGTAAGTAACATGTACTGCCTATGACCACCAAAATAAGTCGGTCAACTGAGAAAATAACTTTTTATAGCACAATAATATATGCTACTTCTTCTAAGCCAAAAAGCAAAACACTTTCTGTTCTGGATTAACTTTTTTTATATTTTTTTTTTTTTCAAAATTATGACCATTTATAAAAAAAAAAAATTTTGAAAAAAAAAGAAAAAATGTGAAATTCAGTTCCTTTTTCGATAAAAAAAAATTAAAGGTATGATATTTGACTAAATTTTTGTAATAATTCAGTAACTAGGCATCATTATCTTTCAATTAAGCCATCGAAACCTAAAAAAATATTAAATGGAATATTTTTTACGAATTTTTAAAAATATGTTACATGAGAGTAACGCTGGGTCCGAAAGGGTTTAAATAAAATGGTTTACACATAATAACCTTTTTTTAATTTTTGAGAGGCGCTTTTATTTTTGTGTTGTTTCCTTTTCCATCTTTGAAAAATTAGCCACTGAATTGGCCCTGTCCTTATCTCCCTTTTTAGTTTAATCTACATTGGCCTTGGAAACTTTATATTTCATTAATAAAACATTATATTAAGGTTTTCTTAAAAATATAAACATTTTTAAGACTTTTTATTTGAAAAATCAGAACTAAGCCAACTGAATATCTATTAAAAAAAAAACATTCGAGTTTAAAATTGAGAAATAACTTTTTTTCTAATTTAATTATAAAATACGAATTGTTCTTTTTACTTTGTTAATTATTCATACAAAAATATTTAAGTTAAATGAAACACATAATAAATTATTTGTTGCTTTTGCTGTTGGATGGATTTATATTATATCTATACCTAGTAATTGTGTTATGATCTTACATTTTAATGAAATTCATAAATATTTGATATCACAAAATAAATGGATGAAACAGGAAATATTTATCTAAAAAAAAAATATTCTAATTAGTGTTTTCTTTTTTGTTACTAATTTAAAAATAACTTAAAATCTTAAAATTTAATACTGTGGACGCGGTAAAGTAAGTACATATTTGTCTTTCTTCTTTGTTTCTGTTGTTTGACTAAATTATATAATTATGCAAGTTGGTTAAATTAATTATCTACAAAAGAAATCTTCATCACATTTATTGTAACAACAATAAGGTAGGCCAACTAAAGCACTAGCATCACGTTTGTGTCGATCTTCATCAAAATGTTTCTTATTCACATGTGATTTGTACATTGGAAAAATGCTCAGCCTGCTCAAATGTTCAAAATGTGATTGAGCCACTTTGAGATATCCTCCACGGGGATAAGAGCTCCGACGGACAGCATATGTGTGATGTTTTTTGTGATGATCTGTAATGAAAAAGAAAATATACATTTAAAATTCAATTTATATCTTTCAAGAGTAAATAAAGATAAAACATAATTTGTCTTTAAAGCTAAAATTGAATTGGGTCAAAAAAAAACAACCAGACTTTCTTAACGATTAACTAAAAGTAAAAGGCCAAAAGAATCATTTAACATATTTCTTGTTTTTAGCATGTTATAAACTTGATTTTCGTTTTTATTTGAAATTGATAATGTTATGCAGTAAGAAATTAAAATGGTGCTACGGGGTGTATGCGTACTATTTTTTTTTTTTTGCATGTTTTAACTTGTTGCTGGTTTGATCATTTCTTTGTTATTTTTAAAAATTGTATATGAACATAAAATGATATAATTTCTTCAAAAATTTCATCACTTTTAAAACAAATACAAATGATAGATTAGATAGATTTATTAGGAAGTTAAGATTAAATGATTGGTATTTGGATGTGTGAGCATATTTATAAGATTAAAATTTGAACTCTTCTGGACTGTTTTTCTTTTTTTTTTTTCTTATAAATAAATTATGGTTTTGTGTTGTTTTTATCTGCTGGGTGTGTCGTGTATTTATCAATTATTGTAGAAAAATTGGAAGCAAAAGAAATTCAACTGTTTTTATTCTGTAGTCTTTTTGTTCTTGACAAATTGTGCTCAGTTTTATTTTCTCATTGCAGCAAAACACTGCACAAAATTATATTTTTTTACATTTCTCAATTCTATTTACATATTTATGTACCTTTATTATTTTTTTATAATTGCTATGACACCGTTTTCAAAAATTTTGACCACAAATCAAATATTCCAATTGACTGCTTGTATTAAATAAATTTTAGATAAACGAAATTGAAAGTCGTGATACCCGTTTTTTTTTTTTAAATACATTTTTATACACACAAATTTTATATAATTTTTCAAAAAAAAAAGTAGCTTTGTCATTTTCATGAAAATAATGATTAACATGAAAAACAAAATTTAAAAAAAGTTTACCAAATAGTTTTCAAACAAAAAAAAATACAACTTTTATAAAGATCCGAAAATATTTTATTTGAAAATCTTTTAGGGTTTCAAATATGAGAATTTAAAAAAAATGTATCAACCAGTTTTCAAAAAAAAAAAATTGGAACTTTTTTAAAAATGTCACAAGGACTCAATTAAAACTGTTTTACATCCAAATGCCAACAACCTTCTTTTTTATTTTTGTTGAAGAGTATTTATTCAAGGATTTCAATCAATGTCACCAATCATACATAAAACCTTCATATAAATATAAATTTTAACACATTTACAAGTTTTAAACATTATCAAGTACCTACTTTTGTTATTATTGAATGTCAAGTGTCCTTTTTTTTGAGTAAAATTAAGTCTTATATAACTCATGACTGTATAAATAAAAACATACGATTTCATGCCGGAACAGAAAGTATGACAAAAAAAAAAAGAATAACAAACTCCCCAATCAATAATTTCATTGAAACTGCACGGAATTCGCACGTAATTAGTATGACCGGCCGTTTCTACTTAACAACCGGCCTCGTTGGCCTCAACAATTTTTTTATTATTGCATTCTACCTTACTTTGTCGTTGTCGTTGTGGTTGTTAAAAAGGGGGGCATATTTAAACAATTCATCACTCAGAATCTAAATTTTATTTATGATATAATTATTGTAATGCAAAGAAACATATTACCGTTAAATAAGTCATATCAGTTTTTTTTTACAACAAAATCAATTCCGTAACAATGACCCTGACTTTGTACCAATTTCATGGCTAAACGTAGGCGCACAGTCAGTCAATTATGGCAACGAAACAAGTCGTTGCATACAAATTTCGTTTTGTCATCAAAAAGTCTGAACTTAAAGCTGTCGGAAATTATTATTATAATCAAAAAGACTGCTATAAAATTGTAATTTCATTTACGAGAATGTTGATATACGCTACGCACTTCAAATATTAATACAATAAAAATGACGTTTAATTATTTGTTTACTATGAATAAAACACAGCAAGATTAAAAAATATGTGTGATCTATTAAAAAAATGTCACATTAAAACTTACTTTTAATTGTTGATTATGTAAATACCTACTTAGCAATTGTTTATTATTTGTTTTTATTTTTTTTTTATAAGTTAAAATCATTATCAAAGGTGAATAACTTTATGTGACCTTCAATTAACAATAATAGTAAATTTATTGAACTAAGGAATGTTTGTTTATAAAATTCATAAACGTGTATCATGTGATTTTGTAAGTTGTAATATAATTATTTTGTATACTTTTTTTATCATATGAATTTTTTTGTTTACCAATAAATAAAATTGAGGAAATTATTTTTTTTTTTGTTTAACTTGTGGTGACCTCTATTTTTGTTAAAATATGTAAAATAAAATGTTCTGATATTTATGGAAGTTTTTTTTAATTTGTTGTTATTTTATGTGATTTTATTACTTACATCCATTTTCAAGTTCATTTGATTTAGATCGATGATGAAATTCTCTTTTATGTCGTATTGTTAAGGGTTCATCATTTGCAAAGAGATGTTCGCAAGCTTCCACAGCGAATGTTTTCATTTTTTCTAGCGAACAGAATGCGGATGTTTCTTTCACAAAGTGAGAATATGTGATGGTAAGCATTAAAGCGGCACAAATGAGATTGATCTGAAAATAAAAAAGAAATATAATTGTCAAAGCATTTTCTTAAATCGCTGTTCTTTAAACTATCATCCAACTGCTATTATATTCTAGAAAAATATAAAAGAAGAATTGAAATCGGCTATTTAACTGTGGTTTATCTCTGGTTCAAGAATCATACATGTTGAAAAAAGCCAAGAAGGTACTTGAACCAGAGTTGAACCGGAGCTAACCCACCAATTTAGATCAGTCAAAATCTTAAACCATAGCTGAACTAGGTTTGTTTGAAATAAAAGTGGTTCATAGTATTAATTTCTATGATACCCAAAGGATGCATCTGGAAACATAAACTCCTACTTTGATGAAAGCATATTACAGAGAAGATCGCCTGAGTTCAAAACAAAACAACTTAACATTATTAAAAGTTGAAAATGCTTGCTTTATTTTACGCGTTTTACTTTTTCTAACATGGAATCCAAGCAAAAAATAATAAATATTTAGATGTTTCAGTACGAATCTATACATGATACTTTGAACAAGAAAGTACAGTAACTCCAAAAACCTTATCCAAGCACGTAAGCATTAAGCATTAAATATTTTATATTATTTTCCAATAAAAGGAATTCTGTCAAATTAAAAATGCATTGTGAAAGCACGTTTCTAAACATTCTACTCGTATCGTGTCGTGACTTCTCCTCATGAGCTTTAATACGCCTATTCTGGGTGGAGAACATTTCTCAAACTGCAATTAGTAAGAAACACGTCTAGTTAGTGTAAGAAAATTTGAAGTGGTATAATCCTGTAATTTTGAAAAAAAGGATGTGTGTTTTCACTTGTACACGCGACTGAAATTTTTCATACCATAAAAAAAAAAATGTTTTCAAATTATGAGCACTACTTGCTAATCCCTTTTGAAATTTCTTTTCAAAAAGTAAATTTTCCTACCCCAACGCCGCCGCCGCAAAAGAAGTACCTATAACCTCAAAAAAGATTTGTGTGTAGTTCTACTTTTCACACACAGAAATGCACTTGTATTAAAACTTTTATGGTACCTACTAGTGTGAACATGCCTTTTAAAGTTTAGCTTAGTTAACGCCATAATAATTCGATGTAATCACTGGGTTAGTTAATATACATAGGTTAATGTTTTTTTTTTTTTGACATTTCGTCGGCGGAGAGCAAAATTGTTCTAAGTCCTTAACAAATCCTGTGTTCATTTCTGTATTATTTTTAGCATATAAGCCACTGATTAAAATTTGACATCTAAAACACGTTAGTCGTAGTTTTTTTAATAAAAAATATTCGAATGGTTACTTAAAAAGTTTTATGAAAATGAAGTTAATAAAAATTGACGTTTTTTTGCAGCTGAAAAAAACAGAAGGTTTTTGAGACAATAATTTTATTGACTCATTTCTCATGGAATTAAGAGGTTTATGTGACACCCCTTTTTACATGTTTTCTTGAATCTTAGACGCGTTCCATTATGAGGTGATAAACTGTCTAGAGTGGATGATCTAGTACAATTACTACTAGATCTACTCATGCTTTTCTGTCCTTGTTTCTACATATATAGAAATTACACTGGTCAACAAGGTTTTTGCCACAAGAACCAAAATATACTTTTCTAGTAGTTTTTGGTGCTGAATCCGAATCTGAAGTCAGAAAAATTTGATTGGCCTTCGTTTTTGAAATATTACTGTTAGAAAATGTCAAAAAAACGTAATTTTGGCTGTTTTCGAGGTTATGTTTTTATGTGGAGTAATTCATTATGAATGAAACTACTAGAAAAGTATATTTTGGTTCTTGTGGCAAAAAAAAAGTTAAATTTTGCTGACCAGTGTTATTACTTTGATTTTGTTGAAAATGCAATCGCTACTAAAGTAAGCAAAACGATTACAATTATTCCAATGCCAACTTTTCGCGAGTCAAATTATGCCCATGGAAGCTTTGCTTGCCAAGTCGATCGTGTGTTTGGTGACTTTAGTCGCAAAAACTAAAAGAGCAAGGGAAAAAGGTTTTTATCCTGTCTACTTTTTATTTCCATAAACCTGATGAACCTGTTAAATACAAATTAACACAGTTCCCATACTTGATTCCATAAGGATTACCCAATGGAAAAGTTAGAAGTTTGAGAGAAACAGCACAGATTTTGCGTTCCCGATATGACAAAGTGTATTTTTCATTTTAAGGTGAAGTATGTGTAGTAAAAAATTTGGAAAGTCTTGTTTTAAAGAAAGCCAACTAAAAAGTTATTTAAAATATCAACACCAATTTATAATGAAGCCTGTTTAAGTATTAAAAATCAAATTGAGGTTACTTTGAACACACATAAAATGCTTCTGGTCTTCTATAATCCCAATTCTTTATTTTGTTATTCTTTATTTTTTCATACTTCACTTATACAAAAAAGTGGCGCTTTCACACGACAAACATAAAATTCCCTTTGTACCTATACCATACCGTCTTGAATTGGGGCATTTATTGTGTCTGCACTCTCATTTTAAACGGATAATGACCTTCCGCCAGACATTGAGTCCTTTGCAGATCGGGTTCATTGAATTCATCATTAACATCATTTGTATTTTTATAATAATCATCGTCATAATCACATAATCATCATCACCATGATCGCACCGACCAGCGACACCACCTGGAAAGAACAACCACTGGTGTTCCGTTTGTTGTTAAATCATCTCCTCCCTCACGTAAATCAGAATCACATGGATCACGTTTTACGAAGTAGGTATGTATAACCTGGCATATTATACAGGAACTTGTTACACACCAATGCCGTTTAGTCTGCGCGGAGGTCTCTTCGAAATGTCCGTTAAGGTCGGCAGTAAAATACTTTACGTGAATGACGACAAAACAAAAAATACACAAAAAAGTGTAAAAAGGAACAACAAGTAAAATAAAGTCTTCAAAAATTAATAAACAACAAAAAAGAAAGAAAACAAAACCAAATAAACTGGATCCACTTGAGAAAAGAACGAGCGGAGAATATTCTGAGTTATTTAAAAAAGTAAGAGAATTTTTTTTTTAAGGAAATGCATAAAGAAAGGAAACAAGAAACATAACCTTATGTCAATAATAATGCATTTATTATTGTGGTTGACATCGATATTACGTGATTAAGTGTCACTTTAACCAACGGAACCTGTTCGCGTTAAATGAGATGACACGATAATGGGCTATCGCGCGCATCAGGGAGTCACAGTTTAAATATTTTGTTTTGAAACAAGTGTACAAAATAAAATGAAATGAATGTTAAAATTAGACATTTTAATGAGTTAAATTATTTTGGCACAATGTCCATTTCGAGGTAAAGTAAGAATAAACTTTAATTTATAAAAAGAACTAACTGATTTTTTCGATGGTTTTATATTTAGAGAATATTTACATATTACGGGTTTTTTTGGTTTATTTTTGGCATTTTTTTATGCAAAGAAGGAAGTACGAGTGTATTTTTGTGACGTTCAAGTATGCTGCGTAAACTGAGAATTATTTTGCTCTGCAAAAATAAACTTGCGCATGTTTTAATATCACCTGTATGACGTTAGTTTCGGTTAAGGATTCTTAAAGAATACGATTTTCGGAGGTAAATTATGTGACATGGACTCAATACCCCAAAATACAAACTTTTTTAAACGATAGCCGTCATCAAAATGAGAAAAGTTTATAGACCTTTATATTGGTACCAAATACATCTTATGAATACACACGAACATACCCATCACATTATTAGCCGTGTTCCTTTGGAGGCGGTACACTAATTATGAGTAGATGATTAGTAGATCTAGTACTAAAATTTCAAATGATCTTCATCGCGAGTAAATAATGTTGTGATATTTCGAGTACTAGATTTCTACTCATGAGCAGACTTCCACCATCAAAGGAACAAAGCTATTTTAAATAGGTCAAAATGATCACTTTTCCAAATTAACAACGCGACGTGTTCAGGAACCAGTGACGACGTGTCGTCAGATATAAACCATATTTCCTTGGAGATGGCAATGTCAAAGTCCTCATAAGAAACTAGTACTACAATCTACTCATGATTTTTGCGAACTAATGATGTGACTTGTGACAAGCCCAACTTTGACGGACAGTTTCTCCGCAAATATAAATATACAAAAGCCTGGTCCTTTGGGAATTGTAAAACTACTTCTAGTAGTAAGTAGTAGCAAAGTAAATCAAACAATTTTCAAAAAACTGCTTCAAAGTCAATCTGATTTTGAAGCACTTTTTAAATGGATGTTCCACAGCATTTAAAAAGTGATAGCATTTATCACAACTCTCTGAACGGCACGACAACATGCGTAATTGGTTTTAGTTTAAAAAAAAGAGTTGATAACATAAATCTAAGAAATTTCACTCGCTTTAAACGAATTTCTTATCATTAAAAATTTGACAGATGGTATAAATCATTGACCATGAAAAACTAACAAACAGATCAAATTTATGTTATCTTGTTCGTACTTGCTCGTGCTTCTATTCTGTGTTTTATATTGACATAAGGTCTTAACTAAATAAACATTTTAATTTGCATTGCGGTGTTCTTAATGGTTACCCCCAGTGCGAAAAAATAAATAGAAGTTGGTGAAGTGTCATTAGGATATGACATTATATTATTGTCTTTAAATTGAACAGGAGGTTATGTTTATATAATTATTGTTGAAGTGTGGAAGTCATTTAAAAATCATATTTCTTTCTCATGTATTGACACACACTTGATCAAATATAGGTTATAACTACGTCAAGTTAATAAATAACAAAACAATTATTAAACCTTCCCATTATTTGCATATTCTTGTGACAAGTTTTTCATAAAATTTTTATAAATATTGTTTAGCAACAGCAAAATTTGATGCTATTTTAGTTTAGGCCTTCGATATATATATATATATTTGACATGATTAAGAAGATGTAAACCACAAAATTTTGAACTTTTTTTATTTTTTATATATTGATTAATAATGGAGATAAACCGCAATATTTTTTGTACCTACTACAAGAATTACGCATTCTCATCGCTTAAGGCTTTGCGGTTATTTGACAATAGATTAATTTTGAGAAAACAAAAAATACCTGCCCCCATAAATTAGCTAAATCTTCCTTATTGATTTTGGATATTTTATCAAGTCATTGAGAAATCATGTTTAAAGATTATGACGTAGATATTCAAAAACTTTGTTTGAGTATTCTTTGTGGTTATATCTGCTGGTAAGTTGTTACCTTTTACCTATAATATCTCACTGACCTAACTGGCGCCAACCACTTATTAGTCACTTTTGCTTTTCTTTTAAAGCTTAACGTGTTTATTTTCGGCAGCTGGCATTTTAAATATGTCATTCGCTTATAAATACTATCAAGCTGACGTCTTCAAAACCGACCTCTTGTGGTCACAGTCAGGAAAGTAGCAGTTTCCTCAATTTGTGACTAGAATACAGCCCAGTAACCCGTGCTTTACCCATCTTTTTATCAGCGTATCAAATGAATTCCTTCGGATGACTCAATAGTCGAAGTATTTAGCTGTAAATATTTTTGTCTCGTGTAATATTCATTTATTTTTCATAGAATAGTATATAGTTTTGGGAAGATATTATATTTCTAAGAAAACAACATGTACCTACTCATAAATTTGTTTTCAATTCACATTTCTGGAAACATGGATTAACTCACCCAATTAATTGTAACTTAAAGCAAATCAACTAACAATTTCGATTCTATGAAGTTTAACAGAAGCAACAATATTATCAGTAAAACTTTATAGAAGCAAAGCTGTTAGTCGGGATATTATGCAAATCGATCTAAATTTTAGCTACCATACAAAATGTACTCTAAAATTTTAGATCAACTATATTTTTCTATGATGAGAGCTTAAACTTATTTTGACCTGCATTCTAGGGTAAGGGCGACACAAAATCTTTCAGTATATCAGATTTTTTATCTTTGATATTTTATCTTACTCTAACCTTAGGTAAGATATAAGAATAAAACAATGTTGGAGCTGAAAATGTCAAAAAAAAAATCCAAACATGGTTTTATAAAGTTAAAAAATTCTGCCTCACTTTGCCTTGGAATGATGATCGAGATAAAATTAAGAGATATTGTATGTATAATAACAAATCGAAGGAGTGGGCCCAATTTAAGCACCGCCCCAAGTTTTTTGGAGCACTCATTGGAATTTTCGTTTTTCTATTGGTTAGATTTGCTCATAAAAATAAAGAGAGAAAGAAAGATTTTAGTTTCAACATAACCTTCCCATTGACAACGAGTTAAAAGAAGACGAACTTGAAACGTTTGAATGCAAAGGTCGTTTTATGTATATAGCAAATTGAACATAAAGGTTTATAAGGAAATACATATATCGCTCTCTTATTTCACTGCTAGAGACATCAATCTTCAAACGTTTATGTTTGATCGTTTTCTTGTTCTGTAATTTGACCCCAGTAAGCTTAACTTTTTTATGTTTTACCTAATTTACAACGAACAAAAAAAAATAACTGAAACCTCCTCTTTGACAAAAGGTTCAGAATAAAACATGATTAAGTTTAACAATAGAAATAGAGTTAATAATCAAAGATCCAATCACTGCTTTAACACAGCCAAGAGACAATTGAAGAGTTACAAAACTCGGCAGCAGCCATTTTGTTTATCTTCGCAGCCATATTTGATTTTCTTCATTTATAGTTGAGTTGAGCAATTGCAAGAATTTTAAACATATTATAAGTTTGTTCAGAAAATGGGAGTCCTGTCTAAAAACAAACATACCTATTTCTTAAAAACCAAAATGGCTGCTTCCTATCATTCCTCACAGCCAGTAGGTATATATACTTAACATATCAAGTTTTAAAACCTTAATCTTTAAACAAAATTTTGTATTTCAAAAACTATTTGTGATTCATTTAAGTCTGTTCAAATGATGATTTTTCACGCAAAGTTTTTTTTTTTTAATTCTACTTCAAAATTGTGAGCCACTGTAGTTTTACAAGAAACTTGAAGTTAATTTTACTTCTCATCATTTTGATTTTTCCTATTCACTAGCTTGGAAAAAAAATTTGAGTGAAAGAAAGATCTTTCTTTTTTATTAAATTGCTAGCTGATTTTGTCACGCTTTGCTGTGTACCGCAGCGTGTTCATCACCTTATATGGGAATCCATGAGAATGAAACATTATGCATTAATTTGGAAGTGAACGTTTAAGGATTTTCAGAGATATGCAATGAAGCACAAGCGAACATACAGTTTTTACTTAAAGACAAGTTTTAAGGCTTTTAGCGAAAACATCCAAAAAAGTCGAAAGATTTTCACACAAACTTTTGAACCCATATTTTTTAAGATCCCGAAAAAAACGTTTAAAAACGTTTATTACAGAAAGATGGAAGTTTCTGTTGAAATCTATAGTAAAATTTCATCACTAACACTAATTCACAATAGAAGTTTTTTTTTGTAAAATTCTTAATATTTGCAAAATTTTTGCAATGCAACATATTCACATATCATAAATCACAGTTGAATTTTTATCTCACCTTTAAGGCCATTGTGTTGATAACTTAAAATTTTATTTTGTTCAATAGGTTACAATAGTAAATTTTAAAGGTTTATTTTTTTTATAAAATGTTTAGGTTTTCTTAAAACTCCCAAATCACTTTTTCTTTTAAATGTCACTTGTATTCCTAATTATTTTGTTACTATTCACATTCAGAATACAAATTTATACTGTCTAGCAAAATTCACAATTAAACAATATTCATTTACTACTATCCACGTGTGATTTATCGTAATTTTATTTTATTTTTTTGTTTTATTCTCAAGCAAACACTATTAATCTTTTCTCATGGAAACTAATCCGATTCATAATTATAACTGATCGTAAATGAAACGAAAACGCTATGCTTTCCACCTTATATATGTGTTGTAAGCCGGGCTGCCTCTGGCTAATTCACCCCACAAGCATACTGCACAAGAGGATCGGTGGGATTGGCATCAAAAATAAATTCCAAAAAACACACCACCACAACCACCACGATCACCACTATTTTTCATTCGTGTTCACATTCATTCAATTCATTCATAAAAACCGATTTTGATTTTTGTTTTACCTTACTCTCGTGTGACGACAGCCACACAGCAATATTAGCGCGGTGGTGATGGGAGCCCCGTATAAGCTACCTGCTTTTTGCCAAACGCCCAGCACGATCATGTAAATGCGGTGGCGGTGATATCGTTCAACGAGAATGAAAGTGGAATCAAAAGAAACAAAAAAAAAAAAAAGAATATCAAACGACGAAGGCAACAGGAAAAAAGAAGGCAAAGGATCAAGTGCCACAAATCGTCTGAGGTCTGATGACGGACCACGAGGAACAGGACATTTGAAAGAAAAGTTTTACGCACGCATGCGTAGCGTAGTCTGGTTCTTGTCTGCTGTAAAAAGAGGTTTTCCTTGTGAAATGGTACTATACGTTTACGTTATGCTAATGCATGACACTTGACACCTGTCATTAAAGTGTGATCGCACACTTGTAGTAGATTATTATTAGTGATTTTTTATTGCTTTTCTTTTTTAAAGCTCAATAAATCAGAGTTATACAAGTTGTTTTACTTCATTTTGTATTTTATTTATTTGAAACGTAATAAACGGTTAAAAATTCCACTTGTCGCATCATGGTGCGCAGTAAGTGGCCGCTAGGGGTTGATATCATTTGACAACTATTTGGCTTTTTTTTCTAGTGAACGTGCCATTTGGCTGTTTGTAAGCTTAAATTCGATCTGCATAAATATGTGAATTCTTGAAAAAGCACTTGTTTATCAAAAAGATACAATTTTTATTTTTAGTTTTTTTTTTCTTGTCATGTCTAGCCTAAGGCAAAGTGTTTTTTTATTTATTTTGTTAAGATCGGACAATCTGGCACCTAATATTTTGCCAAATATGTCAATCGGAAGTGAAGATCGGATCACATGATCCGATCACGCTACCTGAGTTTCTTTATTAGATCGTTCTAGACCAACAAAAAACACGAACCACGCCGCGCCGCCGAAGAAATACCATGAAAGGAGAGCATACCTCTTTTCGAAAGGTAAATGAACTGATGTTGAAAAGTGCACGTAGCAACATTCTCCGGATCATCAAAGAGGGCGCTTTGTCCGCTTATTATTTGGCATGGGGCAATTTGGTAGTTTTTTGTTCTTGCTCTACAAAGGAAATTCCTGTTAATCATTCCTCCATAGGCTGATTCTGCTAGGCTGTTTTTTTCTCTTAATTTTTTTTAGTTATTTCAAGAGAATTTTAAACACGGAGGAAAAAAAATATTTAAAGTTGTTAAGCATCTTTACCACAGATCAAAATTTGAGAGATTTATTGGTTAATAATGAATTCTTTGAATAGGGGCATACCTATAAACATGCACGTACAAAACTGACTACGATCAAAGACTATACAACAAATCGATAAAACGAAGATACATAATTTTCAAATGCCTTGAAGCATGTTTTGTGGGTGACTAATACTAATATTGGGCTGGCGACGCTTGTCTTTGCGCCATTGAAGACCTTTAGTATAGATTTTGCAAAAACAAATAAATTGTGATTTTGTGATGAAATACATAAAACTACTATCAGAAATCGTTTTTCTGCGAAACATGATTAGTCATTTTTGGTAAATGTAAATTTGGTATTTGAAAGCTTCTCCTGTTGCTAACCGCACTTATGTTGCGAAATGAGATAAGACATTTTTATGTAGGTATAGTATGACGTTAAGAAATATCTCAAGCAAAGAATTTATAGTAAATTGAATGCAAACTTTGGTATTTGGTCTTGATAATGTTTACCAAGAACAAGAATAATCGACGTAGGTACATACATGATATGAATATCCCCTTCAATTGAGTAGCTGACACCTGCTATAACAAGATAAATAAGTACACTTTTGGAGTGACGATCCTAGTGACTAACAACTCATTACCATTTCGATGTGGATGTCTTATAAGAATGCAAGAATGAAGGTGAGCTGCAATTTTCTGCAGAGTCCGAAAGACTTAGAAAAAAGAAAATTAACCTTGCAGATTTGTATCAGGCAGTCTAACTAAGTTACGGCTTGTTAATTGTGATTTTGACAGATAGGTATGATTTTAGCTATTTTGATCTTGAAGAATGTATAAGAGCTTGTGCAATTCTAAACGTGAAGCTTTTATAGGGGGCGCTGATTTCGATAATCTCCTGGTCCATTTAATTTTTATTTGATGGCTGCCACCAAAGAAAACGCACGTTCATGTATTTTTATATGGCCCGCGTTACTCATTGAAAATAGATAAGTGACCCGAGCATCCCCTATAAAATGGATGTGACGTTACAATTTATTAGGTATTAGAGATAGAAACAAGCGGATAGGAAAATTGGGATGATTTCTTGTTTTCGTTTATATTTCGGGACATATTTTACTAATTTCCAAATTGTTCTACTTTAGCAAACGTGAACTACAACATAAACCGTCCTTCAAAACATTTCAATTGTGACGATGTCAGATCTTGTAGAAGCTGTGTTTTCGTAAAAATTATGCAAAAGTGAAGCAAACATTTTTCACGAAAACGCTCAAATCAATATAATTGTTTCAAACTATTTTTTTTTTTTTTTTTTTTTTTCAATTTTTAATTCATTTTTATTTTTCATCAACTTAAAACTATCTTAAAGCTAGACAAAAATTCATAAAAACTAGCCTACTTATCAATTACTTACAACTAACTTACTGGCCCTATACGGGCACTCTAAGTTATAATTCAATTTTCTTAATACTAATGCCTTTCGGCCTTATAACTATTTTTATACTAATATTTCAATGGTTTTTATTTTTCACCAAGAAATAATTTTAAAAAAACTTGGAATCTTATCATTTTTTTTTTTTCTTATTTTAAAAACTTACAAACTAATTAAAACTACTTACAAACTAATTAAAACTACTTAAAAACTAGAACAGCCACAGCAATCAATTTTGTATTTTTTGTATTTTTTTGTATTTTTTGTAATTATGTTTTTTTTTAGTTTTTTTGTTTTTTTTTTGTATTTTTTTTTTTTTTTTTTTTTTTGTGCCACCCCAACTGTCCCTACTTAAAACTAAACACCTAAAACTATGTAAGCCGGCCAAGGCATAAAAACAAAGACCACTTTAACTATTTACACTATTATGAAGCCACCAAAACTGGTTCTCCTGCCTTACCCTATCTCTTCGGTCCCGATCGGACACAGTCCTACTGAACCGAAGACGCCCTTCTCCGCCTAATGCGAGGATGTCCCTGTCATACAGCAGTCGCCTGTCCACGGTTCTTCGCCCGACGTGGTAGATTAGCGGAACTGCCAATCTATCCTGTACAAGCCCCCGACTATCTAAATAGAGGAATGCCTCAGGCGGAATATAGCCGCTTAAACACACACTCTTGAAGTATTCGTCGTTAGGGTAGTAAGCCCCAAAAATGTAGCTATTTGAAGAGGCCATCGCTCTTGAAACGTGGCCACGAACAAGCTTCAGCATAAAGTTATCAATTCTATTTATGTTGGCCCTATTGTATAAAACCTCATTGGAATAATAATGCGTGTAATCAGATTCGGGTGTTCTGTGCAGACCAAGGCAGCGTCTAAGACACTGCCTCTCAAACACCCGAAACTTTTCCATTTGAGATGGAGCAACGTTGAACCACACAGGGCATCCATAGACAATCATCGGCCGGATAAGGGCCATGTAGCAAATCACCTTAACCCTGGTGTCAAGCCGACTGCTATAAAACAGCCGTTTCGTCAGGGCAAAAGCTCTCCTAGCTCTGGCCAGAGCAGTATCCATATGTCTATTGACTATTCCATAGCATTTATCCCAACTCATTGTTACCGAAGGAAAAAAAAAGATGCTAAGTTACAGTAGGTTTTGTGGTTTCACTTTGTGTTAAAATTCTACTTACTTCGAAGTCTCTTAGAACATTGCTAGATTTACTCTTGTTAATTAGCTGGCTATAGGCAACTTTAGTAATACCAACTTTTTACAATTCACGAGCCGCCAATTTTAACGCACATTTTTGCAAATTTAGTCACTTGTGGGTAATGTTTAAACGACATGAGCTGAAAAACATCGTCGCACGGCAATAATCGGCTGATGAAATGTCGGCATAATATTATGAACCACCACCTTTTATGGGATTTTATAGCTGGGTCCACACTAGGTTAATCAACACGTTCAACATACGTTCCAAATCGACATACTGAACAGTTTAACAATTCTAAATAATTCTAATTGATGCATATACACATCAATTGACCCAGTTTGGAAGGGTTTAACTATTTATTATGTTATTATGTCGATATAAACCTAGTGTGGAAATTATTAAATGAAATTTATTCGCAAATGAACACAAAATTCGCTGGTATTAGGTCAGTTTATTTCCAGTACACTCATAAACATACGTTTTGCACTCATAAATTGTATTAGCTCTCATAATTTTCACTGATATTCTTTTGTGAATAGGCTTATTTGGTTATTAGCATCTAAAGTAATGAAAGCTAGGAGACGGCGTTCTATGCCAAGTATAAATTTTTGATTTCTAAACCGGTGATTTGATAGTAATAATTTATACATAAGATTTCTTTTAACAGACGTTTTTAAATCAAGATCGGACTTTTATTATTTCTTACTAAGAACCTCGTCACATAAAAAGCGTTTTTAACACCGAGTTGAGATTATTTTTTATTTTTTTTTTTTATATATGTAGTTAGATTTAAATAAGATATCTATTTTTTAATCTTTCTAATTTCCACGAGATAAAGGGGTAATTTCATAATATCTCATTTATTATTCAAAGTTATAGTTACTAGAAGCTTATATTTTGTATAAATGTTTTAAGATATTGTGAAACAAGTGCTTTCTAGATTGATAATTCATAAAAGTAATTGTAAGGCCATTTGCCAGATTGACTGTTATAATGATTTAAGGATGACTAAACTATAATAGCAAATTTATGAAAAAAGTAGGAAATATAAAAGAGTAAACAAAATTTTTCTTACTTACGTCATTTTTTCGGATTTTGAAACCAAAAACATATTGTTTTTTCCTTTAGAAAAGCTATAACAAAATGAGTTTGAAAATTTTTACTTTTTCAGTTTTTCCAAAAAGTATCTTAAGTCTCTCGGATTATAGTTTTACTTACCTCATCATCTTGCCCTTCAAATTCCTTGATTGAATTTTGTTCAAATAGTAAATCATTCCCCGTACAAATTCTGGCAGTTTGTTTTCTTCCTTTAATTGGGTGCTGTTATGATCTCGATGTCGTCGGCATAATAAGCTAACTCACAACGTATTTGCTTCACCCTAGTGACCCGCCAGTGGGGTTTACCGGGTTAGCCTCAGAAACCGCCGTCAAGCCTCCCGGTTTTGCAATGTTCAATTTTTGAGCCGAATCAATTACTATAGTTGTTTTTACACTTTCTTGTACCTAGAGTTTTCCCTTGAACATGGAAGTACCAACTGAGTGTTTCATTTTTTAAGAGATGGTATTTAATTCGATCAAGCTTTGTCATACAAATTTGTTGTTTTACGAAATGGTTAACTTTCACAAAAGGTTAACAAACATACCTATTGTTTTAAATCATTGCATTCATACCCCGGTATGTAGTTTAAAGAGGAATCTGTCACAGTGAGTTAAATTGAGTACTTACATAAATGGTTTCGTGCGTATTTTATCATTTGCCCAATCTGTAAAAACATTGAAATTAAATTAATAAATAAAATATGTAGAGGAGAAAAAGACAAATCAAATTCAAATTTAGATTTATTGAGACTTATTTTTGATTACATTAAAGTACTTATGTTTGAAATACATTAGTATATTTAAAAAAACTGACTTAGAATTGGTCTAGCTTTAACATTTCAATAATTAAATTGATATACTTGTTAATTCTATAATATGTTAAGGTAAGAAACTTATATAGTATTAGGAATAACTTTAGTGCTGCTCAAAGGCACTTACAAAATTTACAAAATGTGTAGGTTTTCTTAAGAGGAGAAAAAGACAGAACAGACCGTTTTGACAAAAACACATTTGACAGTTTTCACAAATTTTTCCTAAACTGTATTGATTTGAAATCAAGTAGGTATAGAAAATCCTGTTCTGAATTGTTCTAAAAACTCAAAGAAGTTTTTCTTTTCTGTTCCGAACAGTTCAGGAACAGAGTCAATAAACAAAACCAGTAATTTTATCTATTTCTGATTACATTTTGTCATTTTTATGTTATCGGTCAAAAGATTGAAATTAATAACATGATTCAAACTATATACTTCTTTGCCCTCGTGATAAATTTTAAAGAAGCGATTAAGCATGATTTCACTATCATAAGTGTGGGACGTCATAGCGATAGCAGCTTTATTTTCGTAGTAAGTTTTTAATTGAACTTGTTTTGTCACACATTTTGATAACGATTTGTTTTTTAACCATTCATAAAAAAATGGTAAAATCTATCAGCAAATTTATCGTTTGGATGATTTATGATTTTCGTTTCAAGAATATAGGTTATCAATCAATATGAAGTACATACACTTTGCGCCACTGCTATAGAACATATCATTTTTGTTTGAGATATTGAAGCAATTAGTAATTTGGCAGATTTTTTGTTTTTTTCAAATTTTTTCCCCTTAGTTTCAAAAATTTTTTATACATTTAATTTGATTAGGTACACAGTATTTAATTTAAGTTTAACCCTTCTAATTGATGTTAACGATATCATAAATAATTTTAGCATTGTAAATCATCGAAAGTTTATGAAAGAAACAATGTAGATAATTTCTTCTGGTTTTTATCCGTATTTGTGTGTTAGGTCACTATGGCGTATGCGTAATTTTTTTTTATATTTTTCTTTTTCAAATGATGTTGATATTAATGTTCTCCCACATAATGACAGTTTTACGTTTAGGAAATTAATTTTTGGATTAGAATCAATAATGCCCAATATTAATGAAAATGTACTGCTAAATTATAAGTTAAGAAGAGCAAATTAACAACAAAGAACTTCTTTTAAATTTATTTTAAATTACTTTATTCTATGGCCTTTCACGGTGATTCAAAAGCCATGACTTTTCAAAAGTTGATTAGTGCGAATAAAAAACAAACCTCATTTATATCCTTCACTCAGTTCGATTTCAAAAATGTCATGAGTTTTAGGTCATCGTGTAGTAACGCACTTACAACGTGTGTCAATTGCGCTAAAAAGTTGGTTAAATTTGATCACATGGATAAATTTTGCACATTACATTAAATTTGACCAGTTCCGAAATTCGTTAAAGTCTTTAATACTAGCTGAAGATCCTAACCTTATAGAAGAAAACTTGTTAGTTGTGAGCTATAGCGATACCATTCCATGAAATAAATGAAAACACATATTCAATGAAGTAAAACTTTTGAAACATTTAATTTTAAAAGATAATTGACAAAAACTTAAAACAATAATAAATCCATATCACAAGACTAGGAACGGAATTCATAGTCGTTGCTCAAGTTCAGATATTCCTCAACTTAGCATTCCCTCAAGTAATGTCATTATTCGCAGCAAGAATAGAGCGATCCACTTGAGTACAGTAAAATCTCGACTTGAGGAAAAAAATGTTCTCAATTTGACAACGTATATGTCATATGAAAATATATTTTTTTTAATAATTCTTCATGGATTTGATTTTGTTTTTGTTGTGATAGACGATATTAAACATTTAATCGTTAGAACAGTTTTATGAAAAAAAAAATTTTTTTTTCAAAAAAATTGGTATGCTAATAAAAAGTAGTACAGTTGTGGTCCAGTATAACGAATGATATAATGTCCAGAGTCAATTCGTTATACATATTAAAAATTCGTTGTATAGAACACATAGGTATGTAGATAGAAAGAACAATTGTATTTTTTATTGTTTTACTTCGTATACTTCACTTGAAAGAGCAAAAAAGAGCGCCACAAAACGTAAAACAACAAAAATCGGAATAAAAATGCGAAAAAAAACACTTGAATAATGGAAAATTGTGTATGTATCTTCCAATATTATCATTTACATACGTCTTAGTAGATATTGACACATTTAAAGTCAAGAATTCCTTTCAAATTTTCTGATATTCTTGATTTGTTCGTTATACTGTGGTAATAAGTTAAAAGAGCTTATGTCGACATAAGTGAAAATCGATTTTATTTGCTTAACATGTTCACTTTCACCTTTTGTTCAGCTTTGGTTTAGTCTGGGTCTCATTTCTCTACGCAAAATATAAACCGTTAAATTTAAAAAAATCATAGTAGCTTAAGTCTTTTTGGACAAAAACTGCATTTGCATAATAGCTTATGTATATGTTAAAATAAAGTCGTCCAAATCTTAAAAAGAATTTTTTTTTAAAAACAGCTTAAGTCATGACATAAGCTTTTATGACAATTTGAATTCAAATATATTCATCGCTTAGGTCAGCTTGATCCCTCTCTCATAGACCTTAACATTAGAATCCCACAATGTGAAATAAGGCGAAATATCGTCAACAAGATTTCACAAAAAACCAACGATAGATGGAACCTCCTAGAAACCTGCGGTCACACCAGGAAACTATGGCCGAACTTCGACGAGAAAAAATCTAATAAGATCTTACTACTTAGTAAGCCTTCTTTAAGATCCCTAATAGGCGTCTTAACGGGTCATAACCTACTAGGATACCACAAAAAGAAAATGGGGCTTTGTACGGATGATCTATGCAGAGGCTGCGGTAATGAGGACGAACAGGAAAACACTGTTCACTTCCTCTGTCACTGCCCAGCACTCTGTCGCACTAGGAAAAAATTCTTAGGAAACTACTTCTTTAATGAATTAGAAGAACTATCGGAACTCTCAGGCAATAGCCTACTGAACTTTGTCAAGTCCTCCAAATGGCTCGAACAACCATAGCATTCATAGGTTAACACTTTTTTTCATGAAGTTACAATACTTCAGGGTATCACAAGAGATCTACATTGATCTAAGTGTGACGGTAACAATATCAACTGTCAGCCCACATAACCTAACCTAACCTATCGCTTAGGTCAACATAAGCTATTTTAAACTTGTGGTCGAGTGAACCATTTGTGTTCTTATGTCGACTTAAGCCATTTTAAAAAATTGCATTTTGAACCAAAACCAATTTTGCAAAACAGCTTAAGTAACATAAGCTGTTTTGTTCCTTGAAATGTCCGCCAAATTGTATACTTAAGTCAAAGTAATACATTTTTTCAATTGTAACGGTCGTTCCGAACGTTTTCAAGAAAAAATATACATATATGGAAATTAAGGGTATAACAAGCCTGTATCCTGAAAAAAAAAATTGTTAGTCTAGCGGCAACAGTTTAAAAGTAATCACAAAAAAAGTACAAAAAAATCATGTCCACAAATTTCATTTGCTTATATGTATACTGAAAAATGATAAAAATTGACTTAAGCTCTTTTAACTTATTGACACAGATATAGAATGCCTAATGGACTTGAAAAAAGTGTACGTAATATCGATAATTCGTTATATCGGCATTCGTTATACTGGACCTCCACTCCACTGTTGACACAAATAAAAACAAATTAAAAAAAAAAAATAATTAAAATAGACATGCGGACAGACAGACTTTTACTTGCCCTATAATATCTAGATGTCAACCAAAATGCTATAAAAAAGGATCAAATTTAACTGGGATAAAATTCAACCAAACCTTAAACGCAATTTAAAACATTCATTTACTGTTAAAACTGCAACGATTTGAATTATATTTCAAAATAAAACGACATACAATTTCTGCTTCCGTTTCCAAAAATCCATTCACAATTGCCAATTCACAATAACAAAAAACATAACCCACTTTGCTATGTAAACCCATTTCCAATTTGACTTTTTGCATCTGTCACAACTGTCAGAACTTTTGCAAAAAAAAAAATTATTCACGAATACAAACAAAAAAAAACCGAAAATCAAACAAGAAACAACCTCGCGCAACGTGCTTCAAATGAAATAAATAATATATAATTTTTTTTTGTTTACTTTCTTCTCGTAAACGTCGCAACCGCTGCTACTTTTTTTAGTAGCTCCACCTGTTCTAGCTTCTAATAATTCTAAAGAAAAATCAAAACCAAGAGTTGTTTGGGAACAACCAAAGTGACGCACAAAACTAACAACAAAAAGCATTCCATGACTACGCAATTAAAATAATCTTCAAGTACAGATTTTCTCAAATCTCTAAGAACTAAAGAAAGACAAAAAAGGGCTAATTTTATATATATTTTTTTTTTGTTTTTACGTAATAATGTTTTTTTCTATATAAAAAATTAATTAGTTTTGAATTTAATGGCTTCAAATGCTTTTGTTGGAAAATTAATTGCCAGTCTAGTTTTATCAATCGTTCTCTATTACTTCTTCTGGGTGTTCGTTTTGCCTTTCATGCTCATTGAAGAGGGTAAGTGCTCACTACACTATTCTCCTTATATTCCATTTTCATTGTATTTTAATTTAAACAAAAATTCCACTTCTGCTTTTTTCTCTTTAAATGAACTTATTGTGATTGTGAACAATTTCAATTCACAGATAATATTATACATTCGTTCTTTTTGCCGCTGCAATACGCTTTTGCTATTCCAGCTGCCTTTGGCGTTTGTTTCGTTGGTGGACTATCAGTCTTTACATTCTATCACATATGGGATCACGTTAGTTTCTTTTAAAACGGAGAAGAAGACGAAACTTGTTTCTTTTGAGAGATGAGAAACTGTTACATTAAATTAAGAGACAATTAATAACAAAATTTAGAAAGAATAGAATCATGCCACCTCAGTGGTTAGTAATTGGTATTTCGGGAATAACGTGCGGCGGGAAGACTTCATTGGCATTAAGTTTGCGTGATTTCTTTATAAATCGCCGAACTTCACGTCTTTGGAATTCCAAGTATGTCATTAGTGATGTACAATTGATAAGTCAAGATGACTATTTCCTACCTGTCGATGATTTGCGCCACAAATGGGTGGAAAAGTTGAATGCCATCAACTTTGAAGTACTAACTTCTTTAGACATGAAACAAATGTTATCTGACATCACATGGACAATGAAAGGACGCTATTTAGCTGTGGATAACTCGTCAACGACAACTCCACCAGATTACTTAGCCGAAATAACGACATTCCAAAATGCAACTAAACTAAACATTCTCATTATCGAAGGCTTCCTAATATTCAATCAGCCAGAATTGCTGCAGATTTGCCAATTGAAGTTCCATTTCCATTTGCCTTATGAGAAGTGTTTTGCGAGGCGGGAACTGCGGACATATGATCCACCTGATGTGACTGGGTATTTTGAGATGTGCGTTTGGCCGTTTTATGAGAAGAACTTTGCTGAGTTCAGGGAGCGAAAGGATTTGATTATACTGAATGGCGAAATGTGTAAAGATAAGATATTTAAATATGTTTTGCAAAGGATTAATGTATATTTGAGTGAGATGATGACAAGTCCATGTTTGATGGATCAATAGGTTTTTTTTTTTTTGTCGATAAGTCCCTTGTCATTATTTTGTTGTACTATGAATCCTGAAAAAAGGCATAAGAGATAATTTACTGACGGCAAAGTGTTGGCTGAATTTTTTAAGGACTTTTACGTCAGCTTTAATCTTTGTTGTGTTTTTTTTTTTCAAGGATTCATAATACACAGTATGAAAAAGGGCTTTAAAATGGATTTGATTAAGCTTGATGCTTATCTATTCCATTTTTATTATTAATTTTTTTTCTAAGATTTTTAGGAGGTTTATACTTTTGTAACAATCAATCAATAGACAGCGCAGGTGCTGTGTTTTGAAATTAAAAAAAAACCTTACACACATTTTACATGATGTCTACACTACACTCATGGTGGCAGCATGTTTAACTATTTTTTTTTTTTTCCTTATTAACTTATAAGTAATTTATCATCAGATTAATTTTAATTTATAATGTTTATAATTATAATAACACACACAAATTAAAGCAAAGAAAAAGGCTATTAGAAAATAATAATAAAATTAATATTATATGTACGTAATCATTATTGTTTTTTTGTGTTTTATTTCAAAAATAGGAAAAGAAAATAACGAATTGAAACTATCATCAAGCTGATAAGAGAGATAACCTAAAGTGAATTGAGATAATTAGGTAAGGTAGGTTGTTTTTGTGTTGTTTGGTTTTAATGATGTCGTCATATAAGTTTATTTTTGTTCATTTGAATTTTTTCAAGGACGTTAGTAAAACAAACAAAATATAATAAGCAATTAGTAGTTGCTAATTATGAAAAGGGGGAAAATGTTTATTTTTTTTTTTTGGTTTACTGATGACAAGTTTAAAATTATTGATGGAAAGCAAATATGCGGCAGAATTTTTAATTGCTTAACCCCTTAGCAAGGTAGAAAAGTTGCAACAAATGTTGAAATAAAGATATGTAGTTCTGAAATTATTTGTTTCTAGATTCACATTCATCTAGTTTTGAATTGAACTTAAACGACAACGAATAATAATATCTATAATATCTACAGCATAAATAATGTTTTTTTTTTTATTTTTTATACAAAAAATACAGGATTAAAATTAACAAAATTAACCATTGGCAGGATTCATTTTGGCTCCATATAGGACGTTTTTCTTTTACCAATAACAAGGAACAACATTACAGCTAAGTTAACGAAATAAGTAATTTGATGCCAATGAGCATCTTAATAATTTGGACAAAACATTGCCCAAAATGCAAAAAAGTAAAAAAAAAACGAATTTTCCAATCTCTGGTAATTTAAGCCCTTAAAGACTAATAATTTTTGGAAAACCGATGTATCGTCATTTAAAGCTTATAAAATGTTCAATTGTCTCTCTGAGCCAAATAGTTTTCAAGATATGGTTTTTCGAATAACGTGAATTTCATCGAAATCCAAAAATGTTTTCATCCAGTGCAGTTCGTTGCAGTATTTGTGCATGTTGTTTGGATATTGACTTTTTGAATATACAATTTTTAAACATCGAGGGTTGATCTAAGATTTTTGATAGCAGAACATTTTGCATGGGAGCTAAAATTAGCTTTGCGGCTTAGCAGAAAAACTATTTTGGCTCAAAACTGAAGTTACCTTAAAAATTGCAATGATATGAGACGATGGTTTTTATTCATGTTAGTATATTTCACTGAAACATTAATTTTTTTTCAAACAATAAATTGAAGTTTACATGTATTCGACATTATTTCTGCGCAAAATTACAGTATAAATACAGATTTTAAGGACTTAATTACATGACAGAAATTTTACTTTCCAAATACTAGAGAGTATTGTATAAAATATACTATTGGCGTTTTTTTTCTGACTTATTTGAAGACCTAAGCTAAAAAAATATATGAAAACCTAACTCCAAATATGCAAAAAAAAAAGTCCAAATTTTTTTAGTTAGGACCTTTACGAGATTATGGGCAGCATAATATGCCCTTAATTATGAAAGTGTACTAAGTCACTCCTAAAAATGGCCTCAAATCTAGCCTTAAAATAATTATTATTTAAGGGGTAAAGTTTATTTGAAAGCGAAATTGCAGTAAATAAACTTCTTTATTGCTCCTCTAGTGATTTCATAAAAGAAATATAATTATATCGTTATAAGAAAATTATTATGTAAGTTTTTCTTTAAATAATGCAAAAAGTGACTTAGTCCACTTTCATAATCATGGGCACATATGTTCTACATGGCCAGCCCATAATCGGGAACTTAATTTCCTTATATAGGACTCTCTACGGGACGCGGTCTTTGTATGTAATGTCTGGTGTCCTTCTCAAGATATCCTCATATCTAGAATCGAGTGTGTTCAACGCCGTTTCCTCCGTTTTTCTTTTAGATGGCCCATCCTTGGAACGATCCTTTATTATAACCTTAATATCAAAACCGCATTCATTCGATAAACGAAGAGAAATACCCGAAAGTTTTTATTCATCGATTTCAATTGACTGCTCTATCTTTTTCCACACGGGAATGTGAATTTTAATTTTTCCGGGATGAAACTTGATTACGTGATACTCACAATAGCTATGATTGTGAATGCGTTTTCCATAAGAAGCTTACTACTCTCGGATAACTTTCATGTCCAAGCTGGACAGCTGGAACTGCAAGTGCTCAAGTATTGCAATGAAACTACATGTTTTTTAGTTTTTGTGCACATCGAACATCATTATTGTAATCCCTGTACCAATAAATGAATAACTCGGATTGTGTTGGCTTCCGTGAAATATAACAAACTATAATCCCAACCTATGGTAGAAACACATACTAGTTGTCATTGTTTCCCTTAATTTAACCTTTAACCGGTCCAACCAATTTTATTCATTTTTTTTTTTTTTCAAACACATACGCCACAGTGATCCATTTAGTTAAATATAATTAAAGCAACCAAGTGATAGACTGACTTTAGTTTGGTGGGTAATACTGATGTAACTGAAATTAAATATACTTACCTTATATATTTTTACCCTAACATAAGGCGTAAAAAAATATCTATGTATTATATTTTTTGCAATCTGTTTAAAAATTTCCGCTTTTTGTTCGAGTATCAACCAAACTGACTTCCTGATACTGCTTACATTTCATTCGAATTTACCTACGCCCATTCGGTCTGATCTACAATATTTTGTCCAGCTAACAAAACCCAGAGGGACGGCGCAGTAGAGGAAGACCTCGTCTGATGTAGCGCAACCAATTGGAAGGGGACCTCAATCAACTTGGCGTGCGCAACTGAGAGCAGCAAGCTAAGGATAGAGCTGGCTGGCGAAGCTTGTTGGTTGAGGCCCAAATCCACAGCGGATTGTAGCCGCCTTACGGCGCTGGTCACCCTAAGTAAGTAAGTAAAATTGTCGGAGCTAACCTTACGGCAAAGCTTTTCAATTTATTGGGAACTAATGATTGAAGATACTTTTTCTACACGTTGGTAACATTTTGAAATAGTTAAATAAAATTTGTGAAAAAAATATAGCTATTAATTCATCTTGGGAGTAAGAGTAACTCAATTCAAATAGAACAGGCTCAAAGAGGGGTTCATTCATTTAAAATAAAATAATAACTTACCTTAAAATATAAACATTTCTTCGTCGATCCGTTAATTTAAATATATATTTTTTCTTCCGTGTGATTCTTCAGTCATGGATCATGGTATTTTGAGTATAAGTTTGATTTCTTGTTTTTTTTTTCTTTAAAGAAATTCGGCGTTCAACTGTTATCCCTTCCACTCAAATGCAAGCCAAAAGATTGTTTTCAATCCAAAAAGTTAATATTGCAAAAAAAATTAATTTCAAATTCAATTCAAAACAACTATTCAATTATAACTAACATTTATAATTATTATTGTTTGCCATATAGCATTTTGTTTGTTTTTGTTTGGTTTGTAACACAAATTTTGCTTACATATTTTGTTTGTATATAATAATTATATTCCTAATTGATGTTTTTTTCTTCTCTTTTTTGTTTAGTGTTATAATTGGTTATTATTTCATATAATTATTTTTATGTATAGTGTAACTTCGCTATTAATGAACTATATATTTTGAAATGATGTAAGCTTATGGATTTAAGCTACAATAATATGAGAAACAGGCATAAACAATCACCGGAAAAGTTGAGAGGGCAGAAGAAGAGGAAGGAAGGACCAACATAAAAAAAAGTCAAGCAACTGTAATTAAAAAAAAGATGGTTAATTAAATTCTTTAAAAACAACAAAACGCACTCACCTATGAACGATCGCAAAAAAATACCATCAAATAAATAAAACAGAAACAAAGTGCATTTGCACATCGAGCAGCGTCAGGGAAAGATATAAACTTAAAAGCCTACATCACTGTGGATTCGGGTAACAGTGGGGGAAGATTAATGGTGGCGTATGAAGAATGCGTGTGTTACTATAATCGAAACAAGCAGGATCTACATATATTTCATTTTTAAATTGCGTCCCAGTCAATTTGAGTATTATACACTTCATCCTGCAGCCACAAAGTGTAGTTCGACTTGAAGTTATCCGTCAGTTCGATCTTCTTGTCCCACCATCCACTGTGACCGAAGAAAGCAAAATCAGCGTGCGATAGAATTTCATCGTTGGGGAACACGCCATCATTGGCTTCATTGTATTGACTCTGTCCTACGGTATTTGGATCGCTTCCGCCACCCCCGCCCATGCCATTTCCCATGATTGCATTTTCAGCATTTGCTGTATTGCCATTGCTGCCTGCGCCACACTTTTGCATTGCCTCTGGATATCGACGTAAGTTGAAACGATCAACGCACGCTCTCAATGTGCACTCTTCTGCTTGGAAATCCCACGGACGAGACTCCAAGTCATTACCGAAAGCCCAATCGTCGTTCAAACGATGTCGCACTTTGGCATAAATTGCACTCATGGTCTTCATGTTCGATTTCCTCCATTGTCTACCCAAGTACTTGGTCTGCATTTTAAGCAACTTCAGGACGTACAACTGCATCATAGCGTGACGCACTTTGAGGGTTTTCTTTAGAATAGGTGCCGATTTGAACACCACCAGCATCATCACCCGCGAATGCTTCCATTTGATGAGTTTGTTGAGAATACGCAGTAGATTGATGCAGGAGAACACATTACGCCAGGAATACGCCAAAGAATTATCACCGTAGACCACACTTTCGCCACAGGTTAGTTCTGGTTGTTCGCCAATGACACACGATGGAAAATCCAACAAAGGAATGGCATTTTCTGAGCTAACATATTCAGTGATGGTTTGGTTGAAGAACTTCAACACTAATGGTATGCAATTGGCGAATACCAAGTGCTGTGACATGAATTCAAACTGATAAATATGATTGATCTTGAAATGCTTGAGATAGAGCAGAATTATTGCTGATACTGCCTTGACAATGATTTCTTTGTGGCGGCTCACATCGTAGGCCAATCGAGTAGATTGGGTCAATGTCATAGGCATCTCTTTTGGCAGTACATCAGCCATGATATTGATGCTTTCAGTTTTCGATTTGGATGTTGGGGATGCTGCCAGCAAGACTTTCAGCAAGGCGATCATGTATTGAGGGAGATTCGGCAGGATAGCCTTTAAAATAAAATTTAAAGAATGTTATTAGCAATTTTAGGTAATAAACTGAAAAAAATGTTTTTCGGTAAGAGAATTCGTCAGCCCAAAGGTTGCATGTAATATGCACACGATAACGAAATATTCGAAAAAAAACATTATTAGTTTCTAGGGTCAAAAAAAAAGATGAATGATCAATAAAATATTGGGATTTGCTACTCCAAGTGTCCAAGTGCCATCAGAAGAATTTCAAAAGACCCTTGGAAAGATTTTGCTGTCATAAGTGCACAATAACTTTCTCACAATCTTGAAGATTTTTGCAAATGTCAATCTTTTTCCTGATTCCTTATAAAAAGTGATACTTTTCGCGGATTTTAGGCAAAAAATAAATTAAAAAAGTATTTGCTTATTAAAAAAAATAGTTTGAAATTTTTTTCGCCAATTTCAACTGAAGCAGAATTTCAAACAAAACAAAAAGTTCAGAACCCTATAGTTCTGAAAAGATAGTTTTACATAAAATTTCTTAAATTGTATAAAATGTTTCTGCGCCAATTCTCAGCCGATTTTCGTTGAATTTGGAAAAAGTAATTTGATTACATACACTTCGCGTCACTTGAATAGAAACAACATTTTTTCTTTAGAAAATAGCGATTGGCGCTTTGGTGAGGTAACTAAGTAGATTTTTGGTTTTGCATTTTCAAAGAGGAACTTTAAACAAACAATGTTGTAAAAACAAAAAAACCCAAAACAGAAACCGTATGGCTTCTAGTTGCGTTTTTTCGCATTACCTCACAAAAAACAGTGTTTTTTTTGCGTCACTTGAATAGAAACAAGCTCTTAAATTAGATAAATATGATGAAAAATCATGGAAAACACTAATTATAGTAAAGCAATATTAAGCTTTGACATTATTTGCACATTATAACCAATTATGGGCTACGAGCTACCAATAGGCACCACAGAAAATGCATAAATAGAATTTAACATTGAAAATGCACTTCTACTGTACACAATCGTGGACCTAATTGGAGAAAGTGATAAAAGTGTTTGGTAACTTCTTACAAATTAAGAAAATGACATTTTCTACAATTTAAGGATTGAATAAGTGAAATAAACTTTCGTTTTTATCCGGAATGCATCTATTTTGTTTTTATTGCGTTGTTTTTTCTTGAACTATCCTTGTTCAATCTCTAAGACGTTCTTCCACGTTCCTAAACTTGCCAAGAGCTTCTACCATTATTTCTTTGTAAAAGTTAGCATCTGTTTTTGAAGCGTGAAGCTTTAATTTTGCTATTGCACATCATAAAAACAAAGCGTATTACTATAACACATTTTAGTGCCCTTTATTGGCGATGCCATAAAGGTTATTCTTTTATAAACCAATGAAATAGGGCTAATTTTAACGTGGTCCATCTGAGTTGGTATGTTTTCCTTTAAAAAACCACTCTTTACCTCACTACTTTTCAGTTCGAATGCAACTATAAAATAGTTAACTTTTTTGTAATCTTAGTAGAACTTAAAATGTTGTTATTTTGCATTTTGAGGCTTTTTTAATGTTGTGCACCTTTTATAACTTCCAGGATGGAACAAACCAACACGTTTCCATCGCACAAACACCACGTTTTTGACCGATTTTAGCGGCAAAGTGAAGAAAATTGCAGCTAGTTTTTAAGTTATTTTTTTCTCTGCTCGTGACTTGTCTTATTTTTTGATTTGATCACTCGTTTACGATATTTTAAAAATTATCTCATCCAAATTTGGCAAATTTTCCAATATCTTTCGCGATTTTGCATAGTGCAGGTGCATTTCCAATGTTAGCTGCTATTTATGCATTTTCTGTGGTGCCTATTGGTAGCTCGTAGCCCATAATTGGTTATAATGTGCAAATAATGTCAAAGCTTAATATTGCTTTACTATAATTAGTGTTTTCCATGATTTTTCATCATTTTTATCTAATTTAAGAGCTCGTTTCTATTCAAGTGACGCAAAAAAAAAACACTGTTTTTTGTGAGGTAATGCGAAAAAACGCAACTAGAAGCCATACGGTTTCTGTTTTGGGTTTTTTGTTTTTACAACATTGTTTGTTTAAAGTTCCTCTTTGAAAATGCAAAACCAAAAATCTACTTAGTTACCTCACCAAAGCGCCAATCGCTATCTTCTAAAGAAAAAATGTTGTTTCTATTCAAGTGACGCGAAGTGTAAATTAAAAATAACATGTTTTAGGGCAAGTATATGCCTAAAATCGATCTCAAAACTCAAGTGGAACGAACGCAGATATTTTCAGATCAAAGTCTCGAAATAAGGTTTGGTTCACAGATATGAGACCACAGTAATCAGGCCTATGCATTTAAGGAGAAAAAATTTGATATCATATTTTCGGATTTTCGCC
The DNA here is from genome assembly GCF_945859705.1 of Episyrphus balteatus. Classification (NCBI taxonomy): domain Eukaryota; kingdom Metazoa; phylum Arthropoda; class Insecta; order Diptera; family Syrphidae; genus Episyrphus; species Episyrphus balteatus. The sequence continues at coordinate 34,042,577 of NC_079135.1, forward strand.
AAAAAATCAAGGTTAACCCCTTGACTAAGAAAAGTACATTTTCAAAAATTTCCTCCGAATCCATCGAGTGAGATATCAAAAGAAAGGTCTCTTAAAGTTCTATTCATAGCTGAAAACCAAAAGTTTTTTGGAGGTCTAGTTGCTGATTTATTTACAATCGAAATATTTAAATATTTATTTTTTTTTAACATTCGGACGATCAAAAAATCAAAATAAGGTTTGGTTCACAAATATGAGATCACAGTAATCAGGCCTATGCATTTAGGGAGAAAAAATAAAATTTTATTTTTTTCGGATTTTCGCGAAAAAAATCAAGGTTAACCCCTTGCCTAAAAAAAGTACATTTTCAAAAATTTCCTCCGAATCCATCGAGTAAAACATCAAAAGAAAGGTCTCTTAAAGTTCTATTCATAGCTGAAAAGCAGAAGTTTTTTGGAGGCCTAGTTGCTGAATTATTTACAATCGAAATCAAGGTTAACCCCTTGACTACTAAAAGTACATTTTCAAAAATTTCCTCCGAATCCATCGAGTGAGACATCAAAAGGAAGGTCTCTTAAAATTCTATTCTAAGCTGAAAAGCAGAAGTTTTTTGAAGGCCTGGTTGCTGAATTATTTACAATCGAAATCAAGGTTAACCCCTTGCCTACAAAAAGTACATTTTCAAAAATTTCCTCCGAATCCATCGAGTGAGACATCAAAAGGAAGATCTCTTAAAATTCTATTCTAAGCTCAAAACCAAAAGTTTTTTGGATGTCTAGTTGCTGAATTATTTACAATCGAAATCAAGGTTAACCCCTTGCCTAAAAAAAGTACATTTTCAAAAATTTCCTCCGAATCCATCGAGTAAGACATCAAAAGAAAGGTCTCTTAAAGTTCTTTTCATAGCTGAAAAGCAGAATTTTTTGGAGGTGTGGTTGCTGAATTATTTACAATCGAAATGTTTTTATTCTTTTTTAACATTCGGAAGCAGATATTTTCGGATCAAAGTTTCGAAATAAGGTTTGGTTCACAGATATGACATTACAGTAGTCAGTTGCATTTAGGGACAACTAATTTTTTTTTTCGCGATTTTCGCGAAAAAAAATCAAAAATCAAAAAAAACTTTTATTCTCTAACTGAGGTTTATCTGACTATTAAAAAATTGGCCCTAAGTGTGTTTATTTTATTTTTAATTTTAATATTTTTAGTTTTAAATTGTAAAAAAAAAAGATTTATGGACAGCGGAAGCAAATAATAGTTTAAAAAAGGGTTTTATCCATATTTACAAAGAAGTTCATTAAATCCAAAATTGTTAAGTCAAAATTAATAAATTTTGAGGAGATGGTTCTTCACCATGTCCGTTTGAATCATTACTTTTGGGACACCCTGTACGCGCGAAACTACAAAACAATTTCATAGAAGGGCCCCAGATGGTTTTATCTGCAACACCTATTTAAAGCAAGCAGCTAATGTATGGGGGCGGCGAATGTCACATTATGCATACTTTGAAAACTGAAAGAAACACCAAAAACTCCGGATATTTGGGATTTTCCGTTCCTAATGTTTGTCGCAAGGACATTAGCAAAAAAAAGATAAAAAGAAATATATTTTCCGCATTCAAAACTGTCGCAAAATAAATCGGCAAGTTACCGTCGGACAAAGGGAAACCAAAAAACCGCAATCGCCAAAAAAAAAGTCTTGTAAGACAAAACAATTCTTCTTTTTCCCTTTCTATGGATTTAAATAATTATTTTTATTTTAAACTCTGATTTGCACTTTGCGGTTTTTATTATGGAAGTAACAGCATTTGAGTGTTGGCTTTTTAAAGAAAGACGTGGATAATGAATAGAAACTCATCATTTGTCAGTCCTGAACCTGAAGAGCCCCAAAGAAGTATTTATTTCCTTACCTGATAAAGAATCTCCGCCGGTGTCACCTGAATCTCATCTTCTTGTGTCGATATCGGATTCCTAGCAATTTCCTCTTCTTTCCTAATTTGTATATCAGCCAAACTTGTGTACATATGCTTTCTTAGCGTATTCACGCCTTCATGAATAGGTTGTGGCAACCCAGCCAAACTCTCATGATCATTAATCAACGAATAGCCAATGAACTTATTCCTCGATATATCGAGAAACTGATCAACATCTTTTTGTCGCACCTTCGGTGTCCATGGTAATCGAGTTGTAATATGAATTGGCATTTCATTGCGCTGGTTATTCCCAGGGCAACCATTATTACCAACACCAACATTACTGCCATTATTCGATGGATCATCGAATGGCCGAAAATATTGAGTGAGATCTTCTTCACCCTCACCCGATTGCAATTCCATATCCATTTGCTCTTGTTCATCAAGGAATCGCTGTTTAATCAAACTACGACGAAGGACATTGCGTTTAATATTTTGGTTGTCGAGTATGTCGGTTGCCGTGGCTGGTGGCGAACTTGCACGCATGCATTTTGTTATCTCCATTGTGTCCTCGGTATTTGGAGGAAGATCACAGCGCATTCTGTATTCATTCTTGAGATTCTTCAAGACTTCCATGCCTCCCAAACCAACCAGGGAGATCTTCCACAGAAGAAGGAGAACCTTCTTCATGGGAAAATGTGGAGCAGCTCCGCTGCAAAAGCGAGTGATCATCCCGAGGAGCTTTACAGACAACAACTCATCCCCAAAAGGACTATTGATTTCATTTACAAAGGATTCGGCAATGGCCTTATAATCCTCAGAATCTTTTTCTTTCTCGTCGCGAATTGTTTCTGTGATGATGTACAACACCGACAGAATGACTCTCAAATCTGTGGAGTCGGCCAAAGAAACGTTAGAGATCTTTATAGCCGCACAATCGGCCGACGCAGCCGAATCGATCTCCATATTCAAGAGATCAATGAACGAGGCAAAAACACCCAACTCATAGAGGACAATTACATTGTCTCTCGTATTCTGGTGTTGCTCTTCGTCCGATTGAACCTCTGCCCAACATCCCTGAGCTAAATAAAGAATGCAGCGAGCTGCTTGCATGCGGAATGTTCGATTGGAAACTTCCAATTGATCAATCAACTTCATTATAATTGATTTTTGTGTAGTAAAATCTTGTTTCTGCCAATTTGGCGGCAGATTGTACATTTCCATTTGATCTTCAAAAGCCTTAACATTCAATTGGAACTCTCCAAACTCTGTGTAACTATAAAGTTCGGCAATTTCATTTTGATACGAATCGACATCGCTATAAATGAAATCTAAATCGGGTCCATCGTAATTGCCATCGATATCGTGTGCCTCCTGTTCGAAGGAGTTGTTTATTGACGATAGCATTTCGTCTGAATTATTCTTCATTATTAGGCCACCAGCAGTAGCACAGTAGACCCCTTTTGTTTTTTGTGTGATTTGCAAAATGTTTGGGGATGCAAAAAAACTAAATTTTATTTGGGGCGTGTTTAGTGATTTAAAATCATTTTTCACAATTAGAAACCTTTTTCGTTGATTGAGGTAATGTTTGAATTCATTTATGATGGGGATTTATTGGTGAAACGAATTAAATTTTTATGATTTTTTAATAATTTTTAACAATGAAGAACAAATTTAAGGAAGATATTTCTTTCGAGAGTACAAAAAAATTCACTTTTTGACAAGAGTGTGGAATGTGTGGATGGTATTAGAGATGAACAGGGATGTTGGGAGATTTATAAAAGTGGATGGTATGTACTGCATTGCCGATAAATTAGGGTCAGAACAGATTGGCACTGCAAACATCACAAAATATGAGGGGTTTTTACGATTCGATGCAAATGGTCTTGTACATTGACCTATTATATTGACACTTGGCATCACGGCACCTAGTGGATAGCGACGGAACCCCGAAAGTTATATAGATTATTTTCGGATTTGCCGCTCAATGTAATTTCCATAAGAAAAAAATAAAAAAGACCTCGAAAAACATTTATTTTACGAATTAATTTTATATGTACGAGTATCAATTTTATGATTGCAAAATGATAATAATAGGTGTGTTTTTTTGTTTATCTATATAGATTTTGTGCAAAAAAACGACATCGGGATTTTTGAAATCCATGCAAACATTTGGCACCACTGTTCATATACTTTGGCAGCTGTCTGTCAAAAATGTTGCTTTTGTTTTTTTTTTTATTTTAACTCCGAAGTGGGAAGGCCATTACATCCATGTTGGATGCAAACAAAAATTTTCATATGGCCATGGCATCCATGTTGGATTCAAAAAAATTGTTTTTTCACAAAAAACCAAAAATTATCTGTATATTCTTAGCTACATTTTAAGACCATGACCATTAACATTGGTTGCGTCGTTCTTGTGTTATAAGCGTTTGAAGGTAGCCATATTGAATTTTTTTTCGATTTTTTAAAAATCAAATGTGAAAACTTTTTTATTTTTATTTCTAATTTTTCGAAAAAACTTTGGTAATTTTATATACATATCTGTTCAACAATCTTATCAGGATCCATTTAAGACTTTTATCTGAAAAGTGCATTGCGTATATCTCGAGATATTTACATTTCAATGCAACCATGTCAAACAAATTTTTGATTATTTTTTTCTATGAGAGTTTTTTTCAAACCTCGTTTTCTACGCTTTTTTTTTTTTGTTAATATTTTCAGATATTTTTGTATGAACACAACAAATAAAGTACCTTGGCACTACTGTTTTTATCGAGAGAAAGTAAAATCTGGATAATTATCTGGATTTTTCAAAAATCTATACAGATAAAGTTTTTGTTGTTTTAACACGTAAATTGTTTTGATTTCAAAAATCTCGATGTCGTTTTTTTGCACAAAATCTATATAGATAAACAAAAAAACACACCTAATATGTGTTTATATCTAAATCAGGTTTAAAATATATCAAAAAGTATAATAATACCTGTGTAATTTGTATTTAAAAAGTGCAAGCGAATCGCCTGAAAACAACAAAAAATACTATAAAAAATATAAAAATTATTAAATTATTCTTTTATTTGTTTCACTTTTTCACAAATAATAGTAGGTAAGCATTTTTTTTTATTTTCAACAATCTTGAAAGAAAATTAAACCAAAATAGTTTCTATATTTTTTGTAGTATTTGTTGTTGTTTTCCTGCGATTTGCTTCTCTTTTTGGAGACAAATTAAATAGGAATTATTATTCTTTTTGATATATTTTAAACCTGATTTAGATATAAACACATATTATTATCATTTTACAATCATAAAATTGATACTCGTTCATATAAAATTAATTCGTAAAATAAATGTCTTTCGAGGTCTTTTTTGTTTTTTTCTTATGGAAACTACATTGAACTGCAAATCGAAAAAAAAATCTATATCATTTTCGGGTTGTCGCTACAAGTGGTAGATGGCGTGGAAAGCTATTTCCCAAGTCACAATATGGACTGCTAGTCGTTTGACTTTTCCATACAAAAATTGAAAAAAATGATTCCACATCTTTCTAGCTCTACTAGCGATATAACCTTAGACGGCGAAAAGAGGAAACTTTTAGTGAATGACATCTGTCGTTAAAAGTTAGTGCTTTCTCTGTTTTTCTATATTTGTTCCTTTCGCACTTCTTCAAAAATGTTGCACTTATTCTCCGCTTTTTTTTAGGGCGCTAGTATCGCGAAGAAACAAGTGGAACCAACCTGAATATGCTTCTAGCAGTCCATATATATATTAAGTCAATGGTCTTGTATCGTTGTAAAAGTGCAAAAGTGTAATACCCGCCGTCGTACACCTAGCGTTCACCGAACTAACATTTCAGCTTCCTTTAAGGTATTACAATAGCTACATTTCAGCTTCTTTTAAACTTTAGTAAGGTTGTTGGGCATGGCAAGTTTGATCCTCTATAAGAATTTTAAACAAACTTTACCGAAGCTCTAACGAAGCTTTGAGATTTGACAGATAGCTTCGGAAGAGCTTGTATAGCTCTTTAAAAAATGTCTTATAAAAATTTTAAAAAAATAACTACAAAAACAAAAATGAATTCTTTTTTAACTGGTTTTAAATCATGAATTTTATCTTTTGATCTGATATTATATATAACATTTCATTAGTTTTTAGTATATATATTAATAATAATTTTAAAAGTATATAATTTTTTTACCACACCCAGGAATCGAACTTCGTATCTGCTTGGTGGTAGTCCATCACCACTCTACCCACTCGGCCATATCCTAGTATATTCATTAATGAAATCAAAAACTTAATCAGTTCAGATAGCAAAAAAATGTCCGAGCTAAATTATTCAATGTCAAAACCAAAAAGTGTCCGAGCTAGATTATTCAATATCAAAACAAAAATCGAATACAAAACTTGGTAATTTCTGTAAATCTTCTATAAATTCATTAAACAGGCACAAATACCCGTACCGCGTCCTGTACCTCTACCGCGTACCCTCCGGTGTGGCCAAGCCTTTAAGGCTTGGCCACACTGGAGGGTATGCGGTAGCGGTACGGGTAGCGGTGAGGGTACTTGTATGAAAAAAATTCAAAACTGACACATCAACGTTCAGGTGTGGAATTTTTTTAGTACAAATATCGTTACCGCTATACCGCATACCCTCCGGTGTGGCCAAGCCTTTAATCAGTTCAAATAGCAGAAATGTCAAAAAAATGTCTGAGCTAAATTATTCAATGTCAAAACCAAAAAGTGTCCGAGCTAGATTATTCAATATCAAAACCAAAAATCAAATACTAAACTTGGTCATTACTGTAAAGCAGGCATGTCAAACTTGCGGCCCGCGGGCCGCATGCGGCCCACATCGTATATTTGTGCGGCCCAAGCTTAATTTAGGTACAACTTGCATTTTCAATTTTTACATTTAATTTTAGTTATAAAATAAAATTTAAATGTCTCTAATGAACACGAACAAACCGGGGAATCCAATAAAATTGTTTTGAATTTCTCCATTTCAACACGATGTTCACTGCAGAGATTTTAACTTTTTGCTATTTATGTCGCAATTTAGAATTTCCAGCTTATTTGAGTTCTTGATGGGTGAAAAGGTAAACAAACATTTTTTGTATTGAAAACAAGCTTTTTTTTGCTGTATTTAGTATTGGAGTGGAGTTTGACCAATGGGAAAACAGTGAAAAAGTTCCATACGATTTGTTTCATCCTAAGTGAATTTTTGGGAATAAGCTCTGAATTTGTTTATTTGTACAAAATATTTAAGGTCCATTTTCTTCACTCGGAGTTGAACATAACTTGAGAAGTTTTAATATAAAAATTCTCAAGTTTTGTTCAACTCCGAGTGAAGAAAATGGACCTAAGTCGACTTCCAAGCAACCGAAAATTAGATTTCCAGTCGACTTGCAGTCGCTACTTTTTTCTTAAATGAACACCAATGCAAATATTTTCGCTACTTTGTCCCGAAAAATCCATCCTTTTTTAATCTCTTTTTGAGACGGGTTTATAAATATAGAATCAGTACGTAATCATTTGCAAATGGAGCTAATCGAAATCCAGTGTGGCTCCGTTTAAAGATATAAATTCGATGAAGCTGGGATACCTGAATTTTACAAGTATCTAACAAGCAGATTTGAGAACACTCGAAAATTGGCATATGAAATCATTTGTATGTTTGGAAGCACTTCATCGATGCGAGCAGCAGTTTTCACTTATGAATCGAAATGAGTCACCTGTTAAATCCAGAATAACAGATCTACGCCTTGGGTCTGTTTTAAAAGTAATAACTTCTAAAAAATTTTCATCACAAGTAGAGAAGATGGTACAGAAAAGAGATGCCAAGTGTCAGGCAGAAAACATTAATATTACTACATATTGTTCTTGTTCTTTTATAAAAATAAATCTGTTTCGTAAAAATTCTAATATCTTTTTTTTTGCGGCCCATAGAAATTTAGATCCTGCTATTTTGGCCCGTGAATGCCATTGAGTTTGACAAGCCTGCTGTAAAGCTCCTATAAACTCACTAAGCAGGCTTTTCCGAAAACAAACTTTTTTCGTTTAAGTTTCTTTAACAGTATTTAAACAACTTATTAGAACAACGAAATAATAAAGAAAGGTAGGCCTAAAAACTCCTGGTACAAGCAAATGCAAAAACACCAGCATTCAGTTGGCCTCAGAAACGGAACAATACAAAACCGGGAGGCTTGCCGCCGATTTCTGAGGTCAACCCGGCGAACCCCACAGGCGGATCACTAGTGTGAAGCAGTAACGTGGGAAGGTTATGATCCCCTTGACATCGAGATCATAACAGCGCCGAGAAAAAGGAAGAAGAAGAAGAATTAGAAGTTGTTAAAAAAGTTCGAACTTCTATAAGCAAGCTCAATACAAGCTGTATAAAAAGTAGTACCTGTGAAATCTCAATTTATAGAAGCTGTTGTGCTAGTTGGGAAGGTGCTGGCTTGGTATGCAGAGGTACGTGGGATCGATTCCTGGCGGGGCCATTTGTGAAAAAAATAAAAAATGTGTTCTTTTTCAATTAAAATAAAATTCTTCCTATTTCAGAACGACAGGAAAAGCATTGACATGGTCAAAAAAGAAGAAAAAACAAAATAGAAAAAAATTAAAAGAAAAAAAAAATCAATAAAATCTTTTTTTTTTTAATTCATAAATTCAACATCTTATAACAACCTCCATAAGGCCTTATTATAACATCCAATGCAAATGATAGTTTCCTTAGCGAAGCTATAGTTTCCCTAAAATGTTTCATTGTTTTGTAAAAAGGCCTGCATAAGGTCGTTTTACGCTGTTCGTCACAAGCTATTAGCTTGTGAATTGCCTGTGGAGGAAGGTCTTGGGGAAATTCGGTAATGTGCGCCAAAATGAGTCGCATAAGACTTGTCCTTCTTCTTAAACAAGTCAAAAAATAGCTTGCATTGACCCTTATGAAAGCTAAATTGTTACTTGGGTGATTTGTATAAGACCTGTCCTTCTTGCTATGAAAGCCAAAAAATAGCTTGCATTGACCCTTATGAAAGCTAAATTGTTACTTGGGGTTGTAGTTTAAAGGCTTAACTACATACACCACTTTTTGAAAAAGTACAAAAGTGAAAATATTTTTTTTCTGGCTAGCGCAATTGTTTTTGTGTTTATTAGACCAAAAAATAAGCTTTCTGCACTATTTGTTTTAATTTTTCAGGCCGAAAAACTGTACAAAAATGCGTTTAAAAATTTTCACTTTTGTACTTTTTCACGGAACGGGGTTATTTTTCATATTTAAGGCTTGGCCACACCGGAGGGTACGCGGTAGAGGTACAGGTAACGGTACGGGTATTTGTATGGAAAAAATTCCAAACTGACACATCAACGTTCGGGTGTGGAATTTTTTTAATACAAATATCGTTGCCGCTACCCGTACCGCTACCGCGTACCCTCCGGTGTGGCCAAGCCTTTACTACTTCATTTTTCAAGTCATTTCTGCTGAGTCATCGTGTAACCGTTGATCAAACAAATAATTGATAAAAACACTACCCTACCTACAAAACATAGAAAAATTCCTCATAGCCATCCCTGTATTATTTTCAAGTGTCAAAAAATTTTCCAGTCGCAGTAGTAGTAGAACAAGGCAAAATAGAATAATAAATTCAACCGGCAAAGAAAGTCGAAGCAAAAATAATTTATTCAATTTTAAACCAACTCAAAGCAAATCTAAACAAAAAGTAAGCTTTATGTAACAAATAAATTTAAAAATTTCAATTTATTTAAACATTTCCATCCAAGACAATTTTCAGTAAAATTTCATTTGATTTCATCATAATCAGTGCACTTTGCACTTCTGTGTCGATTTCTTTCATTTCTTTGTATGAATTTGCTTTAAAAAATCTATTTTTACATTTTCCCCCTATGCAATGAACTGTAAATTAAAACGAAAAACACATCCATTTTAAAGTATTTTCGACTTCTGGAGAAGGTTGTTACTTTTTACACTTCTTTTTTAGACAAATTTGTTCTCGAAGTTTTGCAAAATGACATCATTGTTGCATTTCATCATTGGAGCCCTGTAACTGCCCTTGGTGGTTGTTATTATTATTACTCACAAGCACAAGTAATTATTATTAATATTTCTTTATTTAAATAGTAAGTTATTGTATTCACTTTTTTCCAATTTTCGTTCTGCCTAAATTCATTAATCTTTTTTACTATCTGCTTCAAACTTAAATTTGTTGTTGCATTTCTTTTATCGAATAGTTAGTCAGTCGTCTTTCTATAAAGATAAACAAAATTGTTTGATTATTGAGGGCTCGGTTGAATTTTTTTTTCAATTTTATTGAATGTGCAAGTCATTGAACGACAACCTTTGCCTACAAAATAAAAATTCCATGTTGAAAGTTTCATATCTCAAGTATGTAGTTTCTTGTCGTCGTTTGTGTGGAGTGGGTCTGTTTGTATTTTTTCGTTTTTCTGTTAAAATGGGATCCTCTTCATCGAAGGTATTCATAAAAATCTTTTATTTGTTAATGATAAAGGAATTAAGTTTATTTCCGTATTAGTATGATTCATTTTTTATTTGGTAGAGAAAAAGAGTCTTTTTATATGTTGACTATGTTTTTTTCTTTTGTGTTAAAATTAAAATGAAAGTATCTATGCGAAATTTTTCACTTCTAGTAATTACTTCACACTGTTAAGCTAAATTTATTATTATTGTGATAACATATTCGATAATTATATTGTCTACTGTTGTGGCTTATCAAAGAAAGTCACGAAATAGGTTTGTGTGTGTGTGTGACAAATTCATATCTGAAGACACAATTGCTTATGAACTATACATGTTTTTCAAAACCTATTCTCATCTAAATGAGGTTGCGCTATGTCCTATCATGCAAGTTAATGATTTACGATACTTCAAAAAAATTTAGTTTATAATAATTACACTGGCCAACAATTTTCAACTTTTTAAAATTTTCCGAAATGATTTATATCAAATTTTATAGATTTGGGTTCAGTCAGCTCAAAAATCATATTGGTTTCTTTCTAGCAAAACTAGTTTTTTGAAATATTTAATTTTTCATATTTGGGGAATATTCATACTAATTTTAAAGTTTTCTAATTTCGAGCGTTTATTAGCTGCGTTCCTTTGGAAATATTTATCTACTGCTTAGTACTTAAAGCTGCTTTGAACTACTTTTTCAGTATAGCAAAAGTAGTTCAAAGTAGTTTTAAGTACTAAGCAGTAGATAAATGTTTCCAAAGGAACGCAGCTATTAAAATTTTCACATATTTATTTCAAGGAGCTCTATTTTTTGAAATATTTTAGTTTTCCATATTTTGCGGTTAATTTCGTAATAATTTTAAAGTTATGCTTATTTTAACTATAAACTATAATATATATATAGCCCTGGCGAGGTAATCCGTCGGAGCGGAAATTTTCCGATTTCATACAAAATATGCTTCGAGGTGTGTTTTCGACAGGTAAAAACCGTCCGATTCGGATGAAATCGGAAAACATCCGCTACGACGGATTATCTCGCTAAGGCCGATAATCAAAATACAAGAATGTAATTTTATATCTATATGCGTCCAATTATTGAATTTAAAAGCCTGGCAAGTTTAATTACCGAGTTTTTAATTTATTAATATGAGCAGCTTAAATCCACAGTATTTCACATTCCAAATACTTATAAGAACTCGTTTTTTTCCACTTGATAAAGAATTCAATCTTAACGATGCGATTAAGAGCGACTATGTTTTGGTATCTTTTCTATTTAATTTCTTGTTGAAAGCTATAAAGGTAGAGCCCATATTGTCGATAGCCACGGTGACAATTTGTTAGAGAGAACAGGCCTTTTTTTGTTACTGGATGCTCTTTAACATTTTAACTAAAAGAGGACGGTTGCTTGATTGATATTTTGCCGACCTATAAGATCTATTGTGCCCCCATTTTAAGCTGGCTGAGTTGATTCCTCATACTACAGCTCCTCCTCCAACTTGATATTTTAATAACATTTTCTCCTATTCCGGGGCAGTTGCTGGTTCTCTTTTTTCTAAATTGTTCTCCTAATGTCCTCTTTTCTCAAATAGTTTTTTGTTTAATTAAACATTTTATATGAGTAGAAAATTAAAATTTCAAAAAACATAGTTTTACTTTTTTTCAAGACACTTCCGAATAATTGCTGCCACCATGTAAGATTCTATGTACGTCATGAGTGTATTTTAACGCGCTATTGGTTTGAATAAATAGATTTCAACTGTGTTGTAAAAAAAAATTCACAAGAACATGCCTTTTTTTTTTGCGAATTAAACTTACCCCTCTTAATTAAAGTACAAATAAAAAATCTTTGTTTGTTTGGATGGTATAGAACTACGGGGTATTTGCAAAACAACGTTTTCTAAACTCGTTCTGTACCTTTTAATATAAAAAATGTATGCCCCTTGGAAACCTCATGAGGAGTATTGTAGTAAGACATTCCTGCTTTGGAATTGATTTTTAATCTGAGGCTGCCAAGAGTTGATTTTTTTTAATCTAATTTTAAAAAATTTTTAGAATGAAATTTATAATGTGCAACTTGATCTTTTCATAATCGAGGCTGAGAATTTTCTCAGTTTCTATAATAAACAAAAAATTCAGGAAACTCTAAAGTGTTCCTCACTAAATTGAAGCCAATACGGAAGAGACCAAATTGCTGATCATCTCCATAGGTCCAGTGTCCAGAGAAACTTTACTATTGCTGTACCAGTTTTTTCTAAATTAAATTCGAGAAAAAACACAAAAACAATAAATACTGAATTAACGATTAAACATAAATAAAATAAATACTGAAGTCATTATTATACATGAGATCAAGTATCGCAATAAACACGCAATATCAAACAAATTTAAATTTATTTACTATCTTATCACGGAAGGTTTTCATATACATTAGACTGGGCCAAAAAAAATAAAATATTTTTTTTTTGAAAGTTACTTCGAAAATCTTGTTCAGGATGAAGAAAAAAAAATTTGGTGAAAATTTGAGCCGTTAAAAAAAATTTTAAGAGGTCTATCATCGGTGTTTTTTATTTTTATACATGATATGATGTTTTACAACAGAACTGCTAGACGATCAAAGTAAAAAAAATTTCTGTTCATTTTTTCTTATATAGAATTAAATTTCCTACAAAAAAGATCCAATTGAAAATTTTCGTCAGACGAGCCGTATTCGAGTAATTAAGCTTTTTAAATCGAAGTGTTTTTTCAATTTGCCTGTTTCACTTTGGAATTTTGTGATGAGCAAATAAGTGAATAGAAAAATAAAACCTCGACAGATTCTTATAGGAAATTTAATTCTCTACAAAAAAGGTCTCTTAGTAATTTTCCCTAAATTGAGTTTTGAAGAAGTTATTCACGGTTTAAATCTAGAAAACAATTAAAAAATCAATTTTCAATTTCAAAATTTTTTAATTCACTGAAAATTCAATATTTTCAAATTAGCAAGATGTTTTCTTGTAGGGAATTAAACGTTCTATAAAAAGTTCCTTGGCAGCAAATTAATTGCTTTAACCGTTAAGAAGATATTCGTATCAAAACCAATGCCCACTGATTTCAATAATTTTCTTATGACAAGTATGCATTTGCGATTTGAATACGATTATCTTCTAAACGGTTAAAGCAATTAATTTGCTGCCAAGGAACTTTTTATAGAACGTTTAATTCCCTACAAGAAAACATCTTGCTAATTTGAAAATATTGAATTTTCAGTGAATTAGAAAATTTTGAAATTGAAAATTGATTTTTTAATTTTTTTCTCGATTTAAATCGTGAATAACTTCTTCAAAACTCAATTTAGGGAAAATTACTAAGAGACCTTTTTTGTAGAGAATTAAATTTCCTATAAGAATCTGTCGAGGTTTTATTTTTCTATTCACTTATTTGCTCATCACAAAATTCCAAAGTGAAACAGGCAAATTGAAAAAACACTTGGATTTAAAAAGCTTAATTACTCGAATACGGCTCGTCTGACGAAAATTTTCAATTAGATCTTTTTTGTAGGAAATTTAATTCTATATAAGAAAAAATGAACAGACATTTTTTTTACTTTGATCGTCTAGCAGTTCTGTTGTAAAACATCATATCATGTATAAAAATAAAAAACACCGATGATAGACCTCTTAAAATTTTTTTTAACGGCTCAAATTTTCACCAAATTTTTTTTTCATCATCCTGAACAAGATTTTCGAAGTAACTTTCAAAAAAAAAAATATTTTATTTTTTTGGCCCAGTCTAATATAGATATTAAAAAATATTTCACTCCTAACCAAATTATTAGTCATAAAAACAAACCACTTCATATTCTACACTGAGATTATCATTTAATTCACGATAAATTATTAAAATTACTATACACTTTAATCGTTACACACATACATTTTTTAAACGACTTAATGTCGAAAGCGATCTCTTGTTCCAATTTGAACTTTATTGGTTATGCCATAAAGAATTTTGCCCCTTTTTGTTTTTTAATTTAACAGCTGTGAAATTAATTAGAAACTCTCCATTTTGGAGTTAACCCTTAATCTAAAAACGTGAAATTAGTATTTTTGGACGCATCACTTTTTCATGAGTATGTAATCAGGAAGCTAGCAACATTGGAACATGATACATTTTAAGTCGTTTTCCATATTTTGCAGAAAAATGACACTTTGATGAATTTATTCCTGGAAAGTCAGGGAATATAAGGGAAAGTAAAACCGTTATTATCATCATTATCACTCCTGGTGCGGTATTCGTTTGGAGAGATCCGAAAAGTAACAAACCTCCGATAGGAACTCAAATTGCGTCCGGGATATCCCTTGAGGAACAAAATAAATGAATCATAAAATCTTGTTAATTTTCATAAAAAAACCTATTCCTTACTACGAAATAAATATCAAAAGAAGAATTCTTCTCATTTCGAACAAACCAGAGAAAAATGTCTTCCAAACGGATAACTGAATAACATTGCATATGAATAGCTGAGAGTATTTGAAATATTTATACAGGGTGTCCCACAGTCACCGCCCCAAACGAAAACCATGGATTCCTGAGGTCATTTTAAGTCGAAAAACTTAAGAGGTAATTTTCTCGTTTTCGAGTTACCACGGTTTTTATGATTTTTGTTCTCTTTTCCCTTATCTGGCTTTATCTTTGCCAAACTACGTTTGATTTGAAAAATTTTTTTTACAACCAATCAAGAATTTATTACAGTTTTAGTTTGTCTCAAAACTTTTTTTTCTGCGGACAACCGTTTCTCCACAATTTTGCATCAAACACAATTTTCTTCCTTTTTTAAGTTGTTTTTTACACTTTCATATCAGTCAAAAAAACACGTTAATGAGTATTAATTTTTTGTGCTTTTTATTAAAGCCCAGTTTATTTTCATAAAAAAAATAAGTTTTATTTCATAAAAAAGGCTACTGAAATTAATTAAAAAAAATAAACAAACTGAGTGAATTAAAAAAAAAAATAATTTTTAAATACAAAATTTATTTAAATGAATTAAAACTTTTTCTGAGCTTTATTTATTTGTTCTTTTCTTAACCACAATAGCTCAGAAAAAGTTTTAATTCATTTAAATTAATTTTTTATTTAAAAATTATTTTTTTTTTAATTCACTCAGTTTGTTTATTTTTTTTTAATTACTTTCAGTAGCCTTTTTTATGAAACAAAACTTATTTTTTTTATAAAAATAAACTGGGCTTTAATAAAAAGCACAAAAAATTAATACTCATTAACGTGTTTTTTTGACTTAAATGATATGAAAGTGTAAAAAACAACTTAAAAAAGGAAGAAAATTGTGTTTGATGCAAAATTGTGGAGAAACGGTTGTCCGCAGAAAAAAAAGTTTTGAGACAAACTAAAACTGTAATAAATTCTTGGTTGGTTGTAAACAAAATTTTTCAAATCAAACGTAGTTTGGCAAAGATAAAGCTAGATAAGGGAAAAGAGAACAAAAATCATAAAAACCGTGGTAACTCGAAAACGGGACGAAAACGAGAAAATTACCTCTTAAGTTTTTCGACTTAAATGACCTCAGGAATCCATGGTTTTCGTTTGGGGCGGTGACTGTGGGACACCCTGTATACATATGTAGTTTGAAAAGCTTTTCCGTAGTAAAATTATTACATCTCATAGTTTGAGATCCGACAACGCTTAAATGTTTTGTCTTTCCTTAAATTTGATTTCAACTATTACAGTAGCAAAAGTCTTAACTGTTTTCAACACTTTTGTAGAGTGTAATATTTACAATGATCGATACTAAAAATATCCATTTTTTTTGCAGAAACAATTTATTCATTGTTATCTTTCCGAATGGAATTTTATTATTCTTGAATTAAAAAAAAAAACTATTTTGTAAGGCACTCAAAGTCAGTATTGATCTGATAAGTGTAACATTAGGTTTCTAATTACTTTTTAATTGCCTTGCCCCTTTTCTTCCTTCTATATACAATCAATGTTAAATTTTTAAACAAATAAAGTAGTACATATGTAATAACCTTGACCTTCATACAAAAAAGTCAATCTATTTAAATTATGTATTACTGTTTGACCGAACCCCTTTTAAAAAATGTATGAAATTGCGTGACTGACTATCAAATCGAATTCTCCTGCCAACTCTTTCATGCAATACAATCTGGACAATTTGAAAAAAAAAATAAACTTTCATTTAATTACATCTGATTTAACTTCACTTCCAGCAGCTGCTATGCTTCCAAGTAATTTTCTCAGAACCAGCCGATTAGCGGCCAAGAATTTCATGCGCACGCTTGCCTACAGAACTTCAAATCCACATCATGGTTTAAAAGCAGCCATAATCCCATCGGTGTCTGTTGCTGGCGTTCGATTGGGTTTAGTTTTGTTGCCATTTCAAAGTTTACCACTTGTGCAAGTGGTTCGGTGTGCTTCTGCTGACGCCAACGATGTGAGTAAGAGTTCTGTAATACAAATTAGTTTTGCCCATGTTAACATTTGTGCCTCCAGTTGTCTTGCTAACCTTATATCGTTTTCCTGATTTTGCTATTTAACTTAGAATAAACCAATTAATTTTCAATAAATTCTTTGAATAATAATTTTTTTTTGAATTTTCCTTTTGTTGCAGACCAACGTCATGTCTGAAGAAGCCAAGAACGCAAAATCAATTTACGACTTCACTGTCAAGGACACTCATGGCAATGAAGTGTCATTGGAAAAGTACAGAGGAAATGTTGTGTTGGTTGTCAACATTGCATCACAATGTGGTCTAACCAAGAACAATTACCAAAAGCTCACAGAGTTGAAGGAAAAGTACGGAGATAAGGGATTAAAAATCTTGAACTTCCCCTGCAATCAATTCAATTCACAAATGCCTGAAGGTGATGGTGAAGCAATGGTTTGCCATTTGAGGGACGCCAAGGCTGATATTGGAGATGTTTTCCAAAAGGTGAGTTTTTTTCTTTACGTTTATTAAATATCTTATCATTGATGTGTTGTTGTTCACAGATTGATGTTAACGGCAAAGAGGCTCATCCACTTTACCAGTACCTGAAGGACAAACAAAGTGGTACTCTGACCAGTGGCATTAAATGGAATTTCACAAAATTCCTGGTTAACAAAGATGGTATCCCCGTTGATCGTTATGCACCAACAACAGATCCTATGGATATTGCTAAAGATATTGAGAAGTTGTTGTAAGATGTAATGGCGAAATTAAAAAAATATTTATTTTTCTGCTGATAACAAACTCCTAAAATATTTTAAATATTTAAAAATGTATTTTTCTAAATGAACTCTCGGAAGGAATAATTTCTTTTTAAAAGAAGTAAAGTGCATTTGATTTGTTGAAGGATTTTAATCTTTAAAAGTTTAATATAAATGTGTATTGCTTAAATTTAATAAAATAAAATATATAAAAGAAATTAAAATATTGTTATTTATTTTTTTAATTTTAATTGTAATATCAGACAAATAGAAAATCAATTTTTGCTTTTCATTGTATATACAAAAAATTGACAAAGTTTAATAAAAGAAAACGAGAAAATGAGAAATAACATGAAAAAATTAAATACAAAACATAAAAAAGAAAAAGCGAAAGAATTAATAATATCAGTTTTTAGAGCTTGAGTTGTTAAATTTTGTTAACTTTTTTTTTGGTTGATAATATTAGCTGTGTTTTATTTTCCTCGTGATCCGGATCAGATCATTGTTTTTATTAGTTTTACAACAAAAGCAGGATTTTGTTTTCTTATTGTTTCGCAAATAAATCAATGATCTGATCTGGATCACGAGGAAAATAAAACACAGCTATTGCTGCTGTGAAGCTCTTTTTTGCGACTTCTTATGAAAAAAGAAAACACTCAAAAAGAACAATAATTTTAAAGCCATTTACAAAAAGATACAGGAGTCTAAATTTTTTTTTTGAAAAAGATAAATATAAAAAAAAAAACTCGGTTTTTTTAATTTTTTCACCTAAATTTTGAGGTTATCTGAAAAAATTGTTTATGCAAAAGTTGTAGATCTTTTTATTACCTACACCTTTGCCATACAACTTTTTCCATAGGACTTGTAGTTTTGCCGGAAATCGAGATATACCATTTTTTACCATTAAAAACTCAACCCACCCACTTCTCGAACTCGGCTCACCCGTAATTTATTTTTCCTTTCATTTTTATCATATTCACCTCGTTTTCCAATGGGTTTCATTCTACTATGATTTTTTTTGGTTTCAAAAATTATCGACCCTGGTCTATGAGTCGTTTTGGAAAATTAAAATGAATTTTTTTTTTTAATATTCCGAAATATTTTTGTTCGCCTGAAATTTAAAAAGCTAGTGCAACGTGCAACATTTTGTTCTTCACCAAAATTTAATTGTGAACGGAGATGAGGACTTCGGGATGTTAACAACTTTTTGCCCAGAACTTACAATAGGGGAAAATGAAATTCAATTTTCTCGTTCACGTGAAATTCACAATAGGGCTAAAGAATTCACTTTTTTAATTACTTAGGAAAAAGGTCAAAAAAGATTCTATAGGGACAACCATTAGTTATAATTTTGATTAAATTATTTAAGAATCGATCTTACATAAAAATTAATAAGATGGATCTACAAGCATTAGGATATCTGCTTTAGAAAATTCAATGACATTACGGCCATTTTTTCAAGACATCTTCATCCACAGGTATTGGTCGATTTATTAAAAAACATTTTTTAAACTTTCCAAAGGTTTTTTTTTTAATTTCTTGGGATCGAAAATAACGGTAAGTATCTATTTGTCGTATAAATCAATTCTGTAAAAGCTTATTTTTCTGAAAAGTGAATGCTAAAAATTATTTAATTTCTTGTAATCTTTCCTTCCGTTACCGTTAATAGCTTGTTTTCACTTCATCCCAATTAGCTCATTTAGAATGTCAAATCGAATAATTTCCTTTTTTTCGCTTGAGAAAAAATGTTATGTAAAATTTAATTTAATTGCATTTTTAACCCTTTACTTCAATTAACAAGGAAAAAAAGATTTTAAATTTTTGGTCGCGGTAAGTTAAAGTAATTTTCTTCGGGATATAATAAAATACAATGCACAGAAAAAAGTTTCAAAAGTTTAATTTTGTGTTGTACGTTAAACTGTAAGCTATGCTCGAGAACGTTAAGTTTTAAAAATAAGTTGTATCAAACTTTTGTTGAAAATATAAAATTGTGACCTTGAAACAATTTTTTTTTAATAATTCAAAGGATCAAAATGAATATTAATAATAGAGTGGTGTTATAAGTGAAACAATATTATTTTTTTTTTTGTTTTGAGAAAAAAGTTTCTTCCACCTGAACGTGAAAAAGAGCCCAAAGTTTTTTTTTCTTAAAAACACATAACAACTTTCTGGTATCCGTATCATTTAAAAACAAAAAAATTAAATTTATTAAATTTTTTTTTAAATAGGTGATTGTTCTTAATAACTAAGTGAAACAAGATCGAATCACTAAAAGTTGAAGATACATTTAATACCTACTATTGAAGCAAATCATTAAAATTATTTCTAACGTATTTATATGTTTTATTTCTAAATAATCGTTTAATTGCATTTAAAGTTGTAGCCCTTGTTTTTTACTAAACGAGAAAATTATAAAAAAAAACTCATCCAAAAATTAATGCTATTTGATATAATTTGTGATACCTTAAAATAACTTTACGAAGGACTCTAACTATGGATATGATTGTTTCTTACCAAAATAGGCTGATTACTTTGATCCATATTCCTTTATAGGGCGCCGGACTCTAACTATGGATATGATTGTTTCTTACCAAAATAGGCTGATTACTTTGATCCATATTCCTTTATAGGGCGCCGAAATATAAAACAAATAACATACAAATGGGTGTTAGATAAATAAACTCAATAAATCATTTGAAAATTAACTGAATAAATTTTAAAAGTTAACAAGTTTACATTTCACAGTTAAGCTTTGCAAATTTTTGTACTTCATTTAGATGAAAAAAAAATAAAAAATTACAATCGAAGTAAAACATAAATTCATTTAAATTCAGTAGGTAACTGCTGATTTAGGAGCAGCTTATAATTTTTTTAATGTAGAGGTAGAGGTAAAGAAGTTGGTTTATCCAGCAAATGAATAAGATATATTCCAGGTAATCACAAAAAACGTATGCAATAAAATTTAAAACAAATTCGTTCAATTGATCCAGAATCAAGTCATAAAATTTAATTAATTAATTCGGGATTTCTTTAAACTTAATTTGAAAAACTGCGCCTCAGAAGTTTTATATTAAAAACCAACTGGTTACCCAAAATGGGATCATCAATAACAAATTTAAGTGTATCTTTACTAATTTCAAAAAGTTGAGAAGTATATACTCTCATTTTTAAGGCGTATGGTCACATCTGCTATTAATCAAACTTCGTTCATTGATTCACATTCCTAGAATTTTGAGATAAGTTCATGAATGGAAGTGTGACCTTTGTGATTGTTAGACGCCGATTAAGAACATTGCCGAATTCGCATTTCATACTCGCTATATGAAATCACTACTGACTGGTGCTGGTGACTTATTTGGTGTGGTGAATCCAACAGGTAGTGTCCGGCCAGTCATGCAACGCATCATCATTGATATTGACATATACTGATTGATTGTATTTCTCAGATACATTTAAGGAAACCCATGCTCGTATAATATTATAGGTGAATCTCGTGTGATAGCACATAAAATAGCAACAAAAAGTGGGGCGGCAGAGCTTGTCGTCCCTTAATTGTAAAACTAAGTCACTATGTTAGGCTCATCATTTGGTCGAATTAAAAAAACATTTTTACGAAAAGGCTTAATAGTCATATAAAAACGATCAGCCCGTCAATTTTAGTGTTATTCATTCAATTCATTTCGAACAGTGAAATTTGCAACGAAAATTGTTTCAAATAAAAATAAAAGAAAAACAAACATAAAATTTATACGAATATACGAAAAATCGTGATAGCATAGTGAAGATTTATTGAGGTGAGATAATAGTGAGGATACGTGATCTAGATCACTTAATCGGTCAGTTTTTTTGTGTGATACGATCGGAATACATAATATCGAAAAAAAAACTCCATTTAGTGGTTTTACCACTTTTTTTTGATAACACTATTAAACTTTAAGTGCATTTTAATTGAAATTCTTCCCTTTGAATTGTTTCGTTTGAGTGATTGGATTATACAAAAAGATCGGTCTGGTAGTTAATTGTGTGTTGTCTTTTGTTTTCATCCACAGGATGAAGTGTGTGTTACTGGTGTGCTTGCTCCTGCAAGCAGTGTATGCTGCGAAAAATATATCTATATCTATTGATGTACCCCGCGAAAATCCTGCTGATGTGTCGTATGTTGAAGGAAAAGCTCCTGAAGAGCTGAAAGCTGGACCAGTGAAAACCAACGGATCAGAGAAAGTCACAAAAACTCAAACAACCAAATCAAAGGAAATAATATCACACGCAGCATTTATTCGTAGTTCGAACAGAGAAATTCCAAAGGACGATGAAATTGAAAATGAAGAATTTGAACGGTTTATTAAGAAATATCACAGTCAACCAACTATTGAAACAGTAAGTACCTGTTGATTTTTTCCGCAAAAATAATCTTATCTCTACCACCTTATTAAATTAAAGTTAAAAGTTATTAAAAATTTGGAAAAAAAAACTATTAATTGTTTAAGTTTCAAAACTATCAGCTTTGTAGTGGATTCAACGTTTTTGTTCTGTTATCGACATTTTGAAAACTTAACGATGTTACTGAACAAGTTTTCTTAATAAAAGAAAATTTTAGATAGTCAGCCAGGCATGGAAAAGTCGATACAAATGAGTTTGCTCGAGTACAAAAATACAATTTGTCGAAATTCGATACAATTTTTTAATCTGTGTCTTAAAAATTTTCTAAAATTTTCTTACAATCTAAGCTTTCAAAAAACGAGAAAATCGAAAGATTTAAGTTTTAAACTAATTTCTGATTTTTGATCCAAAATAAATGTTACAACTTGAGTGTTTTTTGAAAATATTTATAAAACTGATCAAGCTGTTTTATTTTTTCTTATTTAAGCCCAATTTATTCCCTATCCATTGTATTTAAAGTCTCCATTAAAAATTAGAAATTTGTCAAATAGCATACAAAATTTAAAATTTAACTGTTTAAATGGCGACTTTAAATTTAATGGAGTGTGAATAAATTGGGCCTAAATTTAGAAAGTTTTTAAAACTTATTTTAAGTTCAAAAGTGAGCCATTATCTACAAACCTGTCAAAATTGTACTTTTAGGTATTTTTGGGTCCTACGATTTTTGAATTAAAAAAAAAATTTTTTAATACTTGTGAATATGTACTTCATCCAATATTTATTTATACCAAAAATAAATAAAAATTACTCTTTTACGCAGAAAATAATGAAAGATATATGGAACATTTTAGAGTTTTTTCAAATAAAACATTTTGAATAAATTTTATATTCATTTCTCGTGTACAAAATAAATTTCAATACAATTGGACCCATTTCAGTACAATAATCATGAAAGCCCTCTCGTAAGTTTCACCTTTTACGTGAACAAAATTCCACCCGGAAAAATTGAATTTCACTTTTCCCCTATAGTGAGTTCCGGGCGAAAAGGAAGCAAGTTTAGAGGAAAATGTAAATTCCTTTCGGGTGAAACTCAAGATAGCTTTTCAAATTCCGGTGGAGCAAAAATATTCCGGGTGGATAAATTTCCACATGAAACTCAGGATAGGGCTGAATATCGTAATTTTCTTTGCTTTTTTATTGGGTTTGAGTAAGGAACATATTGGTAACAAGATTTCTTAGACAAGCGTCTCAAAGTTAAATTAGTCTATTTTGACAATTAAAATTCAAGAAATTTCTGTTATGAATATGTTTTTAACATCGACTGCTTCTAGTGAAGAGTGCATATTTTTTATTCTTAATATTGACCAATTAACGAAATACACAGGATTAACGAAAATATATTTTTACTACACAAATAAACAGCAACAATGCAATGTTTTCTTTAGCGTATATACCTAACTCTCGAACTGTGTGTGGTATCGCTTCTACATTTTCAAAGACCAGGGGCTGAATCGGCCAAGGGCCAAGTTGTTTTGTGATAGTTGACAGTGAATCTTTGGTCCAATATGTGGTTCCAACTATCTTATTTTGTTGGAAGATATATACCCAAAAAGATTGACGGTCTTGTGTGTTATAGTTTCTTACCCAAATTTCCAAATAATTTACTGTTAGTAAAACTATAAAAAAGGATTAACATTTTCGGTCAGCTAGCAAATTACTAAATATTTAGCAAATTTTTAACTAGTAATATCCTAAGCTCTTAACAATAGCTTGTTTAAAATTTTGCGCCATTGCTCTTATCCAAAATCAAAAAAAAAAATAAAGGGTTAAGGTCGAAATACTGTGCAAACAAAATAATGTAATAATAATTGTTTCCACGAAATGTTCCGCAGCGTTTCTAGAATCTTAAGGTTATTAACGTATCTAGAAACTTAACACCACACTTTTTTACATTGTTAAAACGGCTTTTCAGGAAACGAGCCTTTGTTCCAAAATTCAAAAGTGTTATTCATCATTTTAATAAATAACGACTTTAAATTTTGTTAAAGTGGGTATTTCGATTTAATTTAATTTTGAAAATATACTGCTTGAAAATCATATCTTTAGATTTGATCAAAACAAAAAAAAAGATGAATTTTTATAAGCTTCTTATTAATGAAAATTTAATACAAAAAAGGTAAACTCAAATAAAAATTTGTATCTACATATATTTTCAGGTTTTTGTATCAACAAGCCCTTCACCACCTGCTGAAGATTCTGAAGAAATCGAAATCGAAACAAATACAACTGAGTCACAAGCTGAAGTTTTTAAAAGTTCACCAGCAAAATTGCAAACATTTGAACGAAGTGTGGCACATCCATCTTTAACATCACACATCCTACAGCCCCCAGTTCATCATCCGAATTATGCTATTGTAAGTCATGAGCCACATGATGCTTCATTACATAACGCTGGTTCGGTATCATTTTCTGGCAGTGACGGTTATGTTTTCCAAGCTCATGGTGGAGCTGCAGCTGGCAATGAGGGTTTACTTCTCCAAGCTAATGGTGGCAATGGAGGACAGATTCTTTTGACTGACGCCCAAGGTGGTGCTGGTGGAGAACAACAATACTATCAATATGCTGATTTCGGTCCAAGAACATTTAATATTGCTCAAAATGCTGTTAAAACAAAAACCTATGAAATCCGCAGACCTGCCATCCAAAGGCATTACTATGACATTGAAGAACGTGTGATCGTCCGACCTGCAGGATCAGTAATTGTAGAACTTGATCGACCTGTGGCAAAGGTTCCTACTGGAGAAACAGTTGTTGCCGTGGGAGGTTTGACAGGACAGTTTGTTGGAAATGGCATCCAACAATCAACCCAAGGTGGTATAAGTTTTGCAAATGCATTTGGTCTCAATGGTGGAGGAGGACAGGGCGGTGTTTTGGTTCAACAATCAGATGGTAGTTATGTGTTGCAAGGAGGGTCAGGTTTAACATTTGCATCGAGTGTTGGAGCTCCATCATTAGGCGGATCAATTGGTGGAATCCAACAGTCACAAGGCGCTATTGGAGGAGGTCTGGGTGTTATCGGAATTCAACAGGCTCAAGGTGGTATCGGAGGAGGTCAGGGTGTTATTGGAATTCAACAGGGTCAAGGTGCTATCGGTGGAGGTCTAGGTGGAATTGGAATTCAACAGGCTCAAGGTGGTATTGGAGGAGGTCTTGGTGGAATAGGAATTCAACAGGCTCAAGGCGGTATCGGAGGAGGTCAGGGTGGAATAGGAATTCAACAGGGTCAAGGTGCTATTGGAGGAGGTCAAGGTGGAGTAGGAATTCAACAGGCTCAAGGTGCTATTGGAGGAGGGCAAGGTGGAATAGGAATTCAACAGGCTCAAGGTGCTATCGGAGGAGGTCAAGGTGGAATAGGAATTCAACAGGCTCAAGGTGCTATCGGAGGAGGTCAAAGCGGCATAGGAATTCAACAGGGTCAAGGTGCTATTGGAGGAGGTCAAGGTGGAGTAGGAATTCAACAGGCTCAAGGTGCTATTGGAGGAGGCCAGGGTGGAGTAGGAATTCAACAAGCTCAAGGTGCTATTGGAGGGGGTCAAGGTGGAATTCAACAATCACAGAGCGGAATCGCTATCTCAACAACCACACAATCACCCAATGGTGCTCCATCAACTACTGTTACGATTGGTACTCAGCAGCAACAAGGCACCGCGGGTGGATCAGGATTCCAACAATCTCAAAGTGGCATTACTGTAACAACAACACCTGCACCTGCACCAAGTGTCTCGCAAACATCGTCAACGACTGGCTTTGGAGGAACTGGTGGAGGATTTACTGGTATCGGAATTCAGCAGTCTCAAGGTGGAATCGGTGGTGGAGGTATCCAACAATCGCAAAGTGGTATTACAGTTTCAACAACTCCAGCACCAAATAATGGGCCGACATCATCAACCACGAACATTTTTGTTACTGGTCCTGGTACTGGAGGTCGCGGAGGTATAAGTTATCAAGGTGGTTTTTATGAAGGAGGTGGAGTCTACTCAACAACGGGAGCTCCATTCTTCCAGTCTACAACACCATTCCCCAATGGTGGTGGATACTCTGGAATAGGATTCCAACAATCTCAGGGAGGCTTATCACAAAATGGAGGTTCTTTTGGAGCTGGATTCCAGCAGCAACAAGGTGGTATTACTTCAACAACTGGAGCTCCCTTCTTCCCATCGACAACACCATTCCCAAGTGGAGGTGGATATTCTGGAATAGGATACCAACAATCACAGGGAGGAATATCTCAAAGTGGAGGTTCATTTGGAGCTGGATTCCAGCAGTCACAAGGTGGTGTTACTTCAACAACTCCAGCTCCATTCTTCCCATCTACAACACCATCGCCAAGCGGAGGTGGATTCTCTGGAATAGGATTCCAACAATCCCAAGGAGGTGTATCACAAAATGGTGGTTCATTTGGAGCAGGATTCCAGCAGTCACAAGGTGGTATTTACTCAACAACTCCAGCTCCATATCTACCACCTCCAGCACCAACTCCAACTGTTCTAATTGGAAGACCAAATTCAGGATTTTCGGGAGCAGGTTTTCAACAATCTCAAGGTGGTATCGGTGTCGGACAAGGTGGACTAAGTGGTGCAGGTTTCCAGCAATCCCAAGGTGGTATTGGAGGATCACAAGGTGGTGGTGGATTTGCTGGCTTCCAACAATCACAAGGTGGAATTGGTCTATCACAGGTAGGCTTATCCGGAGCAGGATTCCAACAATCTCAAGGCAGTATTGGTCTAGGAAATGGTGGAGAATTCATTTACTCTACAACATCATCATCACCATCCTACTCTGTAAGTGGATCTCGATCAATTATTTTGAGACAGCAACCAGGTGGTGGTTATCCAGTAGTTTCAACTACAACTGGTGGACCTATTATAATATCAACACTCAATCAACATGGTCACAATGGAAATAGTTTTATCATTCAAGGAGACTCTAACCTTCATAGTAAAGGATCTGTTTCAACAACTACTACTACTGAACGATCTTACTCTGTTAGTCAAGGTGGTTCAGCATATGCAAAATCAGGAAGCCTACAAGATGTAAGCAAGGATGTAAAACCTTATAAGATCGCAGTTGGAGAACCAGATTTTTCATATCCTTCTTATGTTGAGATCACATCGAATGGATCACCTTTAGGTCATTTGACACAACAATCCTATGTTCAAGATCCAAGCCATAACTATCCAAGAATGAGATATCAAGGCCAACTTCTAACTGGTGAAGTTCGAGTCGATGATGGACTAACTGAGAATCAGGAATCTCAACAACAAGGCTATGGAGCACTTTCAGCACAACACCAGAACCAAGAACATGTCGAAACTACAACAACCTCACCACAAGAAGAACATTCAGCTCTCTACCAATCAGGATTTTCAAGTAACCAACATTCTAACAAATCCAGTTCCCAAAACCAACATCAAATTGTAGGGAGTTCTAAGCAGCCTATTCAACTTTCCCAGATTTCTAGCAGTACGCATCAACAATCTGATCAAGTACATCAACATAATATCCCACGACCCATCTCTGAACCAATAGTAGAACAACATGTTTCTCAACAAAACTCTTCTCATCAACTTTCTAGCCAACAAAATTCTGCAAAACAACAAGTTCATCCCCAACAAATATTCCACCAGTATTCTGTACAGCAACAACAACCAATACAAAATAATGTTCAACAACAATATTACATGCTAGAGCTTGTACCCATTACACCAATAAATCAGGAAAAACCTAGTCAGATCACCAATAAACAACCAGCTCATCCCAATTTGGTAGCACAGATTAGACATCAGGAAAAACAACAACAGCAACAACAACAGCAACAACAACCTCAACAACAACACCAGCAACAATCTCAGGTTCACACTTATCACCAACAGATCGAACATCAAACAACTGAAAGTACACACTCTAAGCAAGAACATGTAACAGAAGCTGTTGAGGAACCAGTTGAAGTTTCTGAGATTCATAGCAGCACTCATCAGCAACCAACATTGTTTCAGCAACAAGTTGCACCAACAGCCAACACATTAGAACCATATTCCTCTGGCTCTAGGCAATATAAGCAGCGTGGGGCTCCATTAAAATACACCCAGGATCAGAGTCTAAATACCGCTACATCTGAACATACAGTTATCTTCAACAACAATCTTGAACACACTTCAGCCCGCAGTCAAAATGTTGAAATTCCTCCTGTGGTCGAAGAAAAAAGTTCGAAAAATGTTGAATCAACAACAGTACCCATTGCCATTTCATCAACAATCAACACTCATCGAGTAGAACAGACAACTCAATCTCAACATCAAACCTATGCACAGGTTTTAGCACAGGGCAAGCCTGGAATTTTATATGCCTCTCCTAAACCAGTTGTCTTAAACCATTCTCCAATCCACAAACAACATTTCCTTCGATTTAGTGCAGATGGTTCCTCATTGTTCTCACCATCTGGTCGTCAATTACATTTGGTTTACTCCGATTCACCACAACCCATTTACCCTCATCAATCACAAACCCAGTCAATACCCGCTCCAGCACCGGTCCCTATTAACACTGCTGTAAACCAACAAATATCTGTAACCAAAAACAAAGGATACCAAATTCAGGCCCAACTTCCTATCACGCGCCAAAGCCAAATCCAACTAAATGCAAGTAGTAATAAACCTGCTTCAGCCAGTGAGCCCCAAATAACTAGATCTCAATCACAACATGCTGAATCACACCAAACTTCCGCACATTACGAAGCCATTTCTTCAACAACGACTGTTGCTTCTACAAAAGACCAAAGCAAGTTGCGTGGCCCACAAAAGTATCGCAATGAACAAACACACGGAGCTATCACCTTGAGAAGTGGTCGCACCTATGGTGATCATCGTGTCATTGCCTCTACCCCGGCTCCAAGTGATGGTGGAGCAGCTAGTGAAAGTGTACAGACACGACGCATCGTTGTTAACCATCCATTCCAAACGGTCCAGGAGGTAGTCGAACGGGAACCTTTTACAAATATTCATCAAGTTACTGTGAATGCGCCCGCAAAGCAGGTACTTGCTGTGAGAGATGGCCTCCAAGAAGGTCAACAGAAATCGGCTGCCTTACGTGCACCATCTCCCTATAAGGTAGTCGCAGTCGCTCAATTGAATCATCCAAAAGCAACCCTGAATTTCCAGCATAATGGTGCTGCCGGTTCACATTGATTGGGGTTGCCGGCAATGTCGACAATTTATGAAGTTACGATGCGAAAAAAAGTGAAAGGACAGAATGATTCTCTGGGTCTAGATTTTGTTTTTGTATATCTCGAAGCTATTTAATTATTGTTAACAATTATTTTTGTTTTTCTTTTTTTGTTTCATTCTTTATCTAGATCACATACTGTTTGTTTGTATTTTTTTTATTTTTATTTATTTTTTTAAGTTTTTGTTTTTATAATTTTATAATTAAGTAAATAAAAATCGAGTTTTAGTTGAGAAAAATAAAATTACAACTTTGAGTTCTATTTTGACCTTTTACGGTGACACACTATGCGTTATGTTGTGTGCATTGTGTACCCTCGAAATGTTTGCTCCAGATACATTCATTGGCCTTAAGTGAATTTGGATCGATTAGATTGTTTACGTATGAGATTGATTCTAGCCTGTGAACTGTGGACTACAGGCAATATAAATTGCAAAGAGATTTATATTAAGGAGGTGGGAAGAGGTTTGTATAAGAATTGTTATTTTTTAAAGTGATTGGATTACCCACTTTACTTTGACTAGGTCTAAAACTAACAAATATTAGGCCTTCAGGCAGGTAATATTCATGTTTTCTGACGTGGTTAAAATCAATGTTCTTTGATTTTGATCTTGGATGACCTGTGGCATTGTAGATTTTTGAGGGCAAGTAAGGCTCGTTTTCTGATACGTAACTTAAGTTTTAAAATTTAAACAGAACCTGCATGTAGAATTATCATTATAA
Source organism: Episyrphus balteatus (assembly GCF_945859705.1). Taxonomy (NCBI): domain Eukaryota; kingdom Metazoa; phylum Arthropoda; class Insecta; order Diptera; family Syrphidae; genus Episyrphus; species Episyrphus balteatus. Next base: position 34,072,541 of record NC_079135.1, read on the forward strand.
GAACTTATAAAATATTTCATATAAATGGTAGGAATTTTCTGAATTTTAAAAGTAAAATCCAACAGTTAATTCTTTATAAAAAATAAAAGTTGTTGGACATAAAATAAAATCCTTCGATCAAGGACAAGTTTGTTAGGTTTAAAATAAATTTAAAAGAGTGGTTTTTGAATAATAGAATATGGTCACCGACTTTGAGTATGCTATTTTAATATAATAAAGGTTCTGGAAATGTTATAAGAAAATTGATATTTTGAAAATCTTATTTGCCTTAACCTCTTTACAATTTTCTGACCAAATAGTATATGTAAAGAATAGGTACAAATCTTAGGTAGAGGAATAGGTCTGTCGAAAAAACACAAGGGAAAAGGATTCTGCACAGCTAAAGAAGAGTTAAAAAGAGTAAGAATACATTTCTAGAACCGAAAAACGTTAACAAAAAGGAAATTTGTCAAACTAAGCTCATAAAGATAAAGCACTTTTTTGGAAAGCTGTTGTCCGTTTTTGATTCAATTTTTATGACACATGGCTTGAGTTTTTTTAATTTTGTAAACCTTCTTTTAGGATCTAGGACAAATCAAACACGATACACAAACTAAAAGTATAAAATACACACGACATGAAACGAAAAATTATGGACGGATTAGAAACGATATCAAAATGGTTGAAATAAAGAGTTTTTCATGACCATATTTCTTTGGCACATGATGACTCCATCTTGAAAAAATGTTTCGGTATTGAACCAAAAAAACGCATTGGACCTAAAAAAAAGCTAAATACAGGTAGTACCAGTTTACATTTTTTGCGATATAACATTACTTTTGCACCACCTATACAAAACGATTACTTTTCGCGATCATGAACTTTTTATTCCGAACCCCACTAACAGACGAATAGAAAAACACATTTTTTTTATTTCTCCACCATCATAAGGTTGGTTTTGATTAAAGCCTAGTTTTCCTTTTCTTTCACGAAATCAATAGGTACATTTGAGGCGATGAGAAACAAAACTCGCTATATCCATTTTTTTCAAAAATGAGATTTTGATGCACATTCATAGAGTATGTATCATTTAAAAGTTTTGCAAACTAGTTTTGTAGAAAAATTATTCAAATCCCTTTCAAAATTCAAGATAAATATCGGGCTTTACTACTAGCCCCATATAAAACTAGAAATGTTTTTTCCGCTTTTCTCAAAATTAATGATTATGGATATAGCGAGTTTTGTTTCACATCGCCTCATAATATACTTGAAAAATTAAAAAAAAGCAATTGTGAAAAGTTTCGCATTTTAACCGAAAAAAGACCTAAAATAGAACGTTTTTGAAACATTAAAATCGTTAATATTGAGTTCACAATACACTTAAATACCGAGCTTAGTTTCTAAACCATATAGACAAAATAGTAAGCTCTTGGCTAAGTCCAAATAATACTCCAACCCCTATTAGGCATGATCGAACTACATAACCTACTACATTCTTAAAAATTTTTTAATTGAGCTTATAACAGAACCAGAATAGCCCCCAGTACTTTACAGCAGATAAGAAATACGGTGAACGATACAAAAATGTATAGTAACACCGCTTGCAGTGTACTGACCACAGTGTGTCCATGTCCACCTACAGGGTGTCGCAAAAGTAATGGATCAAACGAAGTATGCTGATAGGCCAAATTTAGGACTCTCAGAATTGGGTATCTTATTCATCCCAAATCTTTACGGTTTTCGATTTAATGCAGTTTTTGTGAAATTTCGATAAATTCCGACTTTGCAATAGTATTTTGCTTTCTCCGCTCATAATTGATTTTTGTTTTTTACATTTCTTTCACAAAAACATTGCCTAATAATAAGGAATAAATAATTAATCAAAATATTTTTTATTTCATTCGCCATTTTGCTGCAAATAAATTAACAGTTCCATGTTGTATGAAAACTCAATTTCTCACTTTTATTTCAGAGCAACACCCTGAACAAAAGTTTTATGGTGTGACCCTGGTTTATTATTTTGAAAACTTGCCGTGTTATTGCAGATTTCAAAAATGTATAAAAGTTTTCAAAGATGAAATTAGAACGAAAGATATTACATTTGAATGCAAATAAACAGAGGTTTTCAGAGCAAAATAACAAACAAAAATCGAGGCTTTTATTTAAAAAGAAATAAACAAACAACAGTCGAGAAAATTTGTTTATTTTCCTTTGTTATTTTTCTTTGAAAGACCCTGTTTTGTTGCTTTTAAATTGTAATATCTTTAGTTCTAACTTCAACTTTGGAATCTTTTATACATTTTTGAAAACTGCAATAACACGGCAAGTTTTCAAAAAAATAAACCAGAGTCACACCATACAATTTTTTTTTCAGAGTGTTGCTCTGAAATAAAAGTATGAAATTTAGTTTTTATAAATCATGGAACTGTTAATTAATTTGCAGCAAAATGGCGAATGAAATAAAAAATATTTTGATTAATTATTTATTCCTTATTATTAGGCAATGTTTTTGTGAAAGAAATGTAAAAAACAAAAATCAATTATGAGCGGAGAAAGCAAAATACTGTTGCAAAGTCGGAATTTATCGAAATTTCACAAAAACTGCATTAAATCGAAAACCGTAAAGATTTGGGATGAATAAGTTACCCAATTCTGAGAGCCCTAAAGTTGGCCTATCAGCATACTTCGTTTGATCCATTACTTTTGGGACACCCTGTATATTAACCACAGGATTACGAAACACGATACCTGTACCGCTTTCATAAACCTTTTTGTTGTACCAGCAAAGGAAGCAGAATTAAGAAATAAAAACAACATAATTTGTTTGTTATTCAAACTTAACACAAAACAATTTATTTACAAATTCAATCAAAAAAAACTTAACTACATTATAAAAAAAACGTAAATAAATATAAAAAAAAAATAATTTCTAACGTAAATTTAATACTTAATCTATTTTAATAATACCTGTATAAAAAACAAATTCATTTTAATTATATCGTCCATATAAATAAAAAATAAGTTCTCACTAGATTTTTCCAATATTTTCTAGCCACAAGATAATAATAATTGTTTATCACTTTAATTTTGTAAGGTTGTTTCATTTTTCCAGTAAAATTATGAGGATGTTTAACAAACTTGTATTTTGCATGTATACGGATTATTTTTATGAACTAGGACTTCAATTTTATTTTTATGATTCACACTTTTTATTTTTCTACCGTCTCCTAACCCAGCCGGCATTTTTGAAAATTTTATAAATCATATCTCGTGGAATTTTCTCGGCTTCCCTATCGAATACTGGCATTTCCTTATCTGTTAGCCATGATTCTTTGGCCAATGCAGCTGCAACACGGGGGTTCTTATAAAAATTATTCGTCAGTTCTGGTGGAAGTTGAGCTTCTCTAATGGCATTCTCAACGACAGATTTGTGTGCCAAATCTGGTTGAATGTTAATATGGCGTTGTGAAGGTTGATATTGAAGTGGTTGAAATTGGTGGAAGTACAATTGAGCACTAGATAGTCCTATTGCAAAGGTTAGGAATATAATTGTTGACTTCATTTTTTAATTTGTCTGAAAGTAAAAAGAAAATGATACAAAAACCAATATTAGTTTAGTTTGGTACAAACACATTTATGCTGTAAAAGAATTAAAATAATTTCAATGTAATCTAGGTTTTCTTGTTTTTTAGTTTCATAATTTGTTAAATTATGTTTTTACTGTTATTATGCAAATTATTGGTTAAAGCTTATAAACAAACTTTTAGGTCAATGTCAACTTAACCATACTCTAACGATCTTGAACCAAAGATCTTTTTCTATCTAAAAGTACCCAAGTATCTATAAACTAAACCGGATCGTAACAAACAATACTACTTTAACTGCAATTTCAGTTCTCTTCCCAAAAGGCTCATCAACTCTTACAACATTGACTGGGGTTTTATGGTTTACCACAAAACTGATGCAAGCGCAAGTGCAACCGAATAAAAAGTACGAAAAAAAAACATTTGTTTTGTTCCAAATGTATGGCGTATACGTAACATTTTTTTAATTTGCAATAATAAAATTCGCATAGTAATAAATTTTATTATTCAAACAAAAGCCTTTTGGCGCCATATCAACACGCGTTCATCTTCCATCAAAATACATGTCAGTAGGTAAGATATGATTTTGCGATACGATACGAGTAGGTGTAGTTAACCTAACACCATGTTGCATGTATTACAAGAGTTTTTATCAAAAAATGTATGCTTTGTTTAGACTATAACATATATCACCATAACTCGTGGTCGGAATGCGTAAACAAAATGAATCGTTATGGGCGATCAAAAGTGACAGTTTAATGAATGTAAAATCACTTTCGGGTAAAGGTGTTGCCGTCTTATTTTTTGGTGCAGACGTGCAGAGTCAAATCAAATTAAATTCTGAAAATTGAAAGATGTTTTCTATGGATAATTTGAAAAGTTAATTGATAGTTGACTATATTTACGTATATTTTAAACTAAATACATTTTGGAAGAAACCCAATTTTATATGCCTAGTATCAAATCTCTACAATAAACTGATCAAATTCTGATTTTCCTACATTATGTTAAAAAAAAGACACATTTTTAGAAGTTTTTCTGGTTGAAATTTAGTAATCAACACCACAATAACTCGTAATCGTAATTATGAAAAAATAATAGCTATGAAAGCAAAACAAAAAATTAAGCGGCAACACTTGACTGTTCGAATTTTTATTGTTAAGTAATTTTTATAGTCAGTGGTTGCCAGAAGCAAGTCAATGAAAGTACAAGTAGGTAGTAACATTGAACATTTTATTTCGACATGAGTATCCACTTGTTTTTTTCGAACAAGAAAAGAAATACAACTACATAGGTATACATGTACATAAATATAAAACGCCATCGGCAGCGTGATGATATTTTTGGTATTAAAATTGTTGTCATAATTTTTAAAAAGTAATTTATTAACCCCCAGTTCGGAACTCAGGTGCAATGTTTATGTATTATTGTTTTGATTTTGTTTTATATCTTTCTGACTCAAATAAATATAGACATTTAATAGAAAATATATAATTGAAAACAGTGAAGTGAGGAAAATATAAATGAACAAATTACAGTTAAAGTTAATGGATTTAAGGTGCTTAATTTAATGAGATTTAAATTAATAGATTGAACTTGAAATGGATGAAAGGAAAAGCATAACATTAAAAAAAATCATAAAATATACATACATATACATATATGTATGGAGTATTATTTTATTTTTTAGTTGCTGGAATTCAGAAAAAAACACATATCACATTTTTTGTTAAAAAAAAACTCAGCCACAAGTTCGTTGAACAAAATTTTTATCTAAACTCTACCATTTTTAAAATAAAAAATGTTGTGACCCTTAAAACTTACAAATTTAATATTGCACGTCCATGCAACGTGAGTTAAAAAAGGTGAATTTTCAAATCTTTAAAGTTATCAATCGACACTTAAACCTGAAATTTCATAAAAAATTCTTCAACAAAAGAGATTTTTTTCAGCCAAAAAACGTGCTAACAAAAACATTTGACAAGCTGGTTTTAATTGTAAAGACCATATTCTTCCATGTTTAAAGTTGCAAGCTTTTTCTTAAAAAAATTTGTTTAAAAGTTCAAAATTGTTTTTTTTTTTAAAGGAGGGTCAGAAAAATGTTTTCATGAATCTTTATAATTGGTATCGTTGATCGAGCTGGAAAATGTATGTTAATGCAATCAGAAATATTATTTCAAGTTCAAGTTTTTTTTATGTTGAATCGAATACAATACCATAAAATAAATAAAGAAAATCCATTTTAATTTTTCACGCTAGAAGGTGTTTTTTGAGAATAAAATTCAAATATTATATACCAGCACTTTCGTAAAATTTTCAATGTATTAGATTTTATTCACAGGGTGTATTTTGTTACTAATTTCAATTTTTCCAAATCCTCCCATTACCCAATTCAAATAGTTTTTGTATCACCCACCACCTCTATCACTAATTTTACGCATCTCAAAGTAAAAAAATATAAAATTAAGGGCACCGGAACCGGGAACTTGCATCGTTCAAATTCAAGATGATCTCAAAAATTAATAAATACATAATTGATTAAAGATATTAGCTTAGGAACTGTTTAATTCCTGCCAAATTACAGAATACTTTTATTATGATAAGCATTATACTTATCAATAAAAACAATCATTTTTATCAACAAAAAAAACCGAAAAACAAAACTTCCATGATTCAAAACGGGGTTTTATGGTTTTTTTAATAGTTCCTATGGCTTTAACTGAATGACCACACTGCAGCCACTAGCTTTCCAATACAAAAAGAATTATCAAAATTGATTGACTCTGTCCAAAGTTATGCGGTAACAAACATAAAAAAAAAAAAAATACAGACGAATTGAATACCTCCTCCTTTTTGGAAGTCGGAAAAAACACACAAAACTGGGCAATTAGTTAGTTTTATATCCCATAAGTTATGGTCCAACCAGAATTAGACCATAGTATGAGCAGTCAGAAATCGGTTACTTTTGTTCATCTCAAATCCTTACGGTTTTCAAACAAAGATTTAATTTTTGTTCGTAGAGTTCATCTTTGAATAAGAATAAAATGTCGTTCTTTTCAAATATTGAATTATAAAAGCAAACGCTTTTTTTTACAATTCAGCTTTTTTTATTCTTCAGCTGTTAATTTCGTAGCTCATATATACAGATAGACACAATTACGAGACCTATTCTATTCAATGCTAGCTTAATAGTTCAGATCATGTGAAGGAAATTAAAACAAAAAAACTTTACAATCAAAATATTTGGGGAAATTTAAAAATCATAAAATGAACACGTAGGACTCAAAATTGGTGAGAGTTTTAATTTGTAATAAGCAGAAATCACACGTTTGGAAAAAACATCACTTTAAGAAAAGTTGAACTATGATCCATTTAACATGCATAAGAACAAGTTCTGAAAAGTTAACTGAACTGATTTGAATACAGACTTTTCGTTTAAAATTTGTCTCGTTATTTTCTTTGGATTGTGTTAAACACAAAAAATGTCTGGTTATGTATAAACACAAATTCTTTAAAAACTATATACGTCACATGTTTGAATAGTTGTTAATAGATAGTTAGTTCTAATGTAATGAGGTCCTTAATGGTTTAAGTTTTTTTTTTTTTTTTTTAATTTTTACAAGAGTCACGAGACTTGTTTTCATTGTTTGTTTTTATTATGTTAAAAACCCCGATTTATTAAATCAATTTTAAAACAAACAAAATCAATCATTCTGTCACTGAATACTTTAACATTAATTATTCGAACCGCAACCACTCATTCATTTGCATTCGACTTTGATCTATTTCTTTTTTTTATCTTTTTCAAAAAAAAAATTGAGTCTACCACCATTCCGCAAAAAAACTCACAATACCTATATCATTATAGGTAGGCAATTTTGCCAGCAACATTGAAGGTCACCCACATTATGCAAATAAACTTTGGAATTCACTTCCACTTAAAGTCACACTCTCAACTCTCATAGCATTCAACTCTCATAGCATTCAAAACACAAAGACTCATTCACAATAATTGCAAGAGATGTTTTAAATATTACACAATCCGATAACGTGTTTTTTGTTGTTTGTTTGTTTAAGGTAAATTTGTCTTTTAACATATATTAAACTGTTTAAAAATTTTCAAAGCAACATAAGTGGAAATCGCAACAAAATCGTGATATTAATTTTTAATCTAGCCCGCCTTTCAATTCATCAACAAATTTCAGTAAAGTCACTATAAGTGGGATTTTTTTTTTTTGGTTCGCATCTTCACTAAATAAAAGATTCACTTACACTAGCTAATCACTGGTTTATGGTTTAAGATCCGCAGAACATATAATTAAATATTAACCACGATTCTCTTCGGTAGCAAGAAAATGAAAAATTACTCTTATTAAAAACCAAAATAAAAATATATATAATCGACTAACTCCTTGGACACGATCGCGTTTATTAAGCAACTGGCATTCTGAACGATAGACGACGATCTTTTATGGTGAATTGGTATAGTGATTGGTTACAAATATTTGAAACTTTTCAACCGTAGTTGAGTTTCTGTGCTGTGGTGCAAGTGGTCTGTAGTCACTCTGTAGACTGGCAACAGTCTCAAGTCTCAACAACTGTAATGTTAAAGCCATAGGCAAACTCTCTGAAATCGAAGTAAAACAATAAACAACAAAAACAATGCTGAGAAGCATGGTAGATGCAATTAACTTCTTTGTAGTTGCAGAAAGGTGGATTTTACCAGAACAATATAAATTAGTGAATTTTTCTTGTTCACTATTCTTGAATATTGAAACCTCAGCGCCGATAATATTGAAAAAATAGCTATAGCTATAGTAAATTCGAACAGTGTGACAATCGGAGTTTAGAAGCCGTCGGCGTCGTACAGATAGATTGATAGTACAAATTCGTAACACGAATCTGCGTCCCATCTTTAACATTTCGCGGGTTGGGGTCAAAATTCTGCCGGGGTCAAAATTCTTTTGTCAAAATTCTGCTTTCAAAATTCTGCTTAACAAAATTCTGCTTTCAAAATTCTGCTTTTCAAAATTCTGTTTTTCAAAATTCTGTTTTTCAAAATTCTGCTTTTCATAATTCTGCTTTTCAAAATTCTGCAAAAAATTAAAAAAGGGTTTGGAAAATGTTAAAAAGCGCGCGCTTTTAAACATTTTCCAAACCCTTTTTTAATTTTTTGCAGAATTCTGTAAAATCATCTTTTTGAAAAATTATCTGCTTATTTGATTACTTACACACATTTTTTAAATGCGAATTAATTTTTGTTTTATAAATGAATAAATTTGAAAATATTAAGAAAAGGTTTTTAATATTAAACATTTCCAAAAATAACTAAAAATTTATTAATTTATCAAATAAAGATGAATATTCAAAAATTTGAATAAGAAAAGGAATATACAACATCGGTTCCAATTAGTATACATATTTTATTTGAAAGAAAGTCAGTATATGCATTTCAAAAAATATTTGCGACACTTAAATAAATAAAATGCACGACTGGGGCCGCACGTACTTGCTCTTATGATAAAAGTAGCTTTTATGTCAAAGATTAAAAAAAAAAATATTTTGAATTAGTTAAAATTTGATTTTTTTAAGGAATTTCATAAGAAATGCAAAAATACGAAATTATTTTTTTTTAGTTTTTGTTACGCCATATTTTTGTTACTCGTGTTTTTTTGACAAAAACAAAAAACGCAATTAGCTACATATATTAAAATCACTTAAAGCATTATGTATGTCAAATTTAGTCTAGAAAATTGTAATAACTCATTAACGGTGTACGGGAAGAGCCGACATCAAAGATAAAAAAAATGTAAAGTCATATTTCCATTATCCGTATTTTTTGAGAAAAACTAAAAATGCAGTTACGTTAGATTTACGTACAACATTACTTGTGTAAAATTTAATCGAAATCGTTAGAGTCATTTACGAGAAAATTGCAATAACTTTATTGAGATGTACGGGAAGAGCCGACATTCGCGATTTAAAAAAGAGTTAATGTCATATTTTCACTATCCGCATTTTTTGAGAAAAACTAAAAACGCAGTTATGTTAGAACTGCAAACAGCATTACGTATGTTAAATTTAATCAAAATCGTTAGAGCCGTTTTCGAGAAAGTTGCAATAACTCCAAAACTTTGTATGGGAGGTATACGTTTAAAGCGAGATATTAAAAAACAAAAAAAAACCAACCTTGGAAATTACAAAAAAATCATCTGTACCAAATTTCAAGAAAATCCCTCAACCCGTTTAGGCTGCAGCTTCATGTACAGCTTTTTGTGACGACGCACCGACGCACCGACGCACCGACGCACAGACCGACGGACGTCATGACGAAAACCACTTTTTCGGACTTCTCCATCATCGTAATGTTAGTTTTGATTAAAACCTCGAATTTTTTTTTTTACACGAAACCAATACTTGCCCTATTGAGCAAGTAAAAAATTTAGGAAAGTACCAATGTTGAATTACATTGATGAGGTGTATTTTTCTTTAGCCAGCGCATATTCAATAAAAAAAAAACAGAATTAGAAGAATTTTTTTTGTTCAAATATAATGCTGGCAGAATTTTGAAAAGCAGAATTTTAAAAAGCAGAATTTTGAAAAACAGAATAGAAAAAAAGCAGAATTTTGAAAAACAGAATTTTCGCTGAAAAAGCAGAATTTTGAAAAGCAGAATTTTGAAGCCAGAATTTTGACCCGATCCCACATTTCGCACTTTTACGCGATAACACAATTGACGTTTTTTGAACGAATATTTGCTTAAAATGCATACCTGTTGCAGGTTAAGTTAACAAAGCCTTACTTATCAATTTTTTGCATCTTATTCATACATGTCATATTCTAAAAAAAAAAATTCTTAAAATTCGAGTGAAAAGTTCATTTTTTTTTTGTCAACTTGGCACTAGAACAAAAATCGCGATCAATATTTGTATACCAGGTTGGTTCAGGTAGTATGCGACTAATGATTTAATTCCCGGAGTGGTCGTCGTTTTTTTTTTGCTTGACAAAACCCTTAAAGTGCAGATTTTAAAACAATAAAGAAAACCCAATTGTTTAAAGTTCAGTTCGATTCCCGGCCTATTCATCGTTTTTTTTTTTTTTCTTGGAAAAACCCTTCAAGTGCAGATTTTAAAACAGTAAGAAAAACCTAATAGTTTTAATAAGGTTTCCTTCTTGGATGAAAACCATAGAGAAATGTTATTGTTTTTGTTCTATTTTATGTGGTCTATTTTTTTCTGTGTGTGATACAGATTAATTAATAAACAAATGTTAAGCAGTTGAAACTCTCATCTTTGATACTTTGAACTCGTTTTCTCAAAATGCAGCATAACGCAAACAGATTTGAATACTTTGTCTATATCTTTAACAAATTATTCCACATGTAACGGAACTTTTAACTGGACTAGGTATTGTAAAAGTTACGACGTTAGACATCAATCCTAAATCAAGTAATCTATTTTCCCAAAACTCTTCCATAAGATAGAATTTTGTATTAAAAATATTGTTGCTTTCAACAAACCTCACTGCAGAAATTCCCCTTAATTGTTTTGAGTTTTTCTGTCAGTAGGTACTTCAATAGTTCATAAATAGACAATTACTAAACTAAAAAAGACAGACTTAACCAAGCAAGTGCACCGAGCTTGGACATGAACAAGTCAGTCATATGATATCAGATTAAATAGCTCCATTACTTGAACGTGTGGAAGAGAATTGAATTGAAAAAATATGGTTAGAAGGAGGCAGTGCATGCATTTTTTCAAGATCATAAGTTTCAATTAGACGTCACAACGATTAAATCTTACGCACATATAAATACGTTCAAAAATACATATATACGTATGTATATATAGTTGTGGTAGCTTATCCATTATCCAATTAGCCTTTGGCCCGCTTTTATCATTTATATTCATGGATCAGTTCTGTGAACCAAAGAATGAGAATGTATACTCGTATGTAGGAGTGCCTCAAGGTTAATGTTTCGTACCGTCTTGTGATCTAGTAAAAGAGTGTATCGCCAACTGTCATCTTAATGACATATTATGAGGTCTTGAAAGTAGATACTTAATTAAATTTTATTTGGGTATAAATGTATTACAATGCTGACAGCTTATGCGTGCCAAATTGAACGTACTACATTCTAACATTTTGTACCTCTTATATTAAAATACTCGACTAGATGAAAAAACCATAAAATGTATTTCGTATGAATTTGACCACCATGACGCACATGTTGCACATGACTTACTCAAATATTTTGTCTACCAAAAATGTCATGATTTACTTGGCCTTAAAACAAAAAAATCATAGAAAAAAAAAACAAAAAGCAAACAAAGTGGTGTCAATGGCAGTGTCGAGGAAAATGTCTTAAGAGCATTTTGAAAAAAAAAAAAAACCAAGACCAACCCATAAAGGAATCGTACTATGAGCTTAACACGGTTATTTACCAATAAGCTATAAGAGTTGCTGGAATTTGTTTTCTATACCGGACGTGCAACCAATGATTGAATGTAATCGATACAAATGTGGCGCTAAGAAAAGATACAAAAAAACTTGATTTAGTATTTGGTCTGCAAAGTTTTATTATTCAAGTTGTAAATAGTTTGAAAATATTTCTGAATTTCTGACTCATTCAAATAAACTTTTGTACACAACTTGAATGGAATTTAATGTGACCTTCTGTTTCAGATAAAAAAAAAAAAACACACCTTTAATATTAATAAAATATTTATCTTCGGTGGCTTATGATAAATGGTATACAAAGTTTCCTAGAAGGGGCGAATAAGTCAATTAGATTAAGGTAATTAATAGTTTTGGCAGCTCGAAACAGAGAAAATCAAAGTATTACATTTGTTTAATATTTTATTTCAATTTAGTTGTGAATTGTTGTATTAAAGTTTAGTGGTCGTAAAATATGCATCCAACTACAACCACAAGTCTGAGTTCAATGAATTCAATTAGATTGAAGATGACACAAAATCAGACTGAGAAGACTTCTTTGTGGTACATCAAGATCAGTTTCCTGATCGGAGCTGTTTCTGAGGACTTCCAAGTAAAAGTCTTCATTGACTTGAGGTACCGATTCTTTAAGATTCAAGAAAAATTTCCAACTACAATTTTTTTTAATCAATTTAATTTTATAAGTATGGGTAACTGCGACGTATACGTTACTTTTTTTCCATAGAAAATCTTAATCTGGGATTGAAATGCAAAATTGATTGTAGAACCAACAGAAATAAAATGTAAATCAAATGTAAGGTTAGATATAACAAGGACACATATAAAACTTGATAAGAACCTATATAAAGTGTAAAAGAGCAAATTGAAAAAAAAAAAAAAATAAACCTATTGAAAGGTAAATTCACAAATTCATGAATCGAAAATTAGTTTTAAAGTATAGCTATCTTTTTATTAATTTTTTTTATTTGAACAATTGTTGCATGCATTATTTTTTGTTTTTGAATATTTCATACTTTTTGTTAAACTTTAATTTGTTACAAGCAGTCTATTGCTTTAGAGCACTAAAAATGAAGTAGTTCAAGTTTAATTTAATGAATTCACGAAATAACTAATGTTAGCCACCCATATTACAACATTTTTTTCCTCCCCAACAAAATCATCAGACCATCCTTACATAATACCTGTTAGAAAGATATTTTATCCAAAGTGAATGCGTAAAATATAAAATAATTTCAAAAGACCAAAATGTAATGCAAAAATAAAAATAATAATAAAAATTAAAAAAAAAAATTCAAAAAATATACCTAACGTTTTACTCTGGAAAGGTGTCAGAGAGCTCTAGTTACCGGTTTCGCTTGACCACTCTACATCGATCGGTTGCCATGGATGCTGCAAAACAATCCGGAAGCCCGATCGCTACACGCACTACAGCCGGTATTCTGGTTATTTCTTCTTTCGGCCGCGACTCGGAAACCCAATGAAAGTGAAAATGATCCCATTGCAGTAATGCGATGCAATGGCACTTCACCAGAGATATTTCCCTTTTCTTATAGCTGCATCAGAGGCGCTGGCTGGCTGGCTGTTGTAGCTGTATACTTTCCAGTTTGGTGATTTTTTCCCTGCAGCTAGACAACTTTAGGCTCTTATAGGCTTTGCAAACAAGGGAAGCAGATGATGGTGACAAGATAAATTTAATTATTTCTTTTTTATTTTCTTCAATCAATAAAAAGAGAAAATAAAAAGTTGAAAAATGAATTCAAATTATGTACATACACATGCATTCATTGGAAGGATTCTGTTAAATGTAGTGGTGTTATTACATTCAAATTATATCACGAGGTGATCTACATCAATAAATGAAGTCTGAAAAACATGAGTATTATCAGTGTTTCTTTTGCTGCTGGTTAAGATTATTTATGGTATTTATTGAGTTCAGTAGGTAAACGATAAATCTATTTTTTATATTCAAAAGGACATGAACTGGGTTAAAAGACAAAAAGCAGATGAAAAGTCAGAGTACAAATAACGGGATTAGGGTGCAAAGCTATGAATAACCCCAAAGAGTTATTAATTGATTTATAGAACAGAGCCCTTTTGAGATTCGGAAGTGATTTAAAAATCTCAAGAACTTATAATCTTTCGAACAATGTCAAATTGCCAACTTTTCAATATTTCATACCTATATTATTAATACGATCGTTAATTAATATTGTCCTTCCATACTATAATCATCGTTTTCATATTCCGGTGCTATTTGTTTGGTTAAATTTTTTTTTTTCATTCAATGCGTAAGTTAGTGTTTAAACTTTGAAAATTTATTTTAATTATTACATAAAAATGTAAGGTGAAGGTTTGAAAGGGGATTTTTTTTTATTATATTCATTGATTTACTTGGATTTTATTTATGAACTCAAAGTAATGAAACTCCCAGAGGCCAAAGCAAAGCCAAGTAAGCTTTGATCATAATTAATGTAGAGAATGTTTAACTCTTTTGAATGCGTTAGAACAATTTATTCACCTTGGTATTGTAAATCGACCAGGAAGAAAGAGAATAAACTAGAATTATGATTACTATCGAGTTGTCTGGGTTACCTACTGTTTACTTTTTTCTTCGAATGACTGTTTATAAGATAAGATAAGTTTAGAATTAACTCCACTTTTTTTCGAAAATTACTTTTGAATGCCAGCCGAGCAACCCAGAAAATTTGAAGTCATTCCGAAAACTCTAAATACACTTAAATTCAAATTTCGCACAGCCCGTTTCTCCCCAACTACTCTGAAATCTCTTTACTCTTTCGTCTCCCCTGTAAAATTTTGATTTTGGGAGTTACAAGGTTTCCTTATGAGGCCGACGATTTGTGTTATTTTGTATTTAGGCCCAATTTATTGACTCTCCATTAAACTTAAATCGCCATTAAAAAATGGAATTTAAAAATTAAAAACCAAATACGTTTAATTCAGTCTCTTTTAAGGATTTTTTTGAAGTTTGGCATCATTAACTAATTGAGCATTAAATTTAAAAGTCGTTTTAGTTAAAACACCAAATTCGACCTTTTAAGAGGAATTTTTTAGAGCAAATTGAGGTTTTAAACAGGATTTCTATTTATTCAATCTTCATTAGCGTCAAATGTCATTTCATTTATTATTTTATTAAACAAAGTTTCAGTGTCAGTTAACAATTAAAATTGAATAAAACATGCATGAATATGGAAAAATTGGATGGTGAAAATGTGTTCAATCAATTCCATAATACCAACGTTTGGTAATTGGTAATTTTGGCTTACAGAACAAGTCGTTTTTGTGTTGTTTTAGTTCAAACGACATGTACGTTATAGGGATGAATTGCTTCAGGTTCACTTCTGGCATATCTCTCTCGCCAGACAAGAATATATTTATAGGCTTGCCAGACATTTTTGAATCTATGGGTATGAGGGTTAAATGGACAACACTTTATTTGAGATTTTTAATAGACACAAAATTCAAAGAAATTAATGCATTTCTTATCCACTTCGCAGAGCGCAGAAGAGCACAGAGAATATCTACACGACTGGTGAAACTAATCAGGGTTGAGATGCTGCGTTACAGTACACATAAGCTGCGTTCCTTTGGAAATATTTATCTACTTTTTAAGTACTTAAAGCTGCTTTGAACTACTTTTTCAGTATAGCAAAGTAGATCAAAGTAGTTTTAAGTACTAAAAAGTAGATAAATATTTCCAAAGGAACGCAGCTATAATAAGGTAATATCTTCCGAACGTTGTCAAAAATGGGCACGAATCTGTCAGGTCGCTCTTTAATTTTTATATTTCAATCGCAGTAAACAGGAAGTTTGTTTTTGTTTTTATTTATAAAATGTCATTTGAAAAAATTATATATTGAAAAATAACAAAATTTCTTCATGTTTCTTCGCGGAAATTGTTAAAAAATTGGTGGTGTGCGTGGTTTTTCGGTTTTTGTGAGTATTTCGTCGGTAATTTAAATTAATTAAGAACTCGGTAGCTGACATTGGTCGCCAAATTGTCATGTTTTGACAATTTGGCGACCAATATCAGTTTGGAAGATACTACCTTTTTATGTGTACTGTGTGCTGCGTAATCCTAATCTTTTCAGCCTTTGGTTTGCACTGGTATATCGTAACACCGTTTGTGGGTTTTTGCCTGGCGTTTTAGCTGCAAAATACTTACGGGCCATCATTTTTGTGTTTTTATATTTATCCTTCAAATCTTCAAATTTAAATATATTTTATTTGACAAATCGTAGCTAATAAAAAATCTCTGGGATATTTTTAATGGAGTTTTAAATTTAAAGTTTCCATTAAAAGTAAAGACTTTAACTAAAGCAGAGTGAATAAAATGATTTTTTAATGATGGAAACTTAAAGACGTGAATAGATTAACAAAAACGACAACTTTCAAAATTTAATGGAGGCTCAATAGATTGGCCCTTAGAGTTTTTTATTTAATATTTTTCAATAACTTGGAATGAGAAATTGATATGAAAAATTGATAGTAAAATATCAAAAAAAAATTTCAAAAATGTGATATTTAAATATCATCCTGATAATAAAAATATTATTTTAATATTTTAATTATCATAAATCACATTTTATAGAGCATTTTTTGCTGATATTTTTAAAAAATGTTAATTTGATATTTAAAAAATGTTAAATTGATATTGGTTTATTTTTCGGTGTATGCATTCACGTAAAAAAATTACAATTTTTTTTTTCGAAAATATATCCTAAGGGTAGGTACCCCTTGCCAAAAAAAAAATTAAAAATTTGTACTTGAAATTAGGACTTTCCAAAAAACATTTTAGTCCGCATGATTGTTATAGCCAGTATTCGATGAGGTTTGCAAGTTCAAGAGGAGAAGGTCTCTCACCCCTGTTCTCAGAATATAAGGCTTAGTCATTGTTTTCAGTATACCTACTTCGCTTTTCTGAAACTCTAAATAAGTGTTGAATACAAGTTGTATAAAATTTAATTTTAACCAATTTCTTTGTATTTTTTTTTAATTTAGCTTATGTAGGTACATACATGTACATGGCCTTAAGTGTCAAACTTAAAGTTTGATTTAAATAACCATAAAAAGCCAAAATTTCACAGCAATAATAGTTTTTTTTAATGAGGCTATGATATAACCAACCAAATTCAGTAATACACGTGTTATTTAAAAAAAAGGTGTGAAAATAATTAATTTGACTTACATTATTTATAATCACATTTACTCAATTTATTGATCTGATATTTCTTTAAGATACCGCGACCATTGAACTTCCTGAAGAAAACCGATGTTTTAAAGGTTAAACGTCAAAAGTTCATAAATATTGTTTGGTAATTGCATTTCACACTCAACAACGAATGTAAGTTTAAATATATAGGTAACAATAATTGCCAAGGTAAATGACAAAACAATTTTTCATAAATTTTATGTCCGCCCTAATCAACTGTGCAATTATTATTTTTCGAGCAAGTATTAATTTAAGTAAGCTTCAGTTCAGTGTTCAAGTTCATGACAATAATAGTAAATGTTAATAATATTTTCGCTGATAAATCTGTTAGCTGTGAGGCATTATGGAGTGTTCAGTTATTCACACATTTACGAATCAAGTGTTTAATTCATACAGATTTGAATAATTCAGTGAGCAATGAATTATGGAAGATTGATTTGGTATAATCTGTTATAAGCTTGAGCTAAGATACAAACGGAAATATTCTGTAGTATTAATTAGAGACTATTGTCAACAAAATACTTCCCGACTCGGGAGCTATTAAATTTTATTTTAGAAAAATTAATAATTCAAGTTTAAGCTTGGTTCCCATTACAATTGAGTGTATTTATATCTTTTTATGAACATTGGTATGCCTAGTTAATTTATTGGCGTACGACATTATGTATTAATTCTATTAATTCTTTCAGTTTTTCAGACAATATTACTTGTTTATTCAAATTGATCATTCAACATATAAAATAAATACTTTTCTTCGCTTTTCCATAAATTTTGTTTTCAAAATTAGATCAATTGAAAAGTGGTGCAATTAACTACACAAACTTGCGTCATTGTTTTACAGGCATAACCCACAAGCTGTACGCTAGCCGTGACAACATTTTCTTAAAGCCTAGATTTATCACACTTTACACTACTTACATTGAAGGTGGCCAATTGTTACTGTGCTGTTTGTGAGCGAATTGTTATTCTACGCACTTCGCCGAAGGTGGCGCAGTTTATGACATAGATTTACAAACACACAATAATTTGATGCGGCCTAGGTATACGTTAAAATTGCAAGGCCAGACGCCATTGAAACCAATTAGGTCTTAAAATATATATCAGATCAATCTTGACTTTTATTTTCTATTTAATCACTTGTATATACAATTCCATTTTTGTGTCTTATTTTTTTTTGCAATGGAATCGTTGTTAATATAACCAGGGAGCTTAGAAGGTTAGATCTGAAAATTATAGACATGATTTTCAGTAATGCTTTAGACAGTTAATTATATAAATATTAGATTGCGTTGATAAAAAAAAAGGCTTGAATAGAACCGATGCCCAAATGAAAAAATATACACTAATATGAATTCGGTACCGGGATTTCATTTGAAACAGGAACAAATAATGGGAATAGTTAAAAAAAAAATTACCAACAGGTGTTTTCTTATGAAACAGAGAAAACCTGTCAAGTTTTTTTTTGTTAACCTTCACCTCGCCTTTCTCTCCCCCTGAAAAATCATTCACGAGGGCAAACATGGTAAAATGATAAAATTTACCACGACACTTTATTGGTAACAAGAAACAAAGATTGAAGAGCCCAGCAGAATAATATAACACTAACATTTTTTTTTAAATTAAATTAAAATGTACGACTGTGTCGCACATATTTGTTCTTATGATAAAAATTATTAAGAATGAAACATTTTTTGCATAATCCTCAAAATTAATGCTAATAGGCTAAAAGCTTTTTTGAATATCTTCATTTGGATATTCTATAAAATTCTAAGAAAATCTATCGTCGGCAAGTCTCGATACGTATTTTTAACATGCGACACATGAATTTAAGTTACTTTTTAATGACTTACAAAGACGGGCAACCATAGCGAAATTTATGGTCCTTTTAAATAGATATATTGCCGAATATTATTATTAGGATAGCAGTAAAATTCTAAGATTTTTTTAAGCAGTATGTTTAAATAACTATTGGTTCCACTCTGTTTAATTCGTTAACTTCTAAGCTTTTTAGTTACTGATATTTAACATAAGAAGTCGCTCAAAAACGATCGACATGGCAGCCAAAGTCTTAACGAAGAAATAGGACAGGACAGAAAAGTTTCGTGAGAAACGTCAAAACAGAAAGTAACTGTAAACTCACTTGAAATTCTCACGAAGCTGTTCTAATTTTTTTCTGACTCAAAAACAAGAAGAGAGTAAACCTGTTTTCATCTTGTTCCAGACAGCGTCAATTAATATCAATCTTAAAAAGTTAAGAAAAGAAAACCCTCACTGAACACCAACAAGCTGTACTCTACTGTTCAGAACATATTAGAACAACGTCGTTGTACACATATGTACATTAGGGTGTCCGTTATTTCCTAAAGTGATGTTTTCGGCGGTGACACCCCCCAGATCGAAAGTTTAGTGCCTAAAACGGGGAATTTAGCAAAAACTAATTTTTTGGAGGTCATTAACCCGTGCCTCTAAGGTCATACTTTTTGTATGGGAAATTTTTAACTCATACATACAATTTTTTTTCTCTCGAGTTAAATCATCTATTTTTAAAATGTTTGTTGATTCTGGTTGGAAAATAGTTCCTTTAAAAGATTACATTCAAAATTTCCCGTTAAAAATTTTTTTAATATTTTATTTCGGTTTTTGAAATTATTAGCTGTTTTCGTAGTTTTTGCTTTCACCTATCACATAATTTTAAATGCAGTTTTATTGGTTTTTAATTCTTTTCAAATATTGCATTCAAAAATTTGTGTATAAATCAAAAATTTTAATTTTTTTTAAATTTTTTTGAAATTTTTGCCGTTTTTATACGTTTAAATTTATTTTTCTCGAACTACAAAAGATATGTTTACAATATTTTTATTGAATTTTGTTAAAAATTATTCACCTAAAAAATGACATCAAAAAAGTTGCAAACAAGAAAGGGTAAAGTATTTAATAATATTTATTTACTATAAAAACGGCAAAAATTTCAAAAAAATTTTTTTTTGCTAATTTCCCCTTATTTAGGCCCTAAACTTTCGATCTGGGGGGTGTCTCCCCTGAAAACATCACTTTGGGAAATAACAGACACCCTAATGTACATACATACCTTCTGTCATTTTTTAGCAGAAAATGTTCATTGCCGACTTATATGGCTCATTTCAGCAGTGAATTTTTAGCCACATATCATTTATTATATGACTGTTGTTTCAGGTTCACTTCAGGTTCACTGTGGCGTATACGTAACAAAAAAATATTTTTTTTTCATCGTGTTATTTTTTAGTCCGTGCTTGATGTGTTAGGAAACAAACACTTTTTCAATGATATTTAGCAATTAATGATCTTAAATGTTTAAGTTATTATAAAATCAGAAAATTAGCTCATCTTATTTAATATGTCATAATCGGGCTAAAGTTAAAAGAAATCGTTTACGTACAAACAGCAGGAACAATTTTATTAAACGTTTCAATCTATTGCCTTCAGTTCCCATAAATCTTTACAATGTATTGCCATCTTCTATAAATGAGCTTAATTATGTCAACAGCATTTTACAAGATTACAAGTCGTGCTATGCTTATATGTATACCTATTCAAATGTATCACACCCCTTTTAGAACTTTTTTTTTATCAAAGCTTAGAGCTTTTTAAAAGCAACTCTATCAATTGAATAGAAATTGAACGCATTGTGCAAGGCCGAATATTTGTTTACGTTCTGTTAATGTATTTGTCAATCAATATACGGTAAACATGCATGATCGACCTTGACACACATTGAATGATGTTAGTGCATCAATGTTTTGCTTGAGTATAAGACCGTTATAGCCATACATATCAGCTTTGTGAGGGTAGTATTAGAATACGTTTGTATATGTTTTCGAAATAGTTGAACTTGACTGTGAAGCTTGAAAGTAATGAAGTGTTTAAAGGACAAAGGCATAGTTCTAACTTTATAATGACTTTGAAAATGTTAAAGTATATTTGAAATGATTTTAAGTGCAAACTTGAACTCAAAGCTTATAAAAGTGTCAACTCATCACCACAGTCAATTTATGTTAATCACGTGCTAACGATTCTTAAATGCACACCCCCATCTTCACTTTTGTTTTCATTTACAATTCAATGCAGGCAATAAAACATGTAACTGCTTCACTTACACTATATTTAAATGCTTGTCAACGTCATGCTTGCGCCTTCGCCAAAGTTCTCGTAGACAAAATCTAATTATTTTACGAACGTACAACAACATGACCAAGTGACCCACTAGAGTGCTCGCGACTATGCAACGAGCATTTATGATGCACCATTTAGTCGGTGACCAAGCTTTGGTGTCTATCGTCGCGTAGTCGGTGTTAGATTTGCTTACACCAAATAAAAACTACCTCCGGAAACAAAAAAGTGCAGCGCAACTGCAATCGATGTAAACAACAATTGACATTTCGTAATCGCATTTTTGTTTTGATTTATTGAGTCAAGTGCTGCAAAATTGTGCGAATACTTTTTTTTGTTTTTGTTTTCCTTTTTTTTTCTGTAATTTTTTGGCGGTGAACATGATTTGGGTTTTGGTAGAAAAGAACGCTTTTTTGCTGCACTATTGTTTTAAGCAATCATGATAGTTTAGTTATTGGGAAGACCAAAGCAAGTGCGGCGCGTTGCAGAAACAGCTAGTGAATATCCGATTTTATCGAGAGGTAATGGCCTATGAAAGTGTGTTTGACGAAGATGTCGAGAAATTAAGTAAACTAATCGAAACTGGCACTTTTCGGTTTAAAATTGTATCGGCTAGATGCTCTCCGGGTAGTAGTTCTGGTGACAACTATATGTCAGTAGTTAAACGGATCGTACTCATTGGCCGAGATTCTGACGAGAACGGTAGGTTTGCTGTTGGTGTAGTGCTTTTAAATCAAATGCAAGGTCGTCAATTAATTTATTTTTAATTGAAAAGCTTTGCACGTGACCTTGTTGTAACAATTTAGATTATTATCAAGGTTGTCAGGCTTGGCAACTGCCTTTAAGACGTCACTTTCGGATTTGTCATCGGAACGAGTTATTTAAAAAATGCATTTTGCATCTATAGTGTATGAATGTTCTGTACACATATGTACATACGTCTATTTCAATGCTATAATGGTTTAGAACTCAAGATGTTTGTAAACAGAAAACAGCTGAAATAGAAAAAGCTCTTTGAAATGTGTGATGCGAAATTTTAACTACAACATGACAAGAGGATCAAAGTTGAGGCGCCAGTGTTTGTATCTGTTTGTTTATTTTATGGCAGGAAATTGAGATTTGAATTATTTCAAAAGTTGAAAAATTTATATTTTTGCCAAGATAGTAAAACCAATTACAAATCGCATTAAGAAAGAAGAATTCGTCTGTATCAAAAAAAAAAAAAAAAAATATGGAATTAGTTTAACTTCACGTGATTGGATATTTATTAATTTAATTTTTAATTATGCTCATTGTGAAACCCAGGGCTTTATGCTACATTTATGATTTTTGGTAAAAGGTCTTTATTTAGAAGTATACTGTCTAAAATAACTTAGAATAAAAAGCGTCCAGTCAATATATTGCTCCAAGAAAATTTTGTATAGTTGCGAAATAAAATGCACTTTGTCAGGTACAAACCACAAAATGAAAAAAAAACAAACACATAAGTATCATATGCGATGGCGGGCGGTAGCCTCAGGAGGCTAAAATAATATAAAGTACGTATACGCCACAGTGAACATTTTTGTACGTGTAATTTTTTCAATGCTTCTTTATGATCGTTAAATTCTTTGGATTTTGATTGAACCTCGAAAGAAATTTTGACACGAAATTTTGTATCTATTTAAAAGAACGTCACTGTAACAGAAAAAACCATGGTATTCTCGAGTTAAAACACTTTGTATTTTTGGGTGTCGGTTTCGTTAAATATCACTATCTTTGTAAAACAACAACTTTTCCTTTTTGCCTTGCTGGTTTTCCGAAATTTGAAATCATTTTTAAGTGAGGGTTGACTTTTCAAAATGTGATACAATTACCTTGCAAACTATGTATGTACATATGTATAGTTCTGTTCTCTACATTCCAATACTAAATTTAACCAGCCCAAGTTAATTAAAAACAGAAATTGATCCTGCAAATCAGATTTGTAAAACCATGTAAAATAACAATTGCTTTTAGTTTTTTTTTTTTTTTGTGATATCCTTTTTGAAAATTTGCGCAAGTGTTTTTTTCGGACTCCTTTTTTCTTTGATATCACTTTACAAGGATAAATGCGTTATAAAAGCAGTATTTTTTCTACTGCTTATGAAACACCAATTTAATATCTTAAAATTATGAATTTACCTAATTTATTTCACAAAATTGGAATATTTATTTATAAATTTTAATAAATTGGGAATTTTAAATAGTGGTTAAGTTATTCATCTTCATTCAAAAATCTAATTTTTATTGAATTTTACTTCGTTTTTTTTTAAGTTGTAGGTATATTTCTAAGTGAAGAGTACAACTGTTGTGTCTGAGCGAAAATCTTGTTCCTTCAGAAAAAAAAAACTTCTTCATGTGTGTCTCCAATTTATTTTTGTTTGTTTTTGTTTTAATTATTTTCATTTTAAATTATTCAATTCAGCACCCAAAAGTGAAGATTTACTGAAAATAAAAAAAAAAAAACAAAAAAAAAACAAAGCATTCCAAATAATTATGTAACACTTTGTTTATTAACTCGGTTATGGGCCTACCTCAATATTAAACATTTTAGCTAGGTTACGAAAATAATAACAAAATGAAATTTGATGACGATGAAAAGCATACAAAATACGAGCACAAAGTGCATTTACCTGATATTTAAAGCGCTTACATAATTCGTTGTTGACAATGTTTTTTTTGTCAATTTAAACCGGATAGGTATAAGTATTATGCAATTAATGTACGAAAAACAATAAGAAATGAGCATATTTTATACTATGGGCATGTTCGGGTATCATTTAACTGTTAAGTTAAAGAAATAGAACCTTTTGTGTACGAAACCTCTGATCTCACAATTTTTTTTTTAAGCATATACAAATACAAATACATACATACACACATAAACTCTTCAGCTTCTTGTGTTTCTTCTCTTTCCTAGAAAAAAATACATCATTGATTGTAAAGAGACAAATAGCAAGCCTTTCACGTCGTGAACTTTACCGTTGCGATGAGGCTTTTGGCAATGAAATTTCAGCATTTAACGAAGTTGTTCCGTTATTAGAGAGGCAAACCACCTCAGGACTGATCTTTCCCAGATGTTACTTTGCTGGTAGCGATGAAGCAGGTGATATCATAGTTTTAGAAGATTTAAAGGAACAAAACTTTTCCATGCGAAATCGTCTTCATGGACTCGACTTTGAACATTGTAAACTTGTTATGGAAGTAAGTATGTTTTAATTTTGTACATTGAACTGTTCTTAACTAAAACAATTTATGTAGAGATTTTTTCGTTTGATTACAGGAGTTGGCTAGATTGCATGCCGCCTCAATTGGAGCTAAACGTGCTGATTTCTACGAATTTCGATCAAAGATGGAATGCCTTCGTGATATAGTGTATTGTGAAGAAGCTCGAGAATTTTATAAAAATGTTCTCGACTCTGCTATAGATGAAGCTGTTAACAGCTTAAGAACTTCAAATACTGATGGTTGTCTTACTGAAGCCATTCGCCTTATAGAAATATTACGACCGACACTTTTTGAAAAATTAAAAGCCAATATTTCCTCGCAAATGGCGCCCAACACAGTGATATGTCATGGTGATCTTTGGATAAATAACATGATGTTCAAAGATGAGAATGCAACTGGAAAGCCAATTGCAGTTAGGTTCTTTGACTTGCAAGCAATGCGCTACACGTCTCCGGTTTTCGACATACTTCACTTTCTCTACACTAGTACAAAGCGAGATATGCGCGATGTGTACCTGGCAAAAATTCTAGAAACTTATTGCAATCGTGTTAACATGCTTATTGATCAACAAAACTATCAAGACATTGGGATAGATCTTGATGCTATTAAGAAATCCTTTTCTTTACAAAGTATTATAGAAGAGTTTAAGGAAAAAGTCCTCTATGGACTAGCTATATGTATGTGGATTCTGCCTGCTGTGACATTCGATGTAAATAATCTACCTAACTTGGATTTGTTAAGCGAGACAAATCAGGATGGAAAAGAGCTTAAATGTACGCAGAAACTTACCCCGGAATATCATTCCCGAATAAGGGATCTGGCTTTGGAGTTCTATGAAAATGGTTTCCTAAATTGTTCTGAATGAGTCATTTTTTATTTGATTGTTTTGTGACTGACTTGTTAAAAATATCGTTAAATGTTCAATTTGTATTTATTTTAAATTGTTTTTTTGTAAATAAATTTTTATTTACATATTAATATATAACATATTAATAATCAAAAATTAAAATCAGATTACAATGGTCTAGAGTTGCCCCGTGTGTTCATAAAAATAGAATCCAGTTAAAAAATACCGATCTTATAGGGTTTAAATCAATAATATTCTTTGTTTTCTGATATTAACATCGGCACAGCACAGTGATCCTGAACAAGTTTAAGGTTGACCTAAAATGACGACAAAAATTAAAATGAGGCTTTGTTCCTGAAGGCCTCAGCAATAATAATCCGTTATTACCAAAATCGGATTAGCTTATTTTTTCGAGATATCCCCCGTAAACGTGTTTTTTTTTTTCGTAAAAAATTCATATCAACGCAGGGCTCGACTACGATAACCTAAGCGCCGAGAGTTGAAAACGTTTTTTTGTAGAGGTATTCAATACAATCATTTTTTATTATGGTAGGGAGTTTCTTGGCCTCCCCCTTTAGGGACAATTTTCAAAAAAAAAAAAATATTAAAAAACAACGGCAGCACTTACAGTCATCAGTGATACCTTTTTCAAAAGCTAGAATTGTACGCTTAATTTGAGTTCTTAAATGAAGTTATTTTAATCAGTTGTTTTCTAAATAATCGATTTCAAAGTCAACATTTGTGAAACAAAAATACATTGAATATTTTTTTTTGTCAAGACTATAGATTTCAATACGGGATAAAGCGATAAAGTAAATTACCTCAATGAATTCCTTATCAAATACTGAAAACCAGTGAAAATATCGCTTTACCGATATAATTTCTTCTGATAAAATAACGAAAGCTTTAATTAATAATAACTGTGTACCTATGTGATTGAAATTTTTTATTACGAAATAATATTTTTCCTCTCTGTTCCCAAAACGGATTTTGTAGAACTAAAAATAAATAACATTCAATGAATCAGTTTTGGAAAAACTTAAGAAGTTTAAGCGTCTTATAATATAAACGAAAACAAAAACGTTCTTTTTTGATCTTGCTATATTTAATAATATTTTTATTTTTTCAAAACATACATACATGTGTACGTATATTTCAAACAATACTAAAATATATAAATATTTTCATTAAGTATAAAGTTAAATAATTACAAAGTACTGCTACAAGATGACAAGATCAAGACAAAATCCCACAAGGAAACGTTTTAAGTTTCTCCTAAACAACTAGTTCTATTTCAACGAAATTTATTATGCAAAATATAAAAAAACACAAATTTTTGAATTTAAAAAAATTTCTTTTTTTTAAATGATTTTTTTCGAAAATATAATTGCAATTGTTTGAAGATTTTGTTTAGTTTCATTATTTATTGCTATGCATATAATGGCTTACCAGTTTTTTTAATTATTTGTAAAAATTCCTTACATTAATTTTCTTAAAAATCTTTATCTACACTAAGAAATCAAAAACTCAGATTCATTTAAGAAGTTGTTCAATTTTTATTTGAAAATTGATATGTTTTCCTAACTGATTATTCGTTATATCAGAAATGTATGTATGTTTTGTCGACATAATACCTACGACTACGACCTAGTTAGGTGACGATGCAATCCATCGGAAAATTTAAATTCCTCCTTTTATTTCCGATGCATTTTTTCCTATGCTTCCAGAAAAAAAAAATCAACAAAATGACAACAAAAATAAGTAAAACACAAAAACTCTTTACGTACTTCTTTTAAATGCATTGACTTTTATTTCTATAAATTGCAACAATGCAAAATCTTTTTGATGAAAATATTAAAATACAAATTTTAAACGAAAAAAATAATTATTTAAAAAAATACCAATTCCATCCAATTCTTTGGATTATCGAATTGATCCAAAGAATTTTCCTTTCATTCTGTCCTTTACTTATTGCCACCCCAACCAAGGAATCCCTTGACAAACCCAGAAATCGATGCGGCACCCTTTTTGCCAGGTGATGCCAATTTATCATCCAAAGATGGCAATTCTACATAATTCAACGCCAAATCGAAGAATAAAGGTTTGCATGGAATAGGTTGCATTTCTGGAGTCAACTTGAATACATTTGGATTCTTTGTATTTAGCGATTGATCTTCCTTGTACTGGGACAAACGTTCGTATAGAGGTTTCGTTGATTTCTGTGCTTTCGATGTGAAAATGGAATCCTCAGAATTATCATCCTCAAGGACACTGTATGCATGAGCAGAGAATTTACATCCATCGATGGTGGAAATCAGTTTTGGCAAATCGGCACTCAAATTGTATTGTTTGGGTGGGTTGGACTTCATGGCTTCGGAGGCATATTTCATGGAACGTTCGTAGAGAGCCACGGCTTCTTTCCATTTCTTCATGTCGACTAAGGTGAGGGCAATGTAGTAGCAACGGAATGCCTTGAATCCCAAAGCAAGACTCTCGATTTCTTTCTGATACTTGGAATCATCTTCCATTCCAGAGATTTGCTGCATTTCTGTAATGTTCTGGAGGATAATCTCAAACAGTCTAGTGAGGTCCTGTGGACGTACGCGTTTTCCCTCGGTGTTAGTCTTGGGTTTGGCTTGGTTAGGGTCTTCAAAGCTCGACCTGGCCTGTTCAACAAGACACATATTCCGCTCCAAAGTGCGACTTAGCCGAATGTACGACAGATAAGCCAAGAGATATTGAATTCCAGTGACTGTCTGGCCAGTAGTGACCGACCGCAGTTTGGGATCTTGTTTGATCTCCTCTTTGACGGCTGTGATAGCGTCCTTGCAATCCATGAGAGTGTTTTCGATGAGTTCAATCTTAGCCTCGGGAGTCTTAGCCTTCTCGAGACTCTTGTCCAGCTCCTGGACACTTAATAGGAACAAACGCACCTTTTCAGGACGAACTGTAACCTTACGACTGCGCCACTCAATGGTTTGCAATCCCTCACTGCTCTCGTTCTTGGTTTGATTCACAAGATGGTCGAGGTTTTCGAGGAGTCCCTTGGCACGCATTTCCAACAAATCATCCATAGAAGTTCCGTCGCCAATGTTGTAGGCGCAGTAGCGCAGCGATGGGGTCAACTCATCGACCTTGGCCTTGTAGAGTGCCTGCTCGTCTTCAGGCAGAGCCTGGGCGAGATTCTCATAGACGACTTGAGCCTTCTTGAAGTGCTCGCCAGCTGTCTTCCACAATGACAACTCAAAATGCAGAGTTCCATGCATCCATGCGACGTAGGCTTCACATTCCAGCTTAGTCCTGGCATCAAATGAGTCGCTCTAAAGGAAGACAGATTTAATTTATTTATTTATTTAACAAAACTAAATACTAGCTTTAATTACAAGCATTATTAAAATGTACACATAGGTTTTTTTTAATAATAAAATTAAAAATTAAAGTATCGAATTAAAATTAAAGTATTGATTTAAAATTTAACTGATTGGTCATTGAAGTTTCGTTCAGAAAATATTATTGAAGCCAAGTTACAAAATTTTCGTTAAATTCTCTTAACTTCTTTAATAAAATTCGATCTGAGAATTTATCAAACGCCTTTAAAAAATCTGTGAAAATGCAGTCTAACTGTTTCTTAGTTTTAAACGAATCAATACAGTTTTCGGCAAACTTCATAAGAAAAGTCACTAGTAGATCGGCCTTTTGTAAAACCGTGTTGGTTCGCGACATTGATAGACTTAACAAAGAAACACAGAAATATGCAAATAATAGCCTGGAATAATTAATAGACCAGTGTCGAAGCCTTCAAAAACATTAAAAAGTAAGAAAAAATCATAGTAGGATGAAACCCATTGGAAAAGGAGGTGAATATGATAAAAATTAAAGGAAAAATTAATTACGGGCGAGTTCGGGAAGTGGGTGGGTTGAGTTTTTAATGGTAAAAAATGGTATATCTCGATTTCCGGCAAAACTACAAGTTCTATGGAAAAAAGTTGTGGGGCAAAATTGTAGGTAAAAAAGGGTTTAAAACTTACGTTTTAACAATTTTTCACATAACCTCAAAATTTATATGAAAAATTCAAAACACCGAGTTTTTGGCTTTTTATTTTTATCTTTTTCAAAAAGATGTTTTTTTTCTACGAAATTTGGTGAAAACCTACCTTATTATGTCTCAAATACACAGTAATTTATTTGATTTAAAATATTAATTTTTTAACCGTATTTTGACTTAATATCAAAAAAAACACGCTGATTTTCAATCGAAAATTCACGTGTCAAAATATCAGTTTTTTTCAAAAAATCGGTGGGTAATTTGTTCGTTAAAATCTCTACTTTCTGATGGTGTAAACATAAATTTACATTAGTATACCATAGTACATGTTCTCGGAAAATGCAAAAAATGAAAAAAGCTTAAATTCGAAAAAAATTTTTATCATTACACTGTGCAAGTTTTTTGAAAAAATTTTTTGAAACAGGTGCGCGATTGACTGTTTCGTCCTATTTCGAACCCGAGAAATCGATTTGCGTCATTAGTTTTTTGATTTATCGGTGCGACTTCGAACAAAATTTGTTTTGAAAGTTTTTTCAATTATTTTGAGAATTTTCCACTGTTTTTAGTCATTTTGCAATCAAAAACAATGTTTATATTGCTAATTATTCTGCTCAAACGTTATTTGCTACCAGTAGAAAGACATTATAAACAATTTTGAAAAATTTATTTGAAAATTTAGTGATCTTTTTTTTTTAAATTAAAAAAAAATCGAAATTTTTTACATTGTTTATCGTTTTTTTCGCTGTTTTTATTCTCTTTTGCACAAATACATTGCATATTTCCCATTAAAAATTAATTTAACTGTTAATTTAGTGTTGGTTAAACTTCGACAGTTTATCGATATCATCGATAACACACAAATATCGAGTATATCGATCAAAATTTATAACAGGTTGTAGTACCACAGTTTAAGGCGCTTTGAAAGAAATAGTTGCGTAATCACACGCGGGTCATGACTAGACATATCACCTGACTTAAGAACAGATGGATAAGGACTAGACTTTCTTTTAATATTTAAAATTTCCAAAATATTTCGGATTAATTTTTTGATCTCTTTGCACCTTTTGTATATATATTCTAGATACTTATATATGTTATCTCTCGCATCACAAAAATTTTTGAAATCGGTTTCACATTGAGACAGCTTATATTTTGACCAACATTTATTTCTACGATTATAAAGGTCTTAATTTGATAATCGTACCAATATGGAACACAAGATCTCGATTTTAAAATGACATTATAAAACTCAAACACTTTAGAGTTAACACTCAAACACTTATTTAGACATGACCAGGGAAAGGATTTTTATGACCTAAAAAATTCAAAAAAGCCAAATAAAAATCAAATGAAAGGCAAAAAAGGCATTTATTAAGTGAAAAGAAAAATGAGCTTGATATTTAAAGCCTAGTACAGTACATACTTGTGAAGTAAGTCGTGAAGTGAATCCATACATTTTTTTTTTTTTTTGCTCACCCGTGAACGTTCTTGTGAACCTTCGTTGTGAAAAAAAAATTGAAGAGTTTTGTTTCAAGATGTGAAGTAGTTCACGTTCAAAATTTACGGGAATCTTTTTCACTCTTGAATCTACTCCCCCTATATATTTTTCAAACAAAATTAATTTGAAAATTGAAAACAAAAAAACAAATTGTATGAATTCACTTGCTTCACAAGCATGTACTATACTCTGTCCGATAAAAATTGGCAGTACAGGGAAGATAGGACATTTGCATCTCACTCTGCTTCACGCCTTCTGGATATGTCTATCACATAAAAAAGCTCACACAGCGATGCCGTATTATCCGAAAAAAATGTTTCGAAAAGGTACCAGCGTTACCATTTTATCGGTAAAATTTCACAAAAACGAAAAAAAAAATTAATTTTTCGTTTAACACCAAAATAAAAAAACAAAAAATTCACTCATTTAAAACACAGTCCGACCCCAAGCAAGGGTAAACTATTTTGCTGTTGAAATATTAAAATGCATGTCAAAATGTTGACATTAACTGTTTTCGTTCATACACAAAATAAAAAACAAACAGCCACCAACACCACGACAACACATAATGCTTTTTTTCATTTTAAAAGCTTCAAAAAGCATTAATCCTGACAGCTCTTTCAGAAAAATAATAGAAAAAGGAGTAGTTTATGAAGGAAGTTTACCAATGGTAACTCTTATGTATTGTAAATACTTTTTATAAAAAAGTTTTATCATTGAGTTTCATTCTGCCACAGATCGTGTGGCAGATCGGTCATAGGAGGGTGTACTTCGCTTAGTAAAGAAATTACAACAACAATGCCATGGCGCGTCTGTGGTTTTCTTGTGTGTTTCAGGGGCATTTTTTTCGTGAATTGCTTTTTGGTTTTGGCAGTCGTTAGCACGGTTGCCACTCGCATAAAAAATTTCCTACCAAATTTTCCAAAAAAACCTACCAATTCAAAGAAAAACCTACCCAACGAAAATTTTCGATTTTAAGAGAATAAATTCTTGTTTAAAAAAATAAAATGCACGAACTTGCTCTTGGAGTTAAAGTTGCTTAAATTTTTAAGACTTTTTATATAGAAATTTGGAAAAAAAAATAAAATTCGTTTAAAAAAATAAAATAAAATCTGAAATTAAATTGCCCTCCAAAACAAGTATGCAATTTTTTATTGATATACAAACGTGCATTTTTAGAAAAAAAAATTTCAAAATCGTTAGAGCCGTTTTTTAAAAAAACAATTTTTTATAAATAATTTTTTGGAAAAAAACTTTCAAAATAAAATTGTAATGCCATTTTGTAGAAATCACTAATCAAGAATGTGAAGTAAGTGTCAACACAAAACATGAAAATGGATGAGTTCAGACACCAACAATGAGGATACTGCGTTTACATACACTACTTAATATTATTACTCTCGGTTTAGATGGGCACATTTGTTTGGCACAAATATTTTGGGTAGATTTGACATAATTACAATTTTTTTTTGTCAATTATTAAAAATAAAATTATTTTAGAGAAAGAACTTGGAAAAACCTACCAAATTGACTTCAAACCTACCAACCTACCCAAGGTAAAAAAAACCTACCCAGTTTGGTAGGATCCTACCCACTCCGGCAACCGTGGTCGTTAGGTCCCACTGATTTTGAAAAAGCTCTCCCATAAGGCCTGTACTGCCAATTTTTATCGGACAGAGTATAGGCTTAATTATGAAAGTATTGAACTACCAAAAGCTTTTTAGGAAACAGCTTCTTGCCATCTAAGACGAGCTCTCTACTTGAGCAGAAACGAGTAAACCCTATTTAAAACTGTCGAAGTTATTCACTTCAATGTTTTCGGAAATTCTGGAGTTGATATCTGTTCAACTATTTTAAGTCCTTGTCTTAAGTTGAAAACAGTAGTGAATTTTCAATATTTCATTTTCGTTGTTAGTGTCCTTTAAGAAAAAAGGTTTAAAAATAAAAGTAAATATGTAAATTTACAGTCTCTCAGTCTGTTAGGAAAATCCGTTCCAATCAACTTTTGATAATAAGCTATTTGTTGGAAGGGTTAGAACTTACATTGCACAGTTCCTGCAGCTGGAGGGCATAGAAACAAGCTCTGCGTAGCTTGTTCACCAGATGGAACTTCTTTCTTACTTCTGTGTTGGATTCTTGACGAAGCTATCATTGAATTTGAGAATCGGTTAGGAAAGACAAGAAAAGAATTCATTGACTTACCTGCATGGCATAAGCCCAAGCACGCTCAGCGGATATCAATGGAATATGAATGTACTTTTCGTCAGCATGTTTCCCAGTCAAGTTGGCAACAGTCACATCACGACGCTTGAAGTGTCTCTTGTCTCCCTGTGGGAATTTCAATGCTTTCCTGAGACGGCGGATGCGTCTGGTGCAATAACCACGATAACGTTGGAAATCTCCATGACGCAGACCATGCTGTTGTTGAGAATCCTTGATCATGTGAAGAACTACATTTAATTTGCAAAGAGAATTAAGGAAAAGAACAAAAAATATGAAAAAAATGAATGTGTGAAAGTGAAAACGAGGTTAGACTGGGCTAGATCCCAGACGACTTTTGTTTTCTTTTTTTAAAAAGGATACTCTCCAAAGTGAAAACTTTAGGTGCTTCTGGGATAGTTGTTTGTTCATTTTCAACTGAACTTTCAGTATTTTCTTGTACATTTGTGTCTTCAACCATTTTTTTAAAAGACGATGAAAAATTCGTGTTTTGTTGGCAGAGGAAGAAAAATATTTCAGAAGTAAAATCAAAACGTCATCGATTTATTTTCGAACTTAAATGTCAAATTTGAAATGTCAGGTGAAATTTTTGACATTTGAGTTCGAAATTCGAATATTGTGGTTTTCATACAAAGCAGCTCTAGTGAATGATAGAAAATAATAAGGAGGTTAACACACTGGATTTAAATTAAGTCAGAATTTTCATTCAACTATTTTTTTAATGATAAAAATTATCTAGTAAAGCCTAGTACGCAGCTGAAGCAGTTTTTAATACAAAAATAGCACAATGAAATCTTGAACGAAAAATTTCGGTTTGCTTTTCGTTTTTCAGTACGCAGCTCTAGCGAAAAATTGGAGAGTATTCACTCATTTGTCACTTACTTTTTACTGTCCTGTGCATTTTTCTTGACTCCAAGAGCAGTGTTGACGGTATTTTCATTTCTAAAGGCTAAAATACATACACCACTTTTTGAAAAAGTAAAAAAGTGAAACGATTTTTTTTCTGGCTATCTCAATTGTTTTGTGATAAAGACTATACAAACTGTTTTTTAGGCCAAAAAATAAGCTTTCTGCATAATTTTTTTATTTTGACTATGACAGAATACTCGATTATATTTTTTCGTTAAGCCTAGTACGCTGCTGACGTGAAATGAAAAATCGTCAAGTCTCCAAAGTTGACAACGAAAATGCTAACGAAAAAATATCATCGAGTATTCTGTCAAAGTCAAAATAAAAAAATTCAAAATTAATTTAAAATCAAGAAAAATCAACAGAAAATAATTTTTAAAGCAAGAAATAATTAATTCAAAGTGAAAAAAATCGTCAACACAGCGAAATTCTCCGTTCAGGATTTCTTTAACGAAATTTTGTATGGAAAATTTCTTTTCGCTTCAGCAGCATACCAGGCTTTAAGCCTTAACAAATTTTTCGTTTCGCTTCAGTAGCGTACTGTGCAAAAGCTTATCATCCAATCTTCAATTCAAATACATGGTATAAAAGACAAGGTATGATCATTAGAGTCGCCATTTTACAAAATGTAATAAGTTTTTGACGTTTAATTTGGCAAAGTCAAAAGCAACAACAATTTCAAAGACAAATTTGTTTACAACAACAATTTCAATGGGCAGCTGTCAAAAACTTAAGAAGTCATTCTTAAGTTTTTGACAGTTCTCGATACAGACTATTTTCTAATGATCATACCTTCTCTTATACCATAGGGGTATTCACGATCCGATGCAACTGGTCTTGTATCATTGCAAAAGTGCAAAAGTGTGAAATCTTGCAACACTACAACAACAAAATATATGGATTGAAATTTTACAATGGTCTTGCACTTTTGCTATACCCTAACCCTATTGCAAAATAAAAATACAATGGTGTAAAATTTTTTTGACAGATGGCAGCTCGCCGTCGCGTTTCGCCCATGATGAACAGTTTATCTTTTTTATTCTTATTCTTTTTTATTTTGTTTCTTTTGATGTAATTTGTGAAAATAAATTAACCCGAACACAACAAAGAATGAAATTATAAAAAAATTGAAAAAAAAGAAGAAGCATCGGTGGAAAGACAACTCCGTAAAAAAAAAGAGTGAAGGCTTAACTACATACACCACTTTTTGAAAAAGTACAAAAGTGAAAATATTTTTTTTCTGGCTAGCGCAATTGTTTTGTGAAAAAGAGTATACAAATTGTTTTTTAGACCAAAAAATAAGCTTTCTGCATCATTAGTTTTAATTTTCCAGCCCGAAAAACTACACAAAAATGCATTTTAAAATTTTCACTTTTGTACTTTTTCACTTTTTGAGCCAATGTAGTTATACCTTGAAGCTGATATAATTCATATCATGGATTCCATTAAATATTTACTATAGATAAGAAGAGGTGCGTTCACGATCTATTGTAAAAAAATAAAATTTTACACTTTTACTAGACCTGTTGCACCAGATCGTGAATACCCCTCATGATTCAAATAAACAAACCTCATTTATCTAAAATTTTCCTCAATTTAGTGTAAACAGAACCTTAAATTAGGTATATTATTAATAATTATATACTAATTACCTGAACATCAAAACATCATCAAAAAGTAATTAAACGCCGTCAAGTTTCCCATTCCGACTACTTGTCATCTGTCAAAACTTCAAAGTGCATGCAAAATTTCTGTGACGATTTCTTTTTTATAAATTCAAGGCTGGCACGCACGAAGCGTTCGCCTTAATTAATCAAAGAAATTATTAAAATCAAGGTAATTATTAAATAAATTTATATCCAAATTAAACTCATCTCCTAACTGTGCAAAATTTCATCAAAATATATTCAATTTCTTAATAAAATAACACAAAAAAACACTCATCATTTTACAACTTTCATGTTGTGAGGTTACCTTTCTCCACTGCCGAGGTGTCAAAAAAAAAAAGTGGAAAACCAACAACGCGGCAGTTGCATTAAAATTCCATCCAAAACACACACCCTTTCACTTGCATACGACTAATATTTTGCAAATTTTTCGTTTTAGAATGTCTCGCAACAAGGAAAAAGAAGAAACCGACAAACAAACGCGTATTGCCATCGTCAGCGATGACAAATGCAAACCAAAACGATGTCGTCAGGAGTGCAAAAAGTCCTGTCCCGTCGTCCGTATGGGTAAACTTTGTATTGAAGTCAGTCCCATATCGAAAATTGCCTCGCTGTCTGAGGAACTTTGTATTGGTTGCGGTATTTGTGTGAAGGTAAGTTTCAATTTTTTTTACAATCTTGACAGAGTTTTATGAAAATCCTTCAATCAGAAATGTCCATTCGATGCTATTACCATTATTAATGTGCCCAGTAATCTGGAGAAGCACACTACGCATCGTTATTCCAAGAATTCATTTAAACTTCATCGTTTGCCCATTCCCCGTCCCGGCGAGGTCCTCGGTTTGGTCGGTCAAAATGGTATCGGCAAGTCGACAGCTTTGAAGATCCTTGCCGGTAAACAGAAACCAAATCTGGGAAGATACGTTGACCCACCAGATTGGCAAGAGATTCTTGCTTATTTCCGTGGATCGGAATTGCAGAATTACTTTACCAAAATCCTTGAGGACAATTTGAAGGCCTTGATTAAGCCTCAATACGTTGATCAGATTCCCAAGGCAGTGCGTGGCAGTGTTGCCGCACTCCTCGATCGTAAAGATGAGCTCAAGAACCAAAATGAGATCTGTAAAATGTTGGATTTGACTCACATCCGGGATCGAGATGTGGCTGCATTGTCTGGAGGAGAATTGCAACGTTTTGCCATTGCCATCGTTTGTATCCAAAACGGAGACATTCTTATGTTCGATGAACCTTCGTCGTATTTGGATGTAAAGCAGAGATTAAACGCCGCTGTTACAATTCGCAGTTTGATTCATGCCGACAAGTAAGATAAAGAAAATGAGTCCCAATTTGACTTTTACTTAATTTTCGTTTTCCTTTCCAGATTCATCATTGTAGTAGAGCACGATTTGTCTGTGCTGGATTATCTTTCTGATTTTATTTGTTGCTTGTATGGAATTCCTGGATGCTACGGTGTGGTAACTATGCCTTTCTCCGTTCGAGAAGGTATCAATATCTTCCTTGACGGTTTCGTTCCAACTGAAAACATGAGATTCCGAACTGAATCATTGACTTTTAAGGTAAGTTGTCTTGACTTATAGCCAATGCCGTCTTCACCATAAGGGCACACGGGGCCCGAAGGAACGAAAATTTCTGTCACAAAACATTTTTGTCGTTTTTATATGGCAACCAAACAATTAAAAAAGTTTTTTCTACACCTATACGGAAAATATATGTTTTCAAAATGAAAACAAATTTTGTGGCGCTATATGCGGACAAAATTTCAAATCTAAACGAACAAACCCAAACTCAATTTTCCAAAAAATAAGACAAAATCTTTTTTTTACAACTGAAAGCTTATTTTAGGCTATGACCTATGAGAACAATAGTTGCGTAACCCACTTTTTTTTTTTTTTTTGAAAAAAGAGCTATTCATAAAAAATTGGTCTCTTAATATGTATATCTTTTTTAATACAAAAATAGATTTTTGCTGATAGCTAAACTCAAAAATAGATGGCACTCAAAAAATCGTTGTTTTAAAAAACCCTGATCTAAAATCTCTCGTGGCTTAAAACTGAATTTTATGGCTATTGTTCTAATAGCCTCATTTATTTATAATAAAAACAAAAAATTCTCTTCCATTATCTACATTCTTCAATGGTTATCAGTTGGCACCCCCAAACATTTTTTTACTTTGAATTGAATTTGAATCCGTTAAAAAGGAGACATTAAAATAAAAAAAAAATTGCTCTTGGAAATCACGTACAAATCGTCTGTAGGTATCGAGTTTTAAGCAAATATATCAATCCGTTTGAGCTCTTTTTTTTTCAATTTTTCAAACTGAAACTTATAACGGATACGGGGTATAATTTTTGGCAGTATAAAGAGTACAATTATTGGCAGTGACATAGATTGATGTCCCAAACCTAATGTACGTATTATTGGCACCCCCTGCCACTAGGTACATACTTTATATGGAACGATATAAAAATTTTGTTATTTTGTCCTAGAAAATTTCGATTGATTTTCGTTGTGAGATTTGTGTTTTTTGCTCAAATCACGAGCAATATTATATATTTTTTTAAATATCACTTTCACGGTCTTTGCTGGGGACAAAAAAATATTCCGCTTTCCATTCATCTTGAAACGATCGCTTTTCATCGGATGTATTACGGTTTATTATTAAAGAAACTCCTGCCAAATTATCAAGCGATATTTTAGGAATTTATTTAACTAACCCACGGGCCAAAGTTATAAGCTCCCGTGCCGCAGGTTGAGTATAGCTGACTTAGAGCCTTTCCCGTGGTCGCGTTACTCATTACTCATCGGGAAATTTTTTGAAAAAAATTACATGGAAAATTGTTGATATTTTGAGCTTTATTTTTAACATATGCGTTGAACGTGGTATATTTCAGAATTTGCAAAAACGTGCAGAAGTAATTAATCTTTTTAAAAAAGGTAATAGAAAAAAAAAAATGCAAAACTGGGTCGTACGAACTTACTCTTAGGGTTCAAGTTGCTAGAATTCTTAGGACTTTTTATATATAAATTAAGTAAATGTAATTATTGTAGGTATATACCTACAAAACAAATTTAAAAAACATGTTAAAATGTTTTTTTTTCAAAATTATAAAACAACATCTGAAATCAAATTACCCTCCAAAACAAGTATGCATTTTCATTTATTTTATTAAGATGCATTTAAAAAAAAATTCAATGTCCGGTTTTCGAAAATTTGATTTTTCAAAAAAAAGTTTCAAATTTATTTTTAAAAATCCAAAAATTATTTTTTTCCAAATTTTATTTTTGACTTATATTAAAATTATATAAAATGCTTTTTACAAAAAGTTTAGTGTAAATCGAATCAGTAGTTTCAGAGGGATTTAAAAAAAAAAAATGGTTCTAAGGCAGTTACCGTTAATAATGATTTTCAAAAAAAAGATTTTTTCATTAAAAGATAGACCTCTTAGCATACATATGACTTTTTTTTTAACAAAATCGTTGGAACCGTTTTTGAAAAATTTCAACTTTACCAAAATCTGTATATATTATGTACCGTTAGACGGACTTCCGGGAACCACTTTTTTGGCATTCTCTATTATCGCAATGTGCAACTTTTTTGTACGAATGCATAACTTGATATATAGCGCCTAAACCGCTGTACCGCAAGAAAAATATTAGTGACTTGACTACTACAGACCAATCTTGTTGCCTCCCACTTTTTCAAAGTTATTTGAAAAATTAATAAAAGTACGAA
Source organism: Episyrphus balteatus (assembly GCF_945859705.1). NCBI lineage: Eukaryota > Metazoa > Arthropoda > Insecta > Diptera > Syrphidae > Episyrphus > Episyrphus balteatus. Next base: position 34,112,126 of record NC_079135.1, read on the forward strand.
TGCTTGCCCTTTTTTTTTTTGATCAAAATGAGCATTTTTAAGCTGACCAGTTTGGATTAAGATCCGGTAAATGCTATTTTAAGAGTATGCTCTAATTTTTACATTACTTTTTCTTGATATGACCAAAGCGTTCGACATGGTGCGCGATAATTTGCTATTGGTCAAACTTTATAATGCGGTTTTTGCGGGGTTCCATTTATGAGTGGTTTAAATATTATTTAGTAGGTAAAGAGCAAAAGGTACTTGTTAATAGAGTTTTTAATAGATCGCTTGTTATACAAAATTAAGCTTCACAGGGATCTGTAGTAGGCCCATTATTGTTTCTTATTTATATAAACTCTTTATACTGGCAACATAGTTTTCTAGTGCATAGTTAGGATAAATAAAGACCTTCAAACGCTCAGTCTGGTTTGCAATTCACTAGTTAATAATGAGTAAAAAAAACTAAAATGATTTATTTGAAGACATCAGGATGCACCTTAAAAGATTACGAAGTTTCCTACCATTCATATGTTTGTAAAAAAATTAGTTTATATGTGGAAAAAACAATTTTGAAGGTTCTAATCTTTGTTTCAAAAACTGTTTTAAAATCGATTCTGTTGATTCTTTAAATTATTTAGGTGTACATCTACATTAAGTTAAAAATTATTTGTTTGATCAATCAACACTAACTTTATAGTTATAGATTGTTTCTTATAGTATTCTTTTTTCAACATTTAATTACATATAGTATTATATTACATACATATTTATATCAAATTTTGTTTATTAGATTTAACTGAAAATGAAAGCTAAATAAATTGAAATTGAATTACTCTGAATTTGTAGGTCTCCGAGTCAGCAACGGAAGAAGAAATCAAACGAATGAACCATTACATCTATCCCAAGATGACCAAGACTTTGGGCGGATTCAGGCTGGCTGTTCAAGAGGGTCACTTTAGTGATTCTGAGATTCTTGTGCTGCTGGGAGAAAACGGTACCGGAAAGACGACCTTCATTCGAATGTTAGCTGGCAATTTGGAACCCGATGAGGGTTCTGGAAAGCTCCCTGTGCTTAATATTTCGTACAAACCACAAAAGATTTCACCCAAATCCCAAGGAACTGTCCGTTATCTATTGCACGAAAAGATCCGAGATGCTTATGTTCATCCACAATTTATCGCTGATGTTATGAAACCAATGAAGATCGAAGAAATCATGGACCAAGAGGTGCAAAACTTGTCTGGAGGAGAATTGCAACGTGTTGCCTTGGTGCTGTGCCTGGGAAAACCCGCCGATGTATACCTTATCGATGAACCATCTGCGTATTTGGATTCCGAACAGCGTTTAGTTGCAGCTAAAGTTATCAAACGTTACATTTTGCATGCCAAGAAGACTGGTTTTATTGTTGAGCACGATTTTATTATGGCAACTTACTTGGCTGATCGTGTGATTGTACTTGAGGGTCAACCTTCGGTGAATACAACTGCATTTACTCCACAATCCCTACTCAATGGCATGAATCGATTCTTGGAACTGTTGGGAATTACTTTCCGTCGTGATCCGAATAACTTTAGGCCTAGAATCAATAAGAATAATTCAGTCAAGGTATGTTTTTGATTTCTTCTCACACCAACTTTCTGTTTATGATTTCTCTTCCTTTTTAATTCACAGGATGTTGATCAAAAACGATCAGGACAATTCTTCTTCTTGGATGATCAAAGTAACTAAACGGGGAGAAATCCACATGATTACCAATCATATTCTTGGCTTCCAGATGATGAATGTGGCTTCAAAGACAAACAACAACAACAAACAAACAAAATTGCTTACTATTATGTTCAAAAAAAAAAAAGATTCTTTTTTTAAATAATTTATTTTTTAAAAATATTTTACTACCTACTACACCCTAATGGTTCATATAGATATCGGCTCTTATCGTCATCTTGATGATAATTAGTTTGATATAGATTCGAGTTTTTTTTTACATTCTTACATGATTTTTGTAAAATTACCAAAAGCAACAAAACAAAACAAATAACTAAAAAATACTTTACAATTGTTTATAAAAACAACGATAGATAAAAAAAAGTAAAATAAATAATAAAAAAAATATTAAAAGGAAAGGGTGCCAACCGAAATTTATGTAGTTGTTTTTAATTCTTACTTGGTGATCTTTGCTTCCTTTAATGTGGTGTTCGAAAAGTGTTACGTCAAAGATCGTTACGTTTTTGCTGACCAAGAACCAAGCCAAGAACTTTAATCCTCAAATCTTTGTTAGTACAAAAAGTGAGATCGGTTGAGGAAAACAATTCTAGAGCAAATTTTACAGGAAAATATGTTTGCCAAAACTTTTGAGCATCATGCTTGAGAGAAGGAAAACATTCCCCTTTTATGCTTTTATTCAGAAAAGCACCCAATTATTTTCAAACCCATTTGAGTTGAATATGAAAATCCCCTATGTCGGCAATTAAGATAAAAATAAAAACCTTTAAATTTAATTACGCTTGATACTATGAACATTGAACATAGTGCGATAACAAAGAATTACATGAAAGGGGATTTCTTTTTTATTTTTTATTTTTTGCAATGGTTACCTAAGCTAAATGGGGTAATCCAGGAATACAATTTCCCCTCGATCTCGAAGTTTCAAAATGTCGCAAAGTTTCCCTCATTATTATGCCTAGCAAATATGTATTGAGTTCCACATTTCTAATTAAAAATAAACTTGAGATAACAATCATGACTTCGAAGTAAATCCCGAAATTTTGTGTATTTTTCAGTCTTCTAAGCTATTTGTAAGAAATAAAAGCCACATTCATACAATTATTCAAACTTCCAAATGTTTTTTTTTTTTTAATTTTTTTTAGGATAAAAGATAATGGTACATTCCATATACCATTGCAATAAATGCCATATTAAAAAAATGTATTTTATGTTTTCTGGGACTTTATATATTAATTCCATAGTACTATGTATTTCTACTCAAGATTTTATGTTTTGCGTCCAAACATTGTATATCAATTGAAAATTCATATAGGTACAATGGTCCAAACCACCGGGAGCGCTGTAAATTCATATATACAATATACAAAGGTTTGTCCATTTTTCTACGATATTTCTCATTTAGTAGAGTTATGAACCGTTTTCACCCTAACTACCAAAAAAAGAAACGGTTTTATTTTATCCTCGTACAAAAAAAAAAAAAAAACATCCCCTTAATAGGTATTAAAAATACATATTTCCCTTTTTAGTACTAAATGATTCAGTTTTAAAAAATAAAGAAATGAATCATTGCAATGCTACGTTTTTTTCGGAGTCCTTTTCGTATTAAAGAAAACAACCCCCAGATGTCTTCAAACTATTATGTTTTGAGAACAACTGGATAATCCCTTTATATTGGGTTAAGAACTTGGGAATACATAATCATTCCGAAAATTGTGTCCTTTGTAACGTATTTATTTAAAAAAGGAAACAAAAAAAAAAAACATTTATTCCTTGAATAAAAATAATTCGTAGCCCAAGGGGCCAAAGCAATGCTAAAAGAAAACTGGTAAGCAAATCGCAAGAAACCAGGGTCAAAATAGGAAAAATACAAATATATCGAAAAGTTAAAATATACTCTTAAGGTAAATATTAATAAGTTGTTTCAGATTCCCAATTCGTTTAAAATTTGTTAAAAAAGTGAGGTCGGATTCGGCTCTAATTTTTTTTTATTTTCAAAATAATCTTTGTTTCGGATTCAAATCTGTTTTTCGCCCTTTCTCGGGGTTAGGACGTGAGTAGAATTATTAAACATCCTTTGAGCGTAATGGGTTGATTTTTTTGCTAAGCATCTCAAAAAATCAAGGCAGTTTTTTGAGTTTTTTTGATAGTAGGTTAGATTTAAAACATTTGAATGTAATACCTAACTGCCTTTTTTGGGGTGAAGACTTATAGTTTGATCAACTTCACATCATTTTTAGATTCTAATGGCCGATTTCATAAAGCCCTTTTAAATATTTATCAGGCCTTTACGTCCTAAAATGACGATTATTCCATACAAAAAACGTCATTTAAAAATGTAAAAGCCTTTTAGATGTTTATGAAATCGGTCATAAAAGTTTGGAACACTGGTTTTCATGAAATTGTGAAATTCAATTTTACCTCAAGGCTACGTTAAAATGAAAAAAAATGTAGGACTTGGTATTAAAAAAACTAGTTTTTATCGTGAAGCATCAGTCCGTCCGTGCGTCCATCTTTACATCCTTTTAGGGCCTTAGTGGACTAATGGATTGGTTGAAATTTTGTACAGGTAATTCTGAAGTGTTTTCCACACCCATTTTTGCTTTACTTTTTAATATCTCCTGAAGAAGCGATACCTACCCTCCATTCACAATTTTCGAGGTATTAAAACTATCTCAAAAACGGCTCTAACGATTAAAATTAAATTTTAGTCTGTGTGTGACTTTAAGGAAACTGAGTTTTGAGTTTGTAGTTTTCTCAAAAAATTCAGACAGTTGAAATATGCCGTTAGCGTGATCTCATGCATATTGCATATATAGGTATATCCTCGAAAACGGCAAAACTATTTAAATTATCAAAACAAAATTTGAGGAAAAAATATAAAATATTTTTCACTCAATTTTTGTTCGTATTTTTCTGAAAATTTAACCAAAAGTATTAATTATCTTTAGTTAGGTAACATGTTAAGGTTCTTTGAACTACAAGAGCAGCCGTGCATTATAATTTTAATTCAATAAATGGTAAATTTGCAAATTGTATTTAAATTTCAAATGCATTTTTTAAAGCGTTGTTCACCGCACACGTGCCGAAATATGTCATTGATAGCAGCACACGTGCTATAGGTATCTAAGTCTTAAAGATGACCTTAATAAATATAAAAAAATAGTTAGAAAAACGTATCTTTTAATTAAAAAGTTGCACTAATAGAATAAAAACAAAACTAAACAAATTAAAGTACCTAACCCGACATACATTATGCTTTTATTTTTGTGAGATGAGTAAATAAAATGCGTTTCTGCTTACGCATTTGAAAGCGAAAACTGGAAACAAATTCTTTTGATCTAACACTTTACATGTTAAAATTTATTATACCCCTTTGCATCACGTGAACTTAAATCTTAATTAAACACAAAAGTCATATTTTTGTTTTGAAAAGAAGAAAAAAAGAAATTAATATTCTATTGATAGCATCCACTATGTATACGTTCTTTCAAGATATGAATCACATCAAAAATTATAGTCTTTGAAAATCCCGCAGATTCATATATCTCAAAGAATTTCACCCCATAACTTCTAATTCACTCTTTCTTTCATCTTCTTTTTTTTTTTTAAGTAGGTAGATACCAAGATAGTTACCTACCTACATTTTTTTCCTCATTTTATAAACTTTTCATCTGACATCCACTTAAAATAACAATCTCAGCACAGGTTCTTCTCTCTTCTTACAAAGAATTCTTGCTCCTTACTTGCTTTGAATCACCTCTATGAGAAGCTTGGAACGCTTCCTTTTCAGATTTATCTTCATAAGAAATACTTAGTATGCGACAGAATTTGAATTATACTATACGAAAATATCTTTTGTGCATGCGTTTGGATGGAAGGACGTGGACGCGCGAGAAACCTCTGAGAGTGTAAGTTACAAGACTATTACAGGAGGCGTGTTTAGTGGGCGGAAGAAAAAAAAAGATGAAGAGGAAACCAGTGCAGCAGCAAGGAGATCCTTGAGCCATGTATTACACCATAACAGACGTCTAATGCGGAAATTGATAGTACGATATGGTTCCTCTGTGGCAAGACGAGATAGTTTATGCCACACTGACATACCTACCAACTATATACAAAAAAAAGAAAAGAAAACTGAATCCACTTATAGATAGACGACTGCATGGGATAAGTATTCACGTCCTGCGGGGACGGGATAGTGTATAGTAGTAGTTCTGGGAATCCCTTTCATATCACTACTATTGTAGCCCCGAGTGAAATTCCATTGCATATTTTGCTTCAATGTGTATATTGTATCATATCCTGCTTTCACTTTGCACACAAGGCTATCAGTTCGTTTATCCTTTTTTTTTTTTAATAATATCCTTTTTTATATTTTTTTTTGTATTTATATTTTTTGGTTGGTAGGTACATGTTTTTATGTTTGTTAAGCTTTGTGCGGGTGTGGGTGAATATTTCAAATTCAAATTCAATGGAATTCAATAAGAGAATTTTGGGACGAAAATTCGCCTTCAGCTTTATATTGAAGTAAATAAATTTTCTTTATTCTTCAAAAATAATAATAAAAAAAAAAAAATACCATAGAAATGCACAAATTCAGTTCGAAAATCGAAATACTTGTCATTGAGACGAGCAAACACAGGATGTTCTTGTGCTTGCATTATGTACCTACATATTTTTGTGTGTTGGAATATTTAAGCTTTCATTGCTCATTATTATCGTTTTACTCTGAAAAGTAACTGATACATTTTCAGTAAAATGTCTTTGTTAAATAGAAGAATAGTAGTAGGAAATACAGTTTGACCAGGGAAGAATTTTAAAATGTTTTCAATAAATCACTTCTTTAGAAAATGTGGAGAAGAATACATTATTCCGATGTTTAAGTTATGGAAACATATGAATATTTTGCCGATGCTTAAATCAAAGCTTAGAACTGTATTTAAATGAATTCATAACTTCAGATAATTATATGGGTACTGTCCGGAGAAACCATGTGCAGTAATTTTTTTCTAACTCCATGAATTAAGATACCTACATTTTTCAAAATGCTTTTTTTTTGCCAAGGGCCTTTCATATTTTTCGAAAATCCAAAAAAAAAATAATCTGTAAATAAGAAAAAAAAAAAAATGTTTGGTCGGAAATAAACCAGACCTCTAAGAAACTTTTGGTTTTCAATTACGAATAGAGCTTAAAAAGACCTTTCCTTTGATGTTTCACTCGATGAGCTTGGAAGTAATTTTTTAAAATTAATTTTTTTTCGGCAAGGGGTTAACCTAGATTTTTTCTCAAAAAAATTGATTTGTAATTTTCTTATCTGATAGCAATGTCCTTTTGATATGAGCTCATATCTTTCATTCAAACCAAATTTCGAGTCTTTAGTCAAGAGATATGTAAATAAGAAACAAAAATGTTTGGTCGGAAACATTTCAGCAACCAGACCTCTAAGAAAGTTTTGGTTTTCAGCTACGAATAGAGCTTAAAAAGACCTTTCTTTTAATGCCTCACTCGATGAGTTTGGAAGAAATTATTTAAAATGCATTTTTTTTCGGCAAGGGGTTAACCTTGATTTTTTCTCAAAATAAAGCAAAAATAGATTTGTAATTTTGCTACCTGAAAGCATAGTCCTGTTGATTATGAACTCATATCTTTCGTTCAAAATCAATTTCGAGTCTTTAGTGAAGAGATATGGGCTCTGTAAATAAAAAAAAATGTTTGGTCGGAAATATTTCATTAATCAGACCTCTAAGAAACTTTTGGTTTTCAGCTACGAATAGAGCTTAAATAGACCTTTATTTTGATGTTTCACTCGATAAGTTCTTTTTTTATTGCTCTGGACGATGTTATTTACATTCATTTCTATTTTTTATATTAAAGCCAGTTATTTATATAAGCTTTATAATTGATGGTTACAGTACGTATAAAGTGTTTTTTAGTTGGTCACTTATAGATGTTTTTATTATTTTGTTTTGCGATTCAATTTAAGGAGTCACTGTGGCGTATGCGTACTTTTTTTTAAATAAATATTTAAAATCGTAGCGGTTATTGCTGTTTGTTATAAATTCGAGCAAATTATCAGATGACTTCATTCATATCTATTGACTATTTCTATTGCTGCTCAACTTGTTAGACTTATTTTTAAAGACGTTATTTATACGAAACATTTTTTGAGTACAAAATGTGAATTAAGCTAAAACATTAATTTTTCTGACAAACTTGGACCCGTTTGGCAGTGAAAAAGTGAGAAATAAAAACACAGTAACTATTTAAAATTCTAACTGCTAAAAGGTCTATAATTTTTTATCTAATTCCTAGTTTTGTATAAGTTTTGCAACTTCAGTTTGCCATTTTCCACTTAGTATAACGTTTTGTTTCTACTCTGAAAATCTCCACCCAGCATATTATAAAATGAGCAGAGTAAAATCTAAATGCAAAAATTCTCTCTAGTATGTTTTTCGGAACAAGTTTATCTAAATATGAATTTTCCTACGTCCTACGTTAGGCTTTAATTATGGCAAATAATTCCCTAAGGGGAATTGTTGACCGAGAATGGGTATCGTATGGCTCAGCAAGGAAACTTTATCTTTTAATAGGATGGTAGTCCAGGTCCGGGACAAAACTTCTGTTTATTGTACTTAAAAAGGTTTAATGTTCTTTGAATTTTTCGTTTGTATTTTAGTTTCAAAGTCTGGTATTATGGCTTTGAATTTTGCTTATAACGTTATTTAATGTAAAGTAACGTTATGAATTGAAACATTGCGTTACGTATCGTAACGTTAAGTAACTATTACGTAATGTGACGTTGAGTTATTAATAAAAATAAATATAATAAGATGCAAGCTTACATTACGTTACGTAATGTTATGAACATACAAGAAAACGTAGCGTAACGTAAATATATCTGAGTTTGTTTTTTTAAAGGGTACAATCAGCAATTTGAGCTATGAGTGTTATTATTTTTGTATGAGTGTTTATTGCACCATACTCTCATTACAATTTTGTTATGGGCTTACTCACCCAAAAAAACTCTCAGCGTTTATGTTTGCTCCCTATGACCGACAAAAATTAATCCAACCCATCCAAAAATCCAAAACCTCACCTGCTTTATATGGTAAACAACAAAAATGCTTGAGACCTTACTCTAGCTATACATACATACATATTTATGCTCAGAGAATGATAATGAAATTAATGTGACCTCTTAGACGAAACAGCCTTCAACATCATCGCATCGTTTTGGCTTCTTGCCGTATGCATTGGCCTCATGAGATTGTGCATAGGATAAAAAGAAATCACCATCATTTCCGACATTAAAAGAGCTGTGTGCATCGCAAAAAAGGTAACCAACGAACTCCTAATTGCAAACTCCTGGGCGCTCATTTGAATATTCAATGCCGTATTTCAGAAACAATATTCAACTATAAACAGGGTGTTCGACTATAGGACTCTTGGGAGAAAAATGGGTGCTAGCAGAGATACGTATCCTACTTCTGGTTGTCTGTTAGGACTCTTCGAATAAAATGGTCTTGCAAGTTGAGCTCTTTTCTTCTGGGTAGTCGATCTCTGAGTGCACGAGTGAAGATGTGTTTTCTGGCAGAGGCAATTCATCTGGAGGTCCTCTCGCTTCCTTATCGGAAAACAAACTTTTTCAGTTTTCTTTTTCTTGTGGGAGTGCGACTTCTACCCAAGAAAGGACATACAAGAGGTTCAGTTAGATGTGTATACATATTATGAAATATGCGACAATAAATTCAAAGTCAAGTATGGTCTTGAATTTTGGAACAGAGTTTTGCATAAGAAAGATGACAAAAGGACATACTGAGAACTGTCGTCGTACGTCATTGCGCTGTCTCCTGCGTTTTGGTCGTCCCTGTGTCTGTCTACTTGTCTCCCCCTAAAAAGTGGTTAAGTTGAAAACACAGCAAGAACATACCGTCCGTCTTCATTGTTGTCCTTCTTTTCATAATGGACTGTGTATATACATATGCAGTTAGCTACTGTCAGTGTCCTGTTCACAGGACTTAACCTCTCATAAAATATTTTTAGTGATTGTTGTCTGTCTAACGTTTGGTTACACATTTTTGTTTATTTTTTTCTGCGTTTGAAGATTCAAAAATATTTTATTTGTTTTTGTATTTATTTTTGTTTGAATTCAACACATTTTCAGGAACTATGTGACACTCCTGAGATGGGAGCATAATATGCTATTAAATGATGAACATGGCTATTTTTTAGATGACGACTGGGTTATATTTTTTCTGCTAACAATAACATATAAACATCTTTTCTATGAATTTATGGTTTTATCTTTTTAAAGTTTTATAGCTTAAGTAATACAATTTTGAAATTATTTTCAATGCGTCCCTGGGGAATCGTTTACTTTGTTCGTCATTATCATATTTTTGTAATCTGTTTGGAACATTACCGGTGTTTGTGGAAGAATATAATAAAAAAATTTGATTTGAGTTTTATGGTTTCCTTATTAAGGAGAAAGGTAGATATGAATTTATTAAGTTGGTTCACTTATGTGGAAGACTTTTGAGTTCAAATATCTCTTAAATCGTCTAATAAACATACCAACCTACTTCGTATATTGTATTTTTAAGAGAATTTTTGAACCTTTATCAAATCTAAGATTGAAATCTGCGACTCAAATCTCCGGTCGAATTTGATATTCAAATCTGCGGCTCGAATCTGCGACTAAAGTCTTTGACTAAAGTCTTTGACTAAAGTCTTTGACTAAAGTCTTTGACTAAAGTCTTTGACTAAAGTCTTTGACTAAAGTCTTTGACTAAAGTCTTTGACTAAAGTCTTTGACTAAAGTCTTTGACTAAAGTCAGTCTTTGACTAAAGTCTTTGACTAAAGTCTTTGACTAAAGTCTTTGACTAAAGTCTTTGACTAAAGTCTTTGACTAAAGTCTTTGACTAAAGTCTTTGACTAAAGTCTTTGACTAAAGTCTTTGACTAAAGTCTTCGACAAAAGTCTTCGACAAAAGTCTTCGACAAATGTCTTCGACAAAAGTCGTCGACAAAAGTCTTCGACAAAAGTCTTCGACAAAAGTCTTCGACAAAAGTCTTCGACTAAAGTCGTCGACAAAAGTCTTCGACTAAAGTCGTCGGCAAAAGTCGTCGACAAAAGTCGTCGACAAAAGTCTTCGACAAAAGTCGTCGGCAAAAGTCGTCGACAAAAGTCGTCGACAAAAGTCGTCGACAAAAATCGTCGACAAAAGTCGTTGACAAAAGTCATCGACAAAAGTCGTCGACAAAAGTCGTCGACAAAAGTCGTCGTCAAAAGTCGTCGACAAAAATCGTCGACAAAAGTCGTTGACAAAAGTCGTCGACAAAAGTCGTCGACAAAAGTCGTCGACAAAAGTCTTCGACAAAAGTCGTCGACAAAAGTCGTCGACAAAAGTCGTCGACAAAAGTCGTCGACAAAAATCGTCGACAAAAGTCGTTGACAAAAGTCGTCGACAAAAGTCGGCGACAAAAGTCGTCGACAAAAGTCGTCGACAAAAATCGTTGACAAAAGTCTTCGATAAAAGTCTTCGACAAAAGTCGTCAACAAAAGTCGTCGACAAAAGTCGTCGACAAAAGTCGTCGACAAAAGTCGTCGACAAAAATCGTCGACAAAAGTCGTTGACAAAAGTCGTCGACAAAAGTCGTCGACAAAAGTCGTCGACAAAAGTCGTTGACAAAAGTCGTCGACAAAAGTCTTCGACAAAAGTCGTCGACAAAAGTCGTCGACACAAGTCGTCGACAAAAGTCGTCGACAAAAGTCGTTGACAAAAGTCGTTGACAAAAGTCGTCGACAAAAGTCGTCGACAAAAGTCGTCGACAAAAGTCGTCGACAAAAGTCGTCGACAAAAGTCGTCGACAAAAATCGTCGACAAAAGTCGTTGACAAAAGTCGTCGACAAAAGTCGTCGACAAAAGTCGTCGACAAAAATCGTCGACAAAAGTCGTCGACAAAAGTCGTCGACAAAAGTCGTCGACAAAAGTCGTCGACAAAAGTCGTCGACAAAAGTCGTCGACAAAAGTCGTCGACAAAAATCGTCGACAAAAGTCGTTGACAAAAGTCGTCGACAAAAGTCGTTGACAAAAGTCATCGACAAAATACGTTGACAAAAGTCATCGACAAAAGTCGTCGACAAAAGTCGTCGAAAAAAGTCGTCGACAAAAATCGTCGACAAAAGTCGTTGACAAAAGTCGTCGACAAAAGTCGTCGACAAAAGTCATCGACAAAAGTCGTCGACAAAAGTCTTCGACAAAAGTCGTCGACAAAAGTCGTCGACAAAAGTCGTCGACAAAAGTCGTTGACAAAAGTCGTCGACAAAAGTCGGCGACAAAAGTCGTCGACAAAAGTCGTCGACAAAAGTCGTCGACAAAAATCGTTGACAAAAGTCTTCGATAAAAGTCTTCGACAAAAGTCGTCGACAAAAGTCGTCGACAAAAGTCGTTGACAAAAGTCGTCGACAAAAGTCGTTGACAAAAGTCGTCGACAAAAGTCGTCGACAAAAGTCGTTGACAAAAGTCGTCGACAAAAGTCGTTGACAAAAGTCGTCGACAAAAGTCTTCGACAAAAGTCGTCGACAAAAGTCGTCGACACAAGTCGTCGACAAAAGTCGTCGACAAAAGTCGTCGACAAAAGTCGTCGACAAAAGTCGGCGACAAAAGTCGGCGACAAAAGTCGTCGACAAAAGTCGTCGACAAAAGTCGTCGACAAAAATCGTTGACAAAAGTCTTCGATAAAAGTCTTCGACAAAAGTCGTCGACAAAAGTCGTCGACAAAAGTCGTCGACAAAAGTCGTCGACAAAAGTCGTCGACAAAAGTCGTCGACAAAAGTCGTCGACAAAAGTCGTCGACAAAAATCGTCGACAAAAGTCGTTGACAAAAGTCGTCGACAAAAGTCGTCGACAAAAGTCGTCGACAAAAGTCGTCGACAAAAGTCGTTGACAAAAGTCGTCGACAAAAGTCTTCGACAAAAGTCGTCGACAAAAGTCGTCGACACAAGTCGTCGACAAAAGTCGTCGACAAAAGTCGTTGACAAAAGTCGTCGACAAAAGTCTTCGACAAAAGTCGTCGACAAAAGTCGTCGACAAAAGTCGTCGACAAAAGTCGTCGACAAAAGTCGTTGACAAAAGTCGTCGACAAAAGTCGTTGACAAAAGTCGTCGACAAAAGTCTTCGACAAAAGTCGTCGACAAAAGTCGTCGACAAAAGTCGTCGACAAAAGTCGTCGACAAAAGTCGTCGACAAAAATCGTCGACAAAAGTCGTTGACAAAAGTCGTCGACAAAAGTCGTCGACAAAAGTCGTCGACAAAAGTCGTCGACAAAAGTCGTTGACAAAAGTCGTCGACAAAAGTCTTCGACAAAAGTCTTCGACAAAAGTCGTCGACAAAAGTCGTCGACACAAGTCGTCGACACAAGTCGTCGACACAAGTCGTCGACACAAGTCGTCGACAAAAGTCGTCGACAAAAGTCGTCGACAAAAGTCGTCGACAAAAGTCGTCGACAAAAGTCGTTGACAAAAGTCGTCGACAAAAGTCGTCGACAAAAGTCGTCGACAAAAATCGTTGACAAAAGTCGTCGACAAAAGTCGTCGACAAAAGTCGTCGACAAAAGTCGTCGACACAAGTCGTCGACACAAGTCGTCGACAAAAGTCGTCGACAAAAGTCGTTGACAAAAGTCGTCGACAAAAGTCGTCGACAAAAGTCGTCGACTAAAGTCGTCGACACAAGTCGTCGACAAAAGTCGTCGACAAAAGTCGTTGACAAAAGTCGTCGACAAAAGTCGTCGACAAAAGTCGTCGACAAAAGTCGTCGACAAAAGTCGTCGACAAAAGTCGTCGACAAAAGTCTTCGACAAAAGTCGTCGACACAAGTCGTCGACAAAAGTCGTCGACAAAAGTCGTTGACAAAAGTCGTCGACAAAAGTCGTCGACAAAAGTCGTCGACACAAGTCGTCGACAAAAGTCGTCGACAAAAGTCGTTGACAAAAGTCGTCGACAAAAGTCGTCGACAAAAGTCGTCGACAAAAGTCGTCGACAAAAATCGTCGACAAAAGTCGTTGACAAAAGTCGTCGACAAAAGTCGTCGACAAAAGTCGTCGACAAAAGTCGTCGACAAAAATCGTCGACAAAAGTCGTCGACAAAAGTCGTCGACAAAAGTCGTCGACAAAAATCGTCGACAAAAGTCGTTGACAAAAGTCGTCGACAAAAGTCGTTGAAAAAAGTCATCGACAAAAGTCGTTGACAAAAGTCATCGACAAAAGTCGTCGACAAAAGTCGTCGACAAAAGTCGTCGACAAAAGTCGTCGACAAAAGTCGTCGACAAAAATCGTCGACAAAAGTCGTTGACAAAAGTCGTCGACAAAAGTCGTCGACAAAAGTCGTCGACAAAAGTCGTCGACAAAAGTCTTCGACAAAAGTCGTCGACAAAAGTCGTCGACAAAAGTCGTTGACAAAAATCGTCGACAAAAGTCGTTGACAAAAGTCGTCGACAAAAGTCGGCGACAAAAGTCGTCGACAAAAGTCGTCGACAAAAGTCGTTGACAAAAGTCTTCGATAAAAGTCTTCGACAAAAGTCGTCCACAAAAGTCGTCGACAAAAGTCGTCGACAAAAGTCGTCGACAAAAGTCGTCGACAAAAGTCGTCGACAAAAGTCGTCGACAAAAATCGTCGACAAAAGTCGTTGACAAAAGTCGTCGACAAAAGTCGTCGACAAAAGTCGTCGACAAAAGTCGTTTACAAAAGTCGTCGACAAAAGTCTTCGACACAAGTCGTCGACAAAAGTCGTCGACAAAAGTCGTCGACAAAAGTCGTCGACAAAAATCGTCGACAAAAGTCGTTGACAAAAGTCGTCGACAAAAGTCGTCGACAAAAATCGTCGACAAAAGTCGTTGACAAAAGTCGTCGACAAAAGTCGTCGACAAAAGTCGTCGACAAAAGTCGTCGACAAAAGTCGTCGACAAAAGTCGTCGACACAAGTCGTCGACAAAAGTCGTCGACAAAAGTCGTTGACAAAAGTCGTCGACAAAAGTCGTCGACAAAAGTCGTCGACAAAAGTCGTCGACAAAAGTCGTCGACAAAAATCGTCGACAAAAGTCGTTGACAAAAGTCGTCGACAAAAGTCGTCGACAAAAGTCGTCGACAAAAGTCGTCGACAAAAATCGTCGACAAAAGTCGTCGACAAAAGTCGTCGACAAAAGTCGTCGACAAAAGTCGTCGACAAAAGTCGTCGACAAAAATCGTTGAAAAAAGTCATCGACAAAAGTCGTTGACAAAAGTCATCGACAAAAGTCGTCGACAAAAGTCGTCGACAAAAGTCGTCTACAAAAGTCGTCGACAAAAATCGTCGACAAAAGTCGTTGACAAAAGTCGTCGACAAAAGTCGGCGACAAAAGTCGTCGACAAAATTCGTCGACAAAAGTCGTCGACAAAAGTCGTCGACAAAAATCGTTGACAAAAATCGTTGACAAAAGTCGTCGACAAAAGTCGTCGACAAAAGTCGTCGACAAAAATCGTCGACAAAAATCGTTGACAAAAGTCTTCGACAAAAGTCTTCGACAAAAGTCTTCGACAAAAGTCTTCGACAAAAGTCTTCGACAAAAGTCGTCAACAAAAGTCGTCGACAAAAATCGTCGACAAAAGTCGTTGACAAAAGTCGTCGACAAAAGTCGTCGACAAAAGTCGTTGACAAAAGTCGTCGACAAAAGTCGTTGACAAAAGTCGTCGACAAAAGTCGTCGACAAAAGTCGTCGACAAAAGTCGTCGACAAAAGTCGTCGACAAAAGTCGTTGACAAAAGTCGTCGACAAAAGTCGTCGACAAAAGTCGTCGACAAAAATCGTCGACAAAAGTCGTTGACAAAAGTCGTCGACAAAAGTCGTTGACAAAAGTCGTTGACAAAAGTCATCGACAAAAGTCGTTGACAAAAGTCATCGACAAAAGTCGTCGACAAAAGTCGTCGACAAAAGTCGTCGACAAAAGTCGTCGACAAAAGTCGTCGACAAAAATCGTCGACAAAAGTCGTTGACAAAAGTCGTCGACAAAAGTCGTCGACAAAAGTCGTCGACAAAAGTCGTCGACAAAAGTCTTCGACAAAAGTCGTCGACAAAAGTCGTCGACAAAAGTCGTCGACAAAAATCGTCGACAAAAGTCGGCGACAAAAGTCGTCGACAAAAGTCGTCGACAAAAGTCTTCGACAAAAGTCGTCGACAAAAGTCGTCGACACAAGTCGTCGACACAAGTCGTCGACACAAGTCGTCGACAAAAGTCGTCGACAAAAGTCGTCGACAAAAGTCGTCGACAAAAGTCGTCGACAAAAGTCGTCGACAAAAGTCGTTGACAAAAGTCGTCGACAAAAGTCGTTGACAAAAGTCGTCAACAAAAGTCTTCGACAAAAGTCGTCGACAAAAGTCGTCGACAAAAGTCGTCGACAAAAGTCGTCGACAAAAGTCGTCGACAAAAGTCGTCGACAAAAGTCGTCGACAAAAGTCGTCGACAAAAGTCGTCGACAAAAATCGTCGACAAAAGTCGTTGACAAAAGTCGTCGACAAAAGTCGTCGACAAAAATCGTCGACAAAAGTCGTTGACAAAAGTCGTCGACAAAAGTCGTTGAAAAAAGTCATCGACAAAAGTCGTTGACAAAAGTCATCGACACAAGTCGTCGACACAAGTCGTCGACACAAGTCGTCGACAAAAGTCGTCGACAAAAGTCGTCGACAAAAGTCGTCGACAAAAGTCGTCGACAAAAGTCGTCGACAAAAGTCGTCGACAAAAGTCGTTGACAAAAGTCGTCGACAAAAGTCGTTGACAAAAGTCGTCAACAAAAGTCTTCGACAAAAGTCGTCGACAAAAGTCGTCGACAAAAGTCGTCGACAAAAGTCGTCGACAAAAGTCGTCGACAAAAGTCGTCGACAAAAGTCGTTGACAAAAGTCGTCGACAAAAGTCGTTGACAAAAGTCGTCAACAAAAGTCTTCGACAAAAGTCGTCGACAAAAGTCGTCGACAAAAGTCGTCGACAAAAGTCGTTGACAAAAGTCGTCGACAAAAGTCGTCGACAAAAGTCGTCGACAAAAATCGTCGACAAAAGTCGTCGACAAAAGTCGTCGACAAAAGTCGTCGACAAAAGTCGTCGACAAAAATTGTCGACAAAAGTCGTTCACAAAAGTCGTCGACAAAAGTCGTTGAAAAAAGTCATCGACAAAAGTCGTTGACAAAAGTCATCGACAAAAGTCGTCGACAAAAGTCGTCGACAAAAGTCGTCGACAAAAATCGTCGACAAAAGTCGTTGACAAAAGTCGTCGACAAAAGTCGTCGACAAAAGTCGTCGACAAAAGTCGTCGACAAAGTCGTCGACAAAAGTCTTCGACAAAAGTCGTCGACAAAAGTCGTCGACAAAAGTCGTTGACAAAAATCGTCGACAAAAGTCGTTGACAAAAGTCGTCGACAAAAGTCGGCGACAAAAGTCGTCGACAAAAGTCGTCGACAAAAGTCGTTGACAAAAGTCTTCGATAAAAGTCATCGACAAAAGTCGTCCACAAAAGTCGTCGACAAAAGTCGTCGACAAAAGTCGTCGACAAAAGTCGTCGACAAAAGTCGTCGACAAAAGTCGTCGACAAAAGTCGTCGACAAAAGTCGTCGACAAAAGTCGTCGACAAAAATCGTCGACAAAAGTCGTTGACAAAAGTCGTCGACAAAAGTCGTCGACAAAAGTCGTCGACAAAAGTCGTCGACAAAAGTCGTTTACAAAAGTCGTCGACAAAAGTCTTCGACACAAGTCGTCGACAAAAGTCGTCGACAAAAGTCGTCGACAAAAGTCGTCGACAAAAATCGTCGACAAAAGTCGTTGACAAAAGTCGTCGACAAAAGTCGTCGACAAAAATCGTCGACAAAAGTCGTTGACAAAAGTCGTCGACAAAAGTCGTCGACAAAAATCGTCGACAAAAGTCGTCGACAAAAAACGTCGACAAAAGTCGTCGACACAAGTCGTCGACAAAAGTCGTCGACAAAAGTCGTTGACAAAAGTCGTCGACAAAAGTCGTCGACAAAAGTCGTCGACAAAAGTCGTCGACAAAAGTCGTCGACAAAAGTCGTCGACAAAAATCGTCGACAAAAGTCGTTGACAAAAGTCGTCGACAAAAGTCGTCGACAAAAGTCGTCGACAAAAGTCGTCGACAAAAATCGTCGACAAAAGTCGTCGACAAAAGTCGTCGACAAAAGTCGTCGACAAAAGTCGTCGACAAAAGTCGTCGACAAAAATCGTCGACAAAAGTCGTTGAAAAAAGTCATCGACAAAAGTCGTTGACAAAAGTCATCGACAAAAGTCGTCGACAAAAGTCGTCGACAAAAGTCGTCGACAAAAGTCGTCTACAAAAGTCGTCGACAAAAATCGTCGACAAAAGTCGTTGACAAAAGTCGTCGACAAAAGTCAGCGACAAAAGTCGTCGACAAAATTCGTCGACAAAAGTCGTCGACAAAAGTCGTCGACAAAAATCGTTGACAAAAGTCGTCGACAAAAGTCGTCGACAAAAGTCGTCGACAAAAATCGTCGACAAAAATCGTTGACAAAAGTCTTCGACAAAAGTCTTCGACAAAAGTCTTCGACAAAAGTCTTGTTGCGTAGGCGATCCATCGATCCATTAGGAACTATAGGAACAAATTCCAAAATCGAAAAAGTAGCTTTATGTCCTTAATTTAAAATCCTATACTAACGCCAAACAAAACAAACAACTCTTATATTGGTAGTCGACTGTAAGAGTATCTTAAAGATACTTTTCTTCGCGACACCACACTCATACAAAACGCCCAACTTGAATTTGCCATATAGGCATCACACGAAAAAACACGTAAGCACAATAAAAAAAGAAACAACTTATAAAGGACTTACGAGGTCACATAATGCACATACACAAACAAAATTTCATATCCTTCGGCCTTCTTGTTGCAAGAGATTTTTAATTTTTGTTTTAATTAAGGATAGAAAGAACATCCTAAGAATATCCAAGCTGCGCGGTTTTCTGAAAAAAAAAAAAAAAAAAATGGTTAAAAATTGATTTTAGAGAAAATATGCCACTAGAGTCTGTCTTGGAACTACCCTTATAAAAAAAAAGTTAGCTTCACTGACATTCTCTAGTGACGAAAATCACTTATCTTTGGGGAATAGTCCTGGAAGTATCCTGTAACTATAAGTGATTAGAACGACACAAGAAAAATCACCGGTGGCAGAGCAAGGGTGGCTGAAGGGCACATAAAGGGCACTGATATATATATATATATATATATACCTTTATAACTCAGCGTAATTCTATAAAAGAATTTTTTTTTTGTGGTCCCTTAAGGATAAATAGATACTTAATATTCAAGTTTTATTTTTTTTTGCCTTAAATGTTTTTTTTTGATAATTTTTTTTATTAATTTGAATCTTTGTAAAAAGAAGGAAAATCAATTAAGAATAATTTTTTTTGATAAATTAAAAATTGAAGAAACTAACAAAAAAAAAAAAAAAAAAGAAATTTCACTAGTAAAGTAAATATATACATACAAAAAAAAAAAAGATAAAAGAAAAATTATAAAGTGAAGTGTGTGTTCCTGAACTAAACTTCAAATATATATGCATTGAAGATTTAGTAGTTTAAAAGCATAAGATACAAGTTATCAAATCACCACCGAATGTATCTTCGAAACGTGCTGCCGGCAGAACTACGGGGGACATGAAATGTAAGTGATTTTTTTTTAACATTTTAATTTGAAATATAAATCTATAGATACATATATATATCTGGTTAAGAAAAAGGAACCAATACACTCTGGTCCAAAAAAAAAAAAAATTTGAACCAATTTAAAAAAAAAAAAAAAAAAATTTTTCTTTGATATATTAAAAATATAAAATTTTGGAGTGTGCAAAATTATTACACTCTGGCTCACAAAAGTGATCCAAGTATAGAAAGTGAAATTAAAATACTTTTACGATTTCAAGTAAACCTTGTTATTTATATCTTTTGATCATAAAACTATATAAAGATATATATAAAGATATAAAAAGATATATTTATAGTTCTTTTTAAACATTTTTTTGATTTTCTTTACTTTTTTTTATTTTTGATATCTATATATAAAAACTGAATTTATAATACTATAGCATAAGAAATGGTAAAAACATTAATAAATTTTGAACCAAAATATTTCTGAATTATTAATGATATAATAATGGAGTGCTAAAATCTTAACAAGGGTGTGTGAGATGGGCTCGGCTGGGCCAGCGATGATCAACGAGAGATAAAATTGGCGTTTTGCGGGAAGAAACTGTGGGGAGAAAAATACATATTTCATCAAGCAGCAATGGGTTGATTTAGTATACGAGACTTATAGGGCGACTCTGACAATGACGTACTTACATACATACTTACCTACAAACTTACCTAGGGACATGACGATACAATAGTTTACAGACATATTTATACCGACTTAATTACCTTTAGATATTTAGATACATTTTACATACAAACTTTTAGATACATTTACATACAAACTTTTAGATACATTTACTTACAAACTTATAGATACATTTTACATACAAACTTTTAGATACATTTACTTACAAACTTATAGATACATTTTACATACAAACTTTTAGATACATTTACATACAAACTTTTAGATACATTTACTTACAAACTTATAAATACATTTACATACACGATAAATTCTGCAACAACTTACTTTTATAAATTTTTTTATAAACTATTTTAGATTATAATTATGAATGAAAGAGATTTTTACTTATACATACATTCTGACATGGTTAGACACACATACATACAATAATAACTTAAACATGACTTAGATTGTAGTTGGGGGGATTACTTTAGGGGTCATCTTTAAACTTCCGGCCGCGAAGATGACAATGGTTGTATTTTAGATACAAGGGTGGGTTTGGCCAATCTTCTGCCAACAACATCTGGCAGTGCTTTTGATGGCTCAACGAACCACTGTGTTGGTGAGACGTGATGTCAAGGTGGGGTTTGGTGATAAATACAAAAATTATCTATTTTTAGGAATTTAGATTAAGATTATTTATAGGTTTAGCTTAGAGAATATATCTACGTTTGATATAAATATATATAGAATTAAGGGTGTATCGATAGGATTAGAATTAGAAATTTAAATTTTTGTATTTTTTTTTATCAACCAAGATCCTACATTGACTTCACCCTTTCACCAATGCAGTGGCATAGGTATCTAAGTCTGTGCGTTTCCTTTGATTTTTTTTTCAAATCCTTTTATCTACTTCCCTATTCACCCATCCTTTCCTATCCCTTTAACAGGTACGAGATTTTTGATTGCTGAGTAGGTGGTGTTTGGAGAAGCGCAAGAACCAACCCCAATCCTTCGAGCTTAGCCGAGCGAAGAGCAAGCGTACCACAGCTCTTTTTCAACACCAAAAGATGCCCCCGTGGCCAATACCTAGACACGCAACAATGGCGCCCAACGTACGAACGGCTTTCAGATCCATTGCGACTCCAAGGAGATGATTTTTATTTGAAGGTCATCCCCTTGGACTCACAATAATCTGCTTAGAATTTTTTTTCACATTTTTTTTTTTAATTTCCTACTCCTTTAAGCACAAACTTAGAGACCGTTTATGCTTTTTGTAAAGTGGAAGGTTTACCTTTGCTGTCCTATCTAACAGGTCCAGCACCAGTAGATTAGTGAGGTAAATTTGAATCTGTCACAAGACAAAAAGCGGGGTGGAATTTCGATGCAGAACACTTATAGTTTACCGTGAAGTAAGGCACAGTCAAACTCATAGTGTGGCATAAGTGCTATGTTTCGGATTCTACTCGTGTAGAAGGTTTTCTCTACTTCCTAGCCAACCACCTTTTAGGTTAAATATCAGAAAGTTCGATGTGGTGGGAATTCTAGAGTTAACCTGAAACACTCGTTGTGTCTCAAAAGCACCAACTGCAGTCGTGACCGACTTATTTAGGGAAAGACTTTACTATAGATAAAACGTAACGTAACGAGACAAGACATATCAAGACAATACAGAAGATACAAATTATTAAGATAACCCAGACTATTCTTAGTTCATCGTTTGGATACCCAGTCAAAACCAATCTCACACACCTTGTTTACAAAACTTTAAAGAAAGATCAAACATTTGAAACAGAATTTTTTTGATATACATAGAAGCAAAATCAAACAAAATTTTTTTTTATAAACATTTTTTTTTAACTTTACAATTTTTTTTATATTTCATTACCTTTTTTTTATTTTTTTTTACAGTTTTTTTATTTAATATTTTAACTTTTTTTTACATTCGTTTTGAATTACCTTCATTTAAATCATTTTTTTTATTCTTACTTTGAATTAACTTTTTTGAATTACAATTTTTTTATCTTTTTTTACAATTTTTATAACTTTTTACAAACTTTTCATTAATTTTTTTTATAAACATCCTTTTATTTCTTTCATTTTTTTTACATTTTTTATTTGAATTATCTAATTTTTTTATCAATTTTTTTATTATACTTTAATTTTTTTTGTTTGATAGCAACATTTTGAATTTTAATTTGCTTTCAAAAACATTTTTTTTTACAAACATTTTTGTTTTTGATTTTGCTTGGATTTTGAATTTTGAATTTTTTTTTTATTTTTGAAATTAAAACAATTAAACAAAATTAAAATGAGACCTTCAAGGGGTGCAGTCAAAAAAACCACTTTGTCCAATCGAGGTAGAGGCACCGTGAGAAGATCTACCCGAATTGCCCGTGCCACCGGTACTGCCGATGCAAGTTCGCCACAGTCAGAGGCAGATCTTAGTTTTAGACCACTACCAAACCCTTTTGATGACCTGTTAGAGCAAAGCCTTGAAGGGCATAGGAACTCTGGGGGGGAAGTAGAAGAAGAAGGAGCAGTAGGTGGAAGTTTAGGAGACGAAGGGGCAACGGCAACTTTGCCAATGCCGAACTATCAGCTAGGGGAAAGAGATAGGATGGTTCGGGATTCACTGATTCCAATAGGAAGGAATGAAGAGGAAACTCGTGAATCAGTAAACGAACTGACACGAGCTCTACAAAAAGAAAACTTTTTATTGGAGCAGGGTAGAGTAGAAAAACAGCAGGATAAAGTTGAATACGAAATCGAAATGGGGGGAGAGAACCTTAAAAAGGTAATTAACGCAGCTATTTCGCAGTCATTGAATTCAACTCATGACAAAACAATGACGTTGCTAATAGAGCAATCCAAAAATTTAAGTACGATGCACAAGATGGTTCAGACTATGACAGGTAGTATGAAATCAATGAATAGCAGGATAGACTTGTTAGAAAAATCTACCATTACACTTCACGCTCAGCAGCAAAAACATCAAGAAGAGCAAGAATGGTCTGACCCTGAAGTTAGTAAACCTCGAATTCAGTCACCTACAAAATGCTACCGGGGTCCAGCTTGTCATGACTATGTCAAAAGAGGGTTAGATATCCACAAGTGGGATGTAAAGTTCGACGGTACGTCGAAAACAATGACGGTGGAAAGTTTTATCTTTCGAGTAGAGACTCAAAAGAGGAGAAATGGAGCCACCGACAAGCAAGTTCTTGCCAAGTTCCATTATTTGCTTTCTGGTCCAGCAGAAAGATGGTACTGGCAATATCTCGAAGAAAATGAAGGGGATGAAGATCTAAATTATTACGATCTTAAAGCAGAACTGTTGAAACAATTTCGTAACAGCAAAGGGGATCATGAGATCTTAAGGACCATCATGGATAGGCGGCAACAACCGCATGAAACCTTCGATGAGTTTTACGAAGAAGTTAGGGGTTTGAAGCTTCAGATGCGTAACAGGCCAAGTGAAAAGGATATGGTATCCATGGTTAGGAAAAACATAAAAGAACGTGTAGCTAATCTTATTTTCGCAAGCAAGGTAACAAGTATAAGTGAGCTACGAGAAGAATGTTTAAGGGCTGAAAAGCATCTGGCAGCCAGAGAATGGAAGGCAAAAAAGGTAGTTAATGAGCTTGAAGATGAAGGTAGTTTCCGATCAAGGGATAGATCTTCAGGATCAGAATATGAGAGAGAGGAACATATTGCTGCTGTTCAACACAACAAAACAGACAGACAATATCTAAATCCGAAAAATTCAAAAATTTCTAAAAATGAGCAAGATAAGAGATTAGAACTTACAAAAGAAAGTAAAGAGACAGCATGTCCCTCTACATTTCACGCCCTGACGTGTTTTAGTTGCGGTCAGGGAAATCTGTCGTTTAAGTGTGCTTCGTGTCAGGGAAACATGAAAGTCGGCAGTGCTCCCGGGTCCACTGTACCGACAAAGATGTCAGTCCCGGACTGCCAGAACCTGGAAAAATAAAAATATTAGAAAGACCAAAACAGATACCAGAAAATACTTACCAACTAGTACAAGTCGAACACAAAAGTCTTCATCAACGGATGAAAGAGTATGAAGATGCTAGAAGAAGAATCTTTAACGAAGAAATAATCTGTGATATAGAAAGTAAGAGTAGAAATTTTAAGAAAATTCAAAGGTTAAGGGAAAAAGCTGCAATAAAGAAAAAAATGAAAAACAAGATAGAGTCTTCAATTCTAGCAATCAACGACGACAATAGACCCTATGCAAAAGTGATTATAGAGGGTGAAGAAATCTTAGGACTTTTAGATAGTGGAGCTTCGTTGAGTTGTTTGGGTCGTGGAGCACTAGGGTTTATAAAAAAACATAATATTAATATGATAAAAATGACAGAAGATATACGGACAGCTGATGGTAAACAACAACAAATTCACGGAAGATTTAAATCTACCGTTTCGTGGAGTGGTAAAACTCAAGAAATAGAGTTGTATGTTGTACCGAGTTTACAACAACAACTCTATCTAGGAGTAGATTTCTGGAGAACTTTTAAGGTTGCTCCAAACATCGTCAGTTCTCTAGATATTTCATCGTCAACGGTCGAGCCAGTATTTGATCCTATGCGAACACTTTCTCCAGCACAATCTGAAGAGCTGGAGCGGGTCAAGCTAACATTTCCTTCTTGCGCAGTATTGGGATTGGGTAAGACCACGGTCGAAGAGCATGTCATTGAAATGGAAGACGAATCGATTCCCATAAAACAAAGACATTACCCGATCTCACCTGTCGTTCAGAAGCTAATGTATGCTGAACTTGACCGGATGCTTGAACTTGGCGTAATTGAAACCAGTAACAGTGCATATAGCTCTCCAGTTGTGCTGGTTAGAAAGCCAGGCAAGAACAGGCTGTGCTTAGATTCTCGGAAAATTAACGCTGCAACAAAAAAATTCGCGTATCCTCTGCCACATATTGAAGGAATCTTGAGTCGACTCCACGACACGCATTTCATATCGAGCATCGATTTGAAGGACGCTTTTTGGCAGATACCTCTGGAGATCAAATCTAGAGAGAAGACAGCTTTTACAGTCCCTGGGAGACCATTGTATCAGTTCACGGTTATGCCATTTGGACTATGCAATGCCGCCCAGAGAATGTGCAAGCTGATGGACAAAGTCATTCCCGCTCGTTTGAGAGAGAGTGTCTTTGTTTATCTAGATGATCTCTTGATATGTTCCCCAGACTTTGAAACCCACATGAGCGTTCTCAAAGAGGTTTCGAAATGTTTGCGTGAAGCAGGGTTGACAATAAACGTAGAGAAGAGTAAGTTTTGCTTCAAGGAGATCAAATACTTAGGTTACATCGTTGGCGATGGATGTCTGAGAACTGATCCCGAGAAAGTTTCAGCCGTGAAAGAATTTCCAATACCCAAAACCTCGAAGCAACTCCGTAGATTTTTGGGAATGACAGGTTGGTATAGGCGGTTTATACCCAATTTCGCAACGATTTCCGCACCTATGACAGACTGCCTTAAGAAAGGGAAAGACTTTACCATGACAGACGAAGCCTTAACGGCGTTTGAGGAACTAAAGAACATGCTAGTGACAGCACCAATATTGACAAATCCCGACTTTACAATACATTTTTACATACAATGCGACGCTTCATCTTCTGGTGTAGGGAGCGTTCTTTTTCAGATGGACGACGAGAATAACGAACGACCGATAGCATTCATGTCGCAGAAGCTTAATTCCGCTCAACGTAATTATAGTGTGACAGAGCTTGAATGCTATGCGGCCGTTTTGTCCGTAAAGAAGTTCCGAGCCTACATTGAGGGGTTGCCTTTCACCATTATAACTGACCACGCAAGTCTTAAATGGTTGATGACCCAAAAAGACTTGAGTGGAAGGTTAGCTCGGTGGAGCTTCAAGCTACAAGGCTTTGATTTTAATATCGAACATAGAAAGGGGGTCCTCAATGTAGTCCCGGATACTCTCTCACGAGTACATATGGAAGAGATCGCTTACGAAATGCTAGAAGTTGACTTTAATTCACCATATTTCTCAACTGAGGAGTATGTTGAATTAAAGAAGACAATTGAACAGAACCAAGACAGACTACCCGACATTTGTATTTCCGACGGTTATGTGTACAAACGGACTGAGAGAAGAACAGGAGATCCTATTCAAGAGGATAGGGCTTGGAAGCTTTGGGTTCCAAAGGAAATGTGTAGAAGTCTGTTAGAAGCAGCCCATGATTCATACACTGCAGGTCATGGAGGGATACACAAAACGTTAGCCAAACTTCGTCAAAAATATTACTGGCCAAATATGACAATCGATGTAAAAGATTATGTAATCAACTGTGATATATGTAAATGCAATAAACCTATGAACTCAATTTCAAGGCCACCAATGGGACAACAAACTATAACCGAACGACCATTCCAAAGATTATACATCGACTTTTTAGGACCATACCCAGTGACAAGGAATAGGAACACACACATTTTTATAGTTTTAGACCATTTTAGCAAATATGTTTTTTTAAAACCTTTGAAAAGAGCAACAGCAGCTGAGGTAGTAAAGTATCTTGAAGAAGGGGTATTTCATATGTTCGGTGTACCTGAGTACATCCATTCAGACAACGGAAAACAATTCGTTTCAGAATTATTTTCCAGCTTCTTAAATAAATATGGGGTAAAACACATCCGCACGGCCTTTTATTCACCTCAAGCGAATGCTTCGGAGCGAGTAAATAGGTCTGTGTTAGCAAAAATTCGGTCTTATATAGACAAAGACCAACGTAATTGGGATGAACACATTAGCAATACAGCGTTTTCAATCCGTAGCGTTTTACATGAAGCAATTAAATACGAACCTTATTATGCAGTTTTTGGCTCCCAAATGATCCAAAATGGGAAAACATACGAACTTCTTAGAAGACTCGATATGTTAAAAGAGTCAAATACCGAGATTTTAGAAAAATGTGATAAACAAGCTCTATTAAGAAAAAAGATCTTTGAAAATCTGAAACTTGCTCATCAAAAATCGAAAAAAGTATATAATACTAGAAGCAAAGATGTGTCTTACAAAGTAGGTCAACTCGTGTACAGACGAAACTTTAAACAAAGTAACTTATCAGACAAGTATAATGCCAAGTTAGGACCGAAATTTCTAAAAGCAATAGTGTTGAGAACAGTAGGAAATTCTCTATACGAGTTAGGGAATTTGAAAGGAGAGAAAGTGGGAATTTACCATGCCAAAGATATCCACACTTAATGACGCACTCAAGCTGCTGTTGCTCAAATTAGTACACTGTGATATATATGTTTGTAGTCTCATAGTAAGTTTATATAAGTTATTTATTCTTAATTTAAGTATTATTCTGTGATATAGCTTATAGTTCTATTTAATTCTATTGATGTTTTTATATTTATATTTTTTTTATTAGCTTTACTGTGATATTATTTATTTATCTATAGAGATTTATTTAAACATTTGCCATCTGTGATATTTTATGTAATTTTTAAAGATTTTTTTTTATATTTATATATTTTTTTTAGTAGCTTTACTGTGATATAATCAATTTATCTTTAAGATTTTCCATCTGTGATATTTTATTTAATTTTTAAGATATTTATTTACATTTATTTATTTATTTGAAAGCTTTACTGTGATTTAGGATAGTTTTTATATAGTTTCTTTTATTTACTTATTTATTTATATGTTTGTTCGTTATATAGAGAATTTATTTATTTATTTACTTATACATATATTTATTTATTTATTTTTTTTATTTATTAACTCTAACTATGCATTTTGTTTGTCACAGAAATATATTTAATTGTGATTAATTTAATTTTAGGTATATTTACGTATTTTATCTATGAGATAAATGACATATATAACCAGAAAATATATCGCCAGAAAAAAAAAATCTATAGAAGAAAAAAAAAAAAAAACGAAAAATAGGGCCAACCTAATCAGAAAAGTTATCTAAGAATTCTAAAAATTATAACTAGAAAAATGCCCGACTATGCAACTAAAAGATAACTCAGGGAGTGGGACGTACCACACGTTTAGAACGGCGAATAAATCTTATAGAACCTAACATAAAATACAAATTTAAGATCGATCGACTACATTTTTACGAGGCCGGTTTACTCACGACCACTCATAAACCGTCGTCGAGCTTGTTGCGTAGGCGATCCATCGATCCATTAGGAACTATAGGAACAAATTCCAAAATCGAAAAAGTAGCTTTATGTCCTTAATTTAAAATCCTATACTAACGCCAAACAAAACAAACAACTCTTATATTGGTAGTCGACTGTAAGAGTATCTTAAAGATACTTTTCTTCGCGACACCACACTCATACAAAACGCCCAACTTGAATTTGCCATATAGGCATCACACGAAAAAACACGTAAGCACAATAAAAAAAGAAACAACTTATAAAGGACTTACGAGGTCACATAATGCACATACACAAACAAAATTTCATATCCTTCGGCCTTCTTGTTGCAAGAGATTTTTAATTTTTGTTTTAATTAAGGATAGAAAGAACATCCTAAGAATATCCAAGCTGCGCGGTTTTCTGAAAAAAAAAAAAAAAAAAATGGTTAAAAATTGATTTTAGAGAAAATATGCCACTAGAGTCTGTCTTGGAACTACCCTTATAAAAAAAAAGTTAGCTTCACTGACATTCTCTAGTGACGAAAATCACTTATCTTTGGGGAATAGTCCTGGAAGTATCCTGTAACTATAAGTGATTAGAACGACACAAGAAAAATCACCGGTGGCAGAGCAAGGGTGGCTGAAGGGCACATAAAGGGCACTGATATATATATATATATATATATACCTTTATAACTCAGCGTAATTCTATAAAAGAATTTTTTTTTTGTGGTCCCTTAAGGATAAATAGATACTTAATATTCAAGTTTTATTTTTTTTTGCCTTAAATGTTTTTTTTTGATAATTTTTTTTATTAATTTGAATCTTTGTAAAAAGAAGGAAAATCAATTAAGAATAATTTTTTTTGATAAATTAAAAATTGAAGAAACTAACAAAAAAAAAAAAAAAAAGAAATTTCACTAGTAAAGTAAATATATACATACAAAAAAAAAAAAGATAAAAGAAAAATTATAAAGTGAAGTGTGTGTTCCTGAACTAAACTTCAAATATATATGCATTGAAGATTTAGTAGTTTAAAAGCATAAGATACAAGTTATCAAATCACCACCGAATGTATCTTCGAAACGTGCTGCCGGCAGAACTACGGGGGACATGAAATGTAAGTGATTTTTTTTTAACATTTTAATTTGAAATATAAATCTATAGATACATATATATATCTGGTTAAGAAAAAGGAACCAATACACTCTGGTCCAAAAAAAAAAAAAATTTGAACCAATTTAAAAAAAAAAAAAAAAAAATTTTTCTTTGATATATTAAAAATATAAAATTTTGGAGTGTGCAAAATTATTACACTCTGGCTCACAAAAGTGATCCAAGTATAGAAAGTGAAATTAAAATACTTTTACGATTTCAAGTAAACCTTGTTATTTATATCTTTTGATCATAAAACTATATAAAGATATATATAAAGATATAAAAAGATATATTTATAGTTCTTTTTAAACATTTTTTTGATTTTCTTTACTTTTTTTTATTTTTGATATCTATATATAAAAACTGAATTTATAATACTATAGCATAAGAAATGGTAAAAACATTAATAAATTTTGAACCAAAATATTTCTGAATTATTAATGATATAATAATGGAGTGCTAAAATCTTAACAAGGGTGTGTGAGATGGGCTCGGCTGGGCCAGCGATGATCAACGAGAGATAAAATTGGCGTTTTGCGGGAAGAAACTGTGGGGAGAAAAATACATATTTCATCAAGCAGCAATGGGTTGATTTAGTATACGAGACTTATAGGGCGACTCTGACAATGACGTACTTACATACATACTTACCTACAAACTTACCTAGGGACATGACGATACAATAGTTTACAGACATATTTATACCGACTTAATTACCTTTAGATATTTAGATACATTTTACATACAAACTTTTAGATACATTTACATACAAACTTTTAGATACATTTACTTACAAACTTATAGATACATTTTACATACAAACTTTTAGATACATTTACTTACAAACTTATAGATACATTTTACATACAAACTTTTAGATACATTTACATACAAACTTTTAGATACATTTACTTACAAACTTATAAATACATTTACATACACGATAAATTCTGCAACAACTTACTTTTATAAATTTTTTTATAAACTATTTTAGATTATAATTATGAATGAAAGAGATTTTTACTTATACATACATTCTGACATGGTTAGACACACATACATACAATAATAACTTAAACATGACTTAGATTGTAGTTGGGGGGATTACTTTAGGGGTCATCTTTAAACTTCCGGCCGCGAAGATGACAATGGTTGTATTTTAGATACAAGGGTGGGTTTGGCCAATCTTCTGCCAACAACATCTGGCAGTGCTTTTGATGGCTCAACGAACCACTGTGTTGGTGAGACGTGATGTCAAGGTGGGGTTTGGTGATAAATACAAAAATTATCTATTTTTAGGAATTTAGATTAAGATTATTTATAGGTTTAGCTTAGAGAATATATCTACGTTTGATATAAATATATATAGAATTAAGGGTGTATCGATAGGATTAGAATTAGAAATTTAAATTTTTGTATTTTTTTTTATCAACCAAGATCCTACATTGACTTCACCCTTTCACCAATGCAGTGGCATAGGTATCTAAGTCTGTGCGTTTCCTTTGATTTTTTTTTCAAATCCTTTTATCTACTTCCCTATTCACCCATCCTTTCCTATCCCTTTAACAGGTACGAGATTTTTGATTGCTGAGTAGGTGGTGTTTGGAGAAGCGCAAGAACCAACCCCAATCCTTCGAGCTTAGCCGAGCGAAGAGCAAGCGTACCACAGCTCTTTTTCAACACCAAAAGATGCCCCCGTGGCCAATACCTAGACACGCAACAGTCTTCGACAAAAGTCTTCGACAAAAGTCTTCGACAAAAGTCTTCGACAAAAGTCGTTGACAAAAGTCGTCGACAAAAATCGTCGACAAAAGTCGTTGACAAAAGTCGTCGACAAAAGTCGTCGACAAAAGTCGTTGACAAAAGTCGTCGACAAAAGTCGTTGACAAAAGTCGTCGACAAAAGTCGTCGACAAAAGTCGTCGACAAAAGTCGTCGACAAAAGTCGTCGACAAAAGTCGTCGACAAAAGTCGTCGACAAAAATCGTCGACAAAAGTCGTTGACAAAAGTCGTCGACAAAAGTCGTCGACAAAAGTCGTCGACAAAAATCGTCGACAAAAGTCGTTGACAAAAGTCGTCGACAAAAGTCGTTGACAAAAGTCGTTGACAAAAGTCGTCGACAAAAATCGTCGACAAAAGTTGTTGACAAAAGTCGTCGACAAAAGTCGTCGACAAAAATCGTCGACAAAAGTCGTTGACAAAAGTCGTCGACAAAAGTCGTCGACAAAAATCGTCGACAAAAATCGTCGACAAAAGTCGTTGACAAAAGTCGTTGACAAAAGTCGTCGACAAAAGTCTTCGACAAAAGTCGTCGACAAAAGTCGTCGACAAAAGTCGTCGACAAAAGTCGTCGACACAAGTCGTCGACAAAAGTCGTCGACACAAGTCGTCGACACAAGTCGTCGACAAAAGTCGTCGACAAAAGTCGTCGACAAAAGTCGTCGACAAAAGTCTTCGACAAAAGTCGTCGACAAAAGTCGTCGACAAAAGTCTTCGACAAAAGTCGTCGACAAAAGTCGTCGACAAAAGTCGTCGACAAAAATCGTCGACAAAAGTTGTTGAAAAAAGTCGTCGACAAAAGTCGTCGACAAAAGTCGTCGACAAAAGTCGTTGACAAAAGTCGTCGACAAAAATCGTCGACAAAAGTTGTTGACAAAAGTTGTTGACAAAAGTCGTCGACAAAAGTCGTTGACAAAAGTCGTCGACAAAAGTCGTCGACAAAAGTCGTCGACAAAAGTCGTCGACAAAAGTCGTCGACAAAAATCGTTGACAAAAGTCTTCGACAAAAGTCGTCGACAAAAGTCGTCGACACAAGTCGTCGACACAAGTCGTCGACACAAGTCGTCGACACAAGTCGTCGACAAAAGTCGTCGACAAAAGTCGTTGACAAAAGTCGTTGACAAAAGTCGTCGACAAAAGTCTTCGACAAAAGTCGTCGACAAAAGTCGTCGACAAAAGTCGTCGACAAAAGTCGTCGACAAAAGTCGTCGACAAAAGTCGTCGACAAAAATCGTCGACAAAAGTTGTTGACAAAAGTTGTTGACAAAAGTCGTCGACAAAAGTCGTTGACAAAAGTCGTCGACAAAAGTCGTCGACAAAAGTCGTCGACAAAAGTCGTCGACAAAAATCGTTGACAAAAGTCTTCGACAAAAGTCGTCGACAAAAGTCGTCGACACAAGTCGTCGACACAAGTCGTCGACACAAGTCGTCGACACAAGTCGTCGACAAAAGTCGTCGACAAAAGTCGTCGACAAAAGTCGTTGACAAAAGTCGTTGACAAAAGTCGTCGACAAAAGTCTTCGACAAAAGTCGTCGACAAAAGTCGTCGACAAAAGTCGTCGACAAAAGTCGTCGACAAAAGTCGTCGACAAAAGTCGTCGACAAAAGTCGTCGACAAAAGTCGTCGACAAAAGTCGTTAACAAAAATCGTCGACAAAAGTTGTTGACAAAAGTCGTCGACAAAAGTCGTCGACAAAAGTCGTCGACAAAAGTCGTCGACAAAAGTCGTCGACAAAAGTCGTCGACAAAAGTCGTCGACAAAAGTCGTCGACAAAAGTCGTCGACAAAAGTCGTCGACAAAAGTCGTTGACAAAAGTCTTCGACAAAAGTCGTCGACAAAAGTCGTCGACAAAAGTCGTCGACAAAAGTCGTCGACAAAAATCGTCGACAAAAGTCGTTGACAAAAGTCGTTGACAAAAGTCGTCGACAAAAGTCGTCGACAAAAATCGTCGACAAAAATCGTCGACAAAAGTCGTTGACAAAAGTCGTTGACAAAGTCGTCGACAAAAGTCTTCGACAAAAGTCGTCGACAAAAGTCGTCGACAAAAGTCGTCGACAAAAGTCGTCGACACAAGTCGTCGACAAAAGTCGTCGACACAAGTCGTCGACACAAGTCGTCGACAAAAATCGTCGACAAAAGTTGTTGACAAAAGTCGTCGACAAAAGTCGTCGACAAAAATCGTCGACAAAAGTCGTCGACAAAAATCGTCGACAAAAATCGTCGACAAAAGTCGTTGACAAAAGTCGTTGACAAAAGTCGTCGACAAAAGTCTTCGACAAAAGTCGTCGACAAAAGTCGTCGACAAAAATCGTCGACAAAAGTCGTTGACAAAAGTCGTTGACAAAAGTCGTCGACAAAAGTCTTCGACAAAAGTCGTCGACAAAAGTCGTCGACAAAAGTCGTCGACAAAAGTCGTCGACACAAGTCGTCGACAAAAGTCGTCGACACAAGTCGTCGACACAAGTCGTCGACAAAAATCGTCGACAAAAGTCGTTGACAAAAGTCGTCGACAAAAGTCGTCGACAAAAATCGTCGACAAAAATCGTCGACAAAAGTCGTTGACAAAAGTCGTTGACAAAAGTCGTCGACAAAAGTCTTCGACAAAAGTCGTCGACAAAAGTCGTCGACAAAAGTCGTCGACAAAAGTCGTCGACACAAGTCGTCGACAAAAGTCGTCGACACAAGTCGTCGACACAAGTCGTCGACAAAAATCGTCGACAAAAGTTGTTGACAAAAGTCGTCGACAAAAGTCGTCGACAAAAATCGTCGACAAAAGTCGTCGACAAAAATCGTCGACAAAAATCGTCGACAAAAGTCGTTGACAAAAGTCGTTGACAAAAGTCGTCGACAAAAGTCTTCGACAAAAGTCGTCGACAAAAGTCTTCGACAAAAGTCGTCGACAAAAGCCTTCGACAAAAGTCGTCGACAAAAGTCGTTGACAAAAGTCGTCGACAAAAGTCGTCGACAAAAGTCGTCGACAAAAGTCGTTGACAAAAGTCGTCGACAAAAGTCGTCGACAAAAGTCGTCGACAAAAGTCGTCGACAAAAGTCGTCGACAAAAGTCGTCGACAAAAATCGTCGACAAAAGTTGTTGAAAAAAGTCGTCGACAAAAGTCGTCGACAAAAGTCGTTGACAAAAGTCGTTGACAAAAGTCGTCGACAAAAGTCGTCGACAAAAATCGTTGACAAAAGTCTTCGACAAAAGTCGTCGACAAAAGTCGTCGACACAAGTCGTCGACACAAGTCGTCGACACAAGTCGTCGACACAAGTCGTCGACAAAAGTCGTCGACAAAAGTCGTCGACAAAAGTCGGCGACAAAAGTCGTTGACAAAAGTCGTTGACAAAAGTCGTCGACAAAAGTCGTTGACAAAAGTCGTCGACAAAAGTCGTCGACAAAAGTCGTCGACAAAAGTCGTCGACAAAAATCGTTGACAAAAGTCTTCGACAAAAGTCGTCGACAAAAGTCGTCGACACAAGTCGTCGACACAAGTCGTCGACACAAGTCGTCGACACAAGTCGTCGACAAAAGTCGTCGACAAAAGTCGTCGACAAAAGTCGTTGACAAAAGTCGTTGACAAAAGTCGTCGACAAAAGTCTTCGACAAAAGTCGTCGACAAAAGTCGTCGACAAAAGTCGTCGACAAAAGTCGTCGACAAAAGTCGTCGACAAAAGTCGTCGACAAAAGTCGTCGACAAAAGTCGTCGACAAAAGTCGTCGACAAAAGTCGTTAACAAAAATCGTCGACAAAAGTTGTTGACAAAAGTCGTCGACAAAAGTCGTCGACAAAAGTCGTCGACAAAAGTCGTCGACAAAAGCCGTCGACAAAAGTCGTCGACACAAGTCGTCGACAAAAGTCGTCGACACAAGTCGTCGACACAAGTCGTCGACAAAAGTCGTCGACAAAAGTCGTCGACAAAAGTCTTCGACAAAAGTCGTCGACAAAAGTCGTCGACAAAAGTCGTCGACAAAAGTCGTCGACAAAAGTCGTCGACAAAAGTCGTCGACACAAGTCGTCGACAAAAGTCGTCGACACAAGTCGTCGACACAAGTCGTCGACAAAAGTCGTCGACAAAAGTCGTCGACAAAAGTCTTCGACAAAAGTCGTCGACAAAAGTCGTCGACAAAAGTCTTCGACAAAAGTCGTCGACAAAAGTCGTCGACAAAAGTCGTCGACAAAAATCGTCGACAAAAGTTGTTGAAAAAAGTCGTCGACAAAAGTCGTCGACAAAAGTCGTCGACAAAAATCGTCGACAAAAATCGTCGACAAAAGTCGTTGACAAAAGTCGTTGACAAAAGTCGTCGACAAAAGTCTTCGACAAAAGTCGTCGACAAAAGTCGTCGACAAAAGTCGTCGACAAAAGTCGTCGACACAAGTCGTCGACACAAGTCGTCGACAAAAGTCGTCGACACAAGTCGTCGACACAAGTCGTCGACAAAAGTCGTCGACAAAAGTCGTCGACAAAAGTCGTCGACAAAAGTCTTCGACAAAAGTCGTCGACAAAAGTCGTCGACAAAAGTCTTCGACAAAAGTCGTCGACAAAAGTCGTCGACAAAAGTCGTCGACAAAAATCGTCGACAAAAGTTGTTGAAAAAAGTCGTCGACAAAAGTCGTCGACAAAAGTCGTTGACAAAAGTCGTCGACAAAAGTCGTCGACAAAAATCGTCGACAAAAGTTGTTGACAAAAGTTGTTGACAAAAGTCGTCGACAAAAGTCGTTGACAAAAGTCGTCGACAAAAGTCGTCGACAAAAGTCGTCGACAAAAATCGTTGACAAAAGTCTTCGACAAAAGTCGTCGACAAAAGTCGTCGACACAAGTCGTCGACACAAGTCGTCGACACAAGTCGTCGACACAAGTCGTCGACAAAAGTCGTCGACAAAAGTCGTCGACAAAAGTCGTTGACAAAAGTCGTTGACAAAAGTCGTCGACAAAAGTCTTCGACAAAAGTCGTCGACAAAAGTCGTCGACAAAAGTCGTCGACAAAAGTCGTCGACAAAAGTCGTCGACAAAAGTCGTCGACAAAAGTAGTCGACAAAAGTCGTCGACAAAAGTCGTCGACAAAAGTCGTCGACAAAAGTCGTCGACAAAAGTCGTTGACAAAAGTCTTCGACAAAAGTCGTCGACAAAAGTCGTCGACAAAAGTCGTCGACAAAAGTCGTCGACAAAAGTCGTCGACAAAAGTCGTCGACAAAAGTCGTCGACAAAAGTAGTCGACAAAAGTCGTCGACAAAAGTCGTCGACAAAAGTCGTCGACAAAAGTCGTCGACAAAAGTCGTTGACAAAAGTCTTCGACAAAAGTCGTCGACAAAAGTCGTCGACAAAAGTCGTCGACAAAAGTCGTCGACAAAAGTCGTCGACAAAAGTCGTCGACAAAAGTCGTCGACAAAAATCGTCGACAAAAGTTGTTGACAAAAGTCGTCGACAAAAGTCGTCGACAAAAATCGTCGACAAAAGTCGTTGACAAAAGTCGTCGACAAAAGTCGTCGACAAAAATCGTCGACAAAAATCGTCGACAAAAGTCGTTGACAAAAGTCGTTGACAAAAGTCGTCGACAAAAGTCTTCGACAAAAGTCGTCGACAAAAGTCGTCGACAAAAGTCGTCGACAAAAGTCGTCGACACAAGTCGTCGACAAAAGTCGTCGACAAAAGTCGTCGACAAAAATCGTCGACAAAAGTCGTTGACAAAAGTCGTTGACAAAAGTCGTTGACAAAAGTCGTCGACAAAAGTCGTCGACAAAAGTCGTCGACAAAAGTCGTTGACAAAAGTCTTCGACAAAAGTCGTCGACAAAAGTCGTCGACAAAAGTCGTCGACAAAAGTCGTCGACAAAAGTCGTCGACAAAAGTCGTCGACAAAAGTCGTCGACAAAAATCGTCGACAAAAGTTGTTGACAAAAGTCGTCGACAAAAGTCGTCGACAAAAATCGTCGACAAAAGTCGTTGACAAAAGTCGTCGACAAAAGTCGTCGACAAAAATCGTCGACAAAAATCGTCGACAAAAGTCGTTGACAAAAGTCGTTGACAAAAGTCGTCGACAAAAGTCTTCGACAAAAGTCGTCGACAAAAGTCGTCGACAAAAGTCGTCGACAAAAGTCGTCGACACAAGTCGTCGACAAAAGTCGTCGACACAAGTCGTTGACAAAAGTCGTCGACAAAAGTCGTCGACAAAAATCGTCGACAAAAATCGTCGACAAAAGTCGTTGACAAAAGTCGTTGACAAAAGTCGTCGACAAAAGTCGTCGACAAAATTCGTCTACAAAAGTCGTCGACAAAAATCGTCGACAAAAATCGTCGACAAAAGTCGTTGACAAAAGTCGTCGACAAAAGTCGTCGACAAAAGTCGTCGACAATAGTCGTCGACAAAAGTCGTCGACAAAAATCGTCGACAAAAGTCGTCGACAAAAGTCGTCGACAAAAGTCGTCGACAAAAGTCGTCGACAAAAGTCGTCGACAAAAATCGTCGACAAAAGTCGTTGACAAAAGTCGTCGACAAAAGTCGTCGACAAAAGTCGTCGACAAAAGTCGTCGACAAAAGTTGTTGACAAAAGTCGTCGACAAAAGTCGTCGACAAAAGTCGTCGACAAAAGTTGTTGACAAAAGTCGTCGACAAAAGTCGTCGACAAAAGTTGTTGACAAAAGTCGTCGACAAAAGTCGTCGACAAAAGTCGTCGACAAAAGTCGTCGACAAAAGTCGTCGACAAAAGTCGTCGACAAAAATCGTCGACAAAAGTCGTCGACAAAAGTCGTCGACAAAAATCGTCGACAAAAGTCGTTGACAAAAGTCGTCGACAAAAGTCGTCGACAAAAGTCGTCGACAAAAGTCGTCGACAAAAGTCGTCGACAAAAGTCGTCGACAAAAGTTGTTGACAAAAGTCGTCGACAAAAGTCTTCGACAAAAGTCGTCGACAAAAGTCGTCGACAAAAGTCGTCGACAAAAGTCGTCGACAAAAGTCGTCGACAAAAGTCGTCGACAAAAGTCGTTGACAAAAGTCTTCGACAAAAGTCGTCGACAAAAGTCGTCGACAAAAGTCGTCGACAAAAGTCGTCGACAAAAATCGTCGACAAAAGTCGTTGACAAAAGTCGTTGACAAAAGTCGTCGACAAAAGTCGTCGACAAAAATCGTCGACAAAAATCGTCGACAAAAGTCGTTGACAAAAGTCGTTGACAAAAGTCGTCGACAAAAGTCTTCGACAAAAGTCGTCGACAAAAGTCGTCGACAAAAGTCGTCGACAAAAGTCGTCGACACAAGTCGTCGACAAAAGTCGTCGACACAAGTCGTCGACACAAGTCGTCGACAAAAATCGTCGACAAAAGTTGTTGACAAAAGTCGTCGACAAAAGTCGTCGACAAAAATCGTCGACAAAAGTCGTCGACAAAAATCGTCGACAAAAATTGTCGACAAAAGTCGTTGACAAAAGTCGTTGACAAAAGTCGTCGACAAAAGTCTTCGACAAAAGTCGTCGACAAAAGTCGTCGACAAAAATCGTCGACAAAAGTCGTTGACAAAAGTCGTTGACAAAAGTCGTCGACAAAAGTCTTCGACAAAAGTCGTCGACAAAAGTCGTCGACAAAAGTCGTCGACAAAAGTCGTCGACACAAGTCGTCGACAAAAGTCGTCGACACAAGTCGTCGACACAAGTCGTCGACAAAAATCGTCGACAAAAGTCGTTGACAAAAGTCGTCGACAAAAGTCGTCGACAAAAATCGTCGACAAAAATCGTCGACAAAAGTCGTTGACAAAAGTCGTTGACAAAAGTCGTCGACAAAAGTCTTCGACAAAAGTCGTCGACAAAAGTCGTCGACAAAAGTCGTCGACAAAAGTCGTCGACACAAGTCGTCGACAAAAGTCGTCGACACAAGTCGTCGACACAAGTCGTCGACAAAAATCGTCGACAAAAGTTGTTGACAAAAGTCGTCGACAAAAGTCGTCGACAAAAATCGTCGACAAAAGTCGTCGACAAAAATCGTCGACAAAAATCGTCGACAAAAGTCGTTGACAAAAGTCGTT
Organism: Episyrphus balteatus; assembly: GCF_945859705.1. Lineage (NCBI taxonomy): Eukaryota > Metazoa > Arthropoda > Insecta > Diptera > Syrphidae > Episyrphus > Episyrphus balteatus. The sequence continues at coordinate 34,151,313 of NC_079135.1, forward strand.
GACAAAAGTCGTCGACAAAAGTCTTCGACAAAAGTCGTCGACAAAAGTCTTCGACAAAAGTCGTCGACAAAAGTCGTTGACAAAAGTCGTCGACAAAAGTCGTCGACAAAAGTCGTCGACAAAAGTCGTTGACAAAAGTCGTCGACAAAAGTCGTCGACAAAAGTCGTCGACAAAAGTCGTCGACAAAAGTCGTTGACAAAAGTCGTCGACAAAAGTCTTCGACAAAAGTCGTCGACAAAAGTCGTCGACAAAAGTCGTCGACAAAAATCGTCGACAAAAGTTGTTGAAAAAAGTCGTCGACAAAAGTCGTCGACAAAAGTCGTCGACAAAAGTCGTCGACAAAAGTCGTCGACAAAAATCGTCGACAAAAGTTGTTGACAAAAGTTGTTGACAAAAGTCGTCGACAAAAGTCGTTGACAAAAGTCGTCGACAAAAGTCGTCGACAAAAGTCGTCGACAAAAGTCGTCGACAAAAATCGTTGACAAAAGTCTTCGACAAAAGTCGTCGACAAAAGTCGTCGACACAAGTCGTCGACACAAGTCGTCGACACAAGTCGTCGACAAAAGTCGTCGACAAAAGTCGTCGACAAAAGTCGTTGACAAAAGTCGTTGACAAAAGTCGTCGACAAAAGTCTTCGACAAAAGTCGTCGACAAAAGTCGTCGACAAAAGTCGTCGACAAAAGTCGTCGACAAAAGTCGTCGACAAAAGTCGTCGACAAAAGTCGTCGACAAAAGTCGTCGACAAAAGTCGTCGACAAAAGTCGTTAACAAAAATCGTCGACAAAAGTTGTTGACAAAAGTCGTCGACAAAAGTCGTCGACAAAAGTCGTCGACAAAAGTCGTCGACAAAAGTCGTCGACAAAAGTCGTCGACAAAAGTCGTCGACAAAAGTCGTCGACAAAAGTCGTTGACAAAAGTCTTCGACAAAAGTCGTCGACAAAAGTCGTCGACAAAAGTCGTCGACAAAAGTCGTCGACAAAAGTCGTCGACAAAAATCGTCGACAAAAGTTGTTGACAAAAGTCGTCGACAAAAGTCGTCGACAAAAATCGTCGACAAAAGTCGTTGACAAAAGTCGTCGACAAAAGTCGTCGACAAAAATCGTCGACAAAAATCGTCGACAAAAGTCGTTGACAAAAGTCGTTGACAAAAGTCGTCGACAAAAGTCTTCGACAAAAGTCGTCGACAAAAGTCGTCGACAAAAGTCGTCGACAAAAGTCGTCGACACAAGTCGTCGACAAAAGTCGTCGACACAAGTCGTCGACACAAGTCGTCGACAAAAGTCGTCGACAAAAGTCGTCGACAAAAGTCGTCGACAAAAGTCGTCGACAAAAGTCGTCGACAAAAATCGTCGACAAAAGTTGTTGACAAAAGTCGTCGACAAAAGTCGTCGACAAAAGTCGTCGACAAAAGTCGTCGACAAAAATCGTCGACAAAAGTTGTTGAAAAAAGTCGTCGACAAAAGTCGTCGACAAAAGTCGTTGACAAAAGTCGTCGACAAAAGTCGTCGACAAAAATCGTCGACAAAAGTTGTTGACAAAAGTTGTTGACAAAAGTCGTCGACAAAAGTCGTTGACAAAAGTCGTCGACAAAAGTCGTCGACAAAAGTCGTCGACAAAAGTCGTCGACAAAAATCGTCGACAAAAGTTGTTGACAAAAGTCGTCGACAAAAGTCGTCGACAAAAATCGTCGACAAAAGTTGTTGAAAAAAGTCGTCGACAAAAGTCGTCGACAAAAGTCGTTGACAAAAGTCGTCGACAAAAGTCGTCGACAAAAATCGTCGACAAAAGTTGTTGACAAAAGTTGTTGACAAAAGTCGTCGACAAAAGTCGTTGACAAAAGTCGTCGACAAAAGTCGTCGACAAAAGTCGTCGACAAAAGTCGTCGACAAAAGTCGTCGACAAAAATCGTTGACAAAAGTCTTCGACAAAAGTCGTCGACAAAAGTCGTCGACACAAGTCGTCGACACAAGTCGTCGACACAAGTCGTCGACACAAGTCGTCGACAAAAGTCGTCGACAAAAGTCGTCGACAAAAGTCGTTGACAAAAGTCGTTGACAAAAGTCGTCGGCAAAAGTCTTCGACAAAAGTCGTCGACAAAAGTCGTCGACAAAAGTCGTCGACAAAAGTCGTCGACAAAAGTCGTCGACAAAAGTCGTCGACAAAAGTCGTCGACAAAAGTAGTCGACAAAAGTCGTCGACAAAAGTCGTCGACAAAAGTCGTCGACAAAAGTCGTCGACAAAAGTCGTCGACAAAAGTCGTTGACAAAAGTCTTCGACAAAAGTCGTCGACAAAAGTCGTCGACAAAAGTCGTCGACAAAAGTCGTCGACAAAAATCGTCGACAAAAGTTGTTGACAAAAGTCGTCGACAAAAGTCGTCGACAAAAGTCGTCGACAAAAATCGTCGACAAAAGTCGTTGACAAAAGTCGTCGACAAAAGTCGTCGACAAAAATCGTCGACAAAAATCGTCGACAAAAGTCGTTGACAAAAGTCGTTGACAAAAGTCGTCGACAAAAGTCTTCGACAAAAGTCGTCGACAAAAGTCGTCGACAAAAGTCGTCGACAAAAGTCGTCGACACAAGTCGTCGACAAAAGTCGTCGACACAAGTCGTCGACACAAGTCGTCGACAAAAGTCGTCGACAAAAGTCGTCGACAAAAGTCGTCGACAAAAGTCGTCGACAAAAGTCGTCGACAAAAGTTGTCGACACAAGTCGTCGACAAAAGTCGTCGACACAAGTCGTCGACACAAGTCGTCGACAAAAGTCGTCGACAAAAGTCGTCGACAAAAGTCGTTGACAAAAGTCGTTGACAAAAGTCGTCGACAAAAGTCTTCGACAAAAGTCGTCGACAAAAGTCGTCGACAAAAGTCGTCGACAAAAGTCGTCGACACAAGTCGTCGACAAAAGTCGTCGACACAAGTCGTCGACACAAGTCGTCGACAAAAGTCGTCGACAAAAGTCGTCGACAAAAGTCGTCGACAAAAGTCTTCGACAAAAGTCGTCGACAAAAGTCGTCGACAAAAGTCTTCGACAAAAGTCGTCGACAAAAGTCGTCGACAAAAGTCGTCGACAAAAATCGTCGACAAAAGTTGTTGAAAAAAGTCGTCGACAAAAGTCGTCGACAAAAGTCGTCGACAAAAGTCGTTGACAAAAGTCGTCGACAAAAGTCGTCGACAAAAATCGTCGACAAAAGTTGTTGACAAAAGTTGTTGACAAAAGTCGTCGACAAAAGTCGTTGACAAAAGTCGTCGACAAAAGTCGTCGACAAAAGTCGTCGACAAAAGTCGTCGACAAAAATCGTTGACAAAAGTCTTCGACAAAAGTCGTCGACAAAAGTCGTCGACACAAGTCGTCGACACAAGTCGTCGACAAAAGTCGTCGACAAAAGTCGTCGACAAAAGTCGTCGACAAAAGTCGTTGACAAAAGTCGTTGACAAAAGTCGTCGACAAAAGTCTTCGACAAAAGTCGTCGACAAAAGTCGTCGACAAAAGTCGTCGACAAAAGTCGTCGACAAAAGTCGTCGACAAAAGTCGTCGACAAAAGTCGTCGACAAAAGTCGTCGACAAAAGTCGTCGACAAAAGTCGTCGACAAAAGTCGTTAACAAAAATCGTCGACAAAAGTTGTTGACAAAAGTCGTCGACAAAAGTCGTCGACAAAAGTCGTCGACAAAAGTCGTCGACAAAAGTCGTCGACAAAAGTCGTCGACAAAAGTCGTCGACAAAAGTCGTCGACAAAAGTCGTCGACAAAAGTCGTTGACAAAAGTCTTCGACAAAAGTCGTCGACAAAAGTCGTCGACAAAAGTCGTCGACAAAAGTCGTCGACAAAAATCGTCGACAAAAGTTGTTGACAAAAGTCGTCGACAAAAGTCGTCGACAAAAATCGTCGACAAAAGTCGTTGACAAAAGTCGTCGACAAAAGTCGTCGACAAAAATCGTCGACAAAAATCGTCGACAAAAGTCGTTGACAAAAGTCGTTGACAAAAGTCGTCGACAAAAGTCTTCGACAAAAGTCGTCGACAAAAGTCGTCGACAAAAGTCGTCGACAAAAGTCGTCGACACAAGTCGTCGACAAAAGTCGTCGACACAAGTCGTCGACACAAGTCGTCGACAAAAATCGTCGACAAAAGTTGTTGACAAAAGTCGTCGACAAAAGTCGTCGACAAAAATCGTCGACAAAAGTCGTCGACAAAAATCGTCGACAAAAATCGTCGACAAAAGTCGTTGACAAAAGTCGTTGACAAAAGTCGTCGACAAAAGTCTTCGACAAAAGTCGTCGACAAAAGTATTCGACAAAAGTCGTCGACAAAAGTCGTTGACAAAAGTCGTCGACAAAAGTCGTCGACAAAAGTCGTCGACAAAAGTCGTTGACAAAAGTCGTCGACAAAAGTCGTCGACAAAAGTCGTCGACAAAAGTCGTCGACAAAAGTCGTTGACAAAAGTCGTCGACAAAAGTCTTCGACAAAAGTCGTCGACAAAAGTCGTCGACAAAAATCGTCGACAAAAGTTGTTGAAAAAAGTCGTCGACAAAAGTCGTCGACAAAAGTCGTCGACAAAAGTCGTTGACAAAAGTCGTCGACAAAAGTCGTCGACAAAAATCGTCGACAAAAGTTGTTGACAAAAGTTGTTGACAAAAGTCGTCGACAAAAGTCGTTGACAAAAGTCGTTGACAAAAGTCGTCGACAAAAGTCGTCGACAAAAGTCGTCGACAAAAATCGTTGACAAAAGTCTTCGACAAAAGTCGTCGACAAAAGTCGTCGACACAAGTCGTCGACACAAGTCGTTGACAAAAGTCGTCGACAAAAGTCGTCGACAAAAATCGTCGACAAAAGTTGTTGACAAAAGTTGTTGACAAAAGTCGTCGACAAAAGTCGTTGACAAAAGTCGTCGACAAAAGTCGTCGACAAAAGTCGTCGACAAAAGTCGTCGACAAAAGTCGTCGACAAAAGTCGTCGACAAAAGTCGTCGACAAAAGTCGTCGACAAAAGTCGTCGACAAAAGTCGTCGACAAAAGTCGTTAACAAAAATCGTCGACAAAAGTTGTTGACAAAAGTCGTCGACAAAAGTCGTCGACAAAAGTCGTCGACAAAAGTCGTCGACAAAAGTCGTCGACAAAAGTCGTCGACAAAAGTCGTCGACAAAAGTTGTTGACAAAAGTCGTCGACAAAAGTCTTCGACAAAAGTCGTCGACAAAAGTCGTCGACAAAAGTCGTCGACAAAAGTCGTCGACAAAAGTCGTCGACACAAGTCGTCGACAAAAGTCGTCGACACAAGTCGTCGACACAAGTCGTCGACAAAAGTCGTCGACAAAAGTCGTCGACAAAAGTCGTCGACAAAAGTCGTCGACAAAAGTCTTCGACAAAAGTCGTCGACAAAAGTCGTCGACAAAAGTCTTCGACAAAAGTCGTCGACAAAAGTCGTCGACAAAAGTTGTTGAAAAAAGTCGTCGACAAAAGTCGTCGACAAAAGTCGTCGACAAAAGTCGTTGACAAAAGTCGTCGACAAAAGTCGTCGACAAAACTCGTCGACAAAAGTTGTTGACAAAAGTTGTTGACAAAAGTCGTCGACAAAAGTCGTTGACAAAAGTCGTCGACAAAAGTCGTCGACAAAAGTCGTCGACAAAAGTCGTCGACAAAAATCGTTGACAAAAGTCTTCGACAAAAGTCGTCGACAAAAGTCGTCGACACAAGTCGTCGACACAAGTCGTCGACACAAGTCGTCGACACAAGTCGTCGACAAAAGTCGTCGACAAAAGTCGTCGACAAAAGTCGTTGACAAAAGTCGTTGACAAAAGTCGTCGACAAAAGTCTTCGACAAAAGTCGTCGACAAAAGTCGTCGACAAAAGTCGTCGACAAAAGTCGTCGACAAAAGTCGTCGACAAAAGTCGTCGACAAAAGTCGTCGACAAAAGTCGTTAACAAAAATCGTCGACAAAAGTTGTTGACAAAAGTCGTCGACAAAAGTCGTCGACAAAAGTCGTCGACAAAAGTCGTCGACAAAAGTCGTCGACAAAAGTCGTCGACAAAAGTCGTCGACAAAAGTCGTTGACAAAAGTCTTCGACAAAAGTCGTCGACAAAAGTCGTCGACAAAAGTCGTCGACAAAAGTCGTCGACAAAAATCGTCGACAAAAGTTGTTGACAAAAGTCGTCGACAAAAGTCGTCGACAAAAATCGTCGACAAAAGTCGTTGACAAAAGTCGTCGACAAAAGTCGTCGACAAAAATCGTCGACAAAAATCGTCGACAAAAGTCGTTGACAAAAGTCGTTGACAAAAGTCGTCGACAAAAGTCTTCGACAAAAGTCGTCGACAAAAGTCGTCGACAAAAGTCGTCGACAAAAGTCGTCGACACAAGTCGTCGACAAAAGTCGTCGACACAAGTCGTCGACACAAGTCGTCGACAAAAATCGTCGACAAAAGTTGTTGACAAAAGTCGTCGACAAAAGTCGTCGACAAAAATCGTCGACAAAAGTCGTCGACAAAAATCGTCGACAAAAATCGTCGACAAAAGTCGTTGACAAAAGTCGTTGACAAAAGTCGTCGACAAAAGTCTTCGACAAAAGTCGTCGACAAAAGTATTCGACAAAAGTCGTCGACAAAAGTCGTTGACAAAAGTCGTCGACAAAAGTCGTCGACAAAAGTCGTCGACAAAAGTCGTTGACAAAAGTCGTCGACAAAAGTCGTCGACAAAAGTCGTCGACAAAAGTCGTCGACAAAAGTCGTTGACAAAAGTCGTCGACAAAAGTCTTCGACAAAAGTCGTCGACAAAAGTCGTCGACAAAAGTCGTCGACAAAAATCGTCGACAAAAGTTGTTGAAAAAAGTCGTCGACAAAAGTCGTCGACAAAAGTCGTCGACAAAAGTCGTTGACAAAAGTCGTCGACAAAAGTCGTCGACAAAAATCGTCGACAAAAGTCGTCGACAAAAATCGTCGACAAAAGTTGTTGACAAAAGTTGTTGACAAAAGTCGTCGACAAAAGTCTTCGACAAAAGTCGTCGACAAAAGTCGTAGACAAAAGTCGTCGACAAAAGTCGTCGACAAAAGTCGTCGACAAAAGTCGTCGACAAAAGTCGTCGACAAAAGTCGTCGACAAAAGTCGTCGACAAAAGTCGTCGACAAAAGTCGTCGACAAAAATCGTCGACAAAAGTCGTCGACAAAAATCGTCGACAAAAGTCATTGACAAAAGTCGTCGACAAAAGTCGTCGACAAAAGTCGTCGACAAAAGTCGTCGACAAAAGTCGTCGACAAAAGTCGTCGACAAAAGTCGTCGACAAAAGTAAAAGTCGTCGACAAAAATCGTTGACAAAAGTCTTCGACAAAAGTCGTCGACAAAAGTCGTCGACAAAAGTCGTCGACACAAGTCGTCGACACAAGTCGTCGACAAAAGTCGTCGACAAAAGTCGTCGACAAAAGTCGTTGACAAAAGTCGTCGACAAAAGTCGTCGACAAAAGTCGTCGACAAAAGTCGTCGACAAAAGTCGTTGACAAAAGTCGTCGACAAAAGTCGTCGACAAAAGTCGTCGACAAAAGTCGTCGACAAAAGTCGTTGACAAAAGTCGTCGACAAAAGTCTTCGACAAAAGTCGTCGACAAAAGTCGTCGACAAAAATCGTCGACAAAAGTTGTTGAAAAAAGTCGTCGACAAAAGTCGTCGACAAAAGTCGTCGACAAAAGTCGTTGACAAAAGTCGTCGACAAAAGTCGTCGACAAAAATCGTCGACAAAAGTTGTTGACAAAAGTTGTTGACAAAAGTCGTCGACAAAAGTCGTTGACAAAAGTCGTCGACAAAAGTCGTCGACAAAAGTCGTCGACAAAAGTCGTCGACAAAAGTCGTCGACAAAAATCGTTGACAAAAGTCTTCGACAAAAGTCGTCGACAAAAGTCGTCGACACGAGTCGTCGACACAAGTCGTCGACACAAGTCGTCGACACAAGTCGTCGACAAAAGTCGTCGACAAAAGTCGTCGACAAAAGTCGTTGACAAAAGTCGTTGACAAAAGTCGTCGACAAAAGTCGTCGACAAAAGTCTTCGACAAAAGTCGTCGACAAAAGTCGTCGACAAAAGTCGTCGACAAAAGTCGTCGACAAAAGTCGTCGACAAAAGTCGTCGACAAAAGTCGTCGACAAAAGTCGTCGACAAAAGTCGTCGATAAAAGTCGTTAACAAAAATCGTCGACAAAAGTTGTTGACAAAAGTCGTCGACAAAAGTCGTCGACAAAAGTCGTCGACAAAAGTCGTCGACAAAAGTCGTCGACAAAAGTCGTCGACAAAAGTCTTCGACAAAAGTCGTCGACAAAAGTCGTCGACAAAAGTCGTCGACAAAAGTCGTCGACAAAAGTCGTCGACAAAAGTCGTCGACAAAAGTCGTCGACAAAAGTCGTCGACAAAAGTCGTCGACAAAAGTCGTCGACAAAAGTCGTCGACAAAAGTCGTCGACAAAAGTCGTCGACAAAAGTCGTCGACAAAAATCGTCGACAAAAGTTGTTGACAAAAGTCGTCGACAAAAGTCGTCGACAAAAATCGTCGACAAAAGTCGTTGACAAAAGTCGTCGACAAAAGTCGTCGACAAAAATCGTCGACAAAAATCGTTGCAAAAGTCGTTGACAAAAGTCGTTGACAAAAGTCGTCGACAAAAGTCTTCGACAAAAGTCGTCGACAAAAGTCGTCGACAAAAGTCTTCGACAAAAGTCGTCGACAAAAGTCGTCGACAAAAATCGTCGACAAAAGTTGTTGAAAAAAGTCGTCGACACGAGTCGTCGACACAAGTCGTCGACACAAGTCGTCGACAAAAGTCGTCGACACAAGTCGTCGACAAAAGTCGTCGACACAAGTCGTCGACACAAGTCGTCGACAAAAGTCGTCGACAAAAGTCGTCGACAAAATTCGTCGACAAAAGTCGTCGACAAAAATCGTCGACAAAAGTCGTTGACAAAAGTCGTCGACAAAAGTCGTCGACAAAAGTCGTCGACAATAGTCGTCGACAAAAGTCGTCGACAAAAATCGTCGACAAAAGTCGTCGACAAAAGTCGTCGACAAAAGTCGTCGACAAAAGTCGTCGACAAAAGTCGTCGACAAAAATCGTCGACAAAAGTCGTTGACAAAAGTCGTCGACAAAAGTCGTCGACAAAAGTCGTCGACAAAAGTCGTCGACAAAAGTTGTTGACAAAAGTCGTCGACAAAAGTCGTCGACAAAAGTCGTCGACAAAAGTTGTTGACAAAAGTCGTCGACAAAAGTCGTCGACAAAAATCGTCGACAAAAGTCGTTGACAAAAGTCGTCGACAAAAGTCGTCGACAAAAGTCGTCGACAAAAGTCGTCGACAAAAGTCGTCGACAAAAGTCGTCGACAAAAGTCGTCGACAAAAGTCGTCGACAAAAGTCGTCGACAAAAATCGTCGACAAAAGTCGTTGACAAAAGTCGTCGACAAAAGTCGTCGACAAAAGTCGTCGACAAAAGTCGTCGACAAAAGTCGTCGACAAAAGTCGTCGACAAAAGTCGTCGACAAAAGTCGTCGACAAAAGTCGTCGACAAAAGTCTTCGACAAAAGTCGTCGACAAAAGTCGTCGACAAAAGTCGTCGACAAAAGTCGTCGACAAAAGTTGTTGACAAAAGTCGTCGACAAAAGTCTTCGACAAAAGTCGTCGACAAAAGTCGTCGACAAAAGTCGTCGACAAAAGTCGTCGACAAAAGTCGTCGACAAAAGTCGTCGACAAAAGTCGTCGACAAAAGTCGTCGACAAAAATCGTCGACAAAAGTCGTCGACAAAAATCGTCGACAAAAGTCGTTGACAAAAGTCGTCGACAAAAGTCGTCGACAAAAGTCGTCGACAAAAGTCGTCGACAAAAGTAAAAGTCGTCGACAAAAATCGTTGACAAAAGTCTTCGAAAAGTCGTCGACAAAAGTCGTCGACAAAAGTCGTCGACAAAAATCGTCGACAAAAGTCGTTGACAAAAGTCGTCGACAAAAGTCGTCGACAAAAGTCGTCGACAAAAGTCGTCGACAAAAGTCGTTGACAAAAGTCGTTGACAAAAGTCGTCGACAAAAGTCGTCGACAAAAGTCGTCGACACAAGTCGTCGACACAAGTCATCGACACAAGTCGTCGACAAAAGTCGTCGACAAAAGTCATCGACAAAAATCGTCGACAAAAGTCGTTGACAAAAGTCTTCGACAAAAGTCGTCGACAAAAGTCGTCGACAAAAGTCGTCGACAAAAATCGTCGACAAAAATCGTCGACAAAAGTCGTTGACAAAAGTCGTTGACAAAAGTCGTCGACAAAAGTCGTCGACAAAAGTCGTCGACAAAAGTCGTCGACAAAAGTCGTCGACAAAAGTCGTCGACAAAAGTCGTCGACAAAAGTCGTTGACTAAAGTCTTCGACTAAAGTCTTCGACTAAAGTCTTCGACAAAAGTCTTCGACAAAAGTCTTCGACAAAAGTCGTCGACAAAAGTCTTCGACAAAAGTCGTCGACAAAAGTCGTCGACAAAAGTCTTCGACAAAAGTCGTCGACAAAAGTCATCGACAAAAGTCGTCGACAAAAGTCGTCGACAAAAGTCGTCGACAAAAGTCGTCGACTAAAGTCTTCGACTAAAGTCGTCGACAAAAGTCGTCGACAAAAGTCGTCGACAAAAGTCGTCGACAAAAGTCGTCGACAAAAGTCGTCGACAAAAGTCTTCGACAAAAGTCGTCGACAAAAGTCGTCGACAAAAGTCGTCGACAAAAGTCGTCGACAAAAGTTGTTGACAAAAGTCGTTGACTAAAGTCTTCGACTAAAGTCTTCGACTAAAGTCGTCGACAAAAGTCGTCGACAAAAGTCGTCGACAAAAGTCGTCGACAAAAGTCGTCGACAAAAGTTGTTGACAAAAGTCGTTGACTAAAGTCTTCGACTAAAGTCTTCGACTAAAGTCTTCGACTAAAGTCTTCGACTAAAGTCGTCGACAAAAGTCGTCGACAAAAGTCGTCGACAAAAGTCGTCGACAAAAGTCGTCGACAAAAGTCGTCGACAAAAGTCTTCGACAAAAGTCGTCGACAAAAGTCGTCGACAAAAGTCGTCGACAAAAGTCGTCGATAAAAGTTGTCGACAAAAGTTGTTGACAAAAGTCGTTGACTAAAGTCTTCGACTAAAGTCTTCGACTAAAGTCTTCGACTAAAGTCTTCGACAAAAGTCTTCGACAAAAGTCTTCGACAAAAGTCGTCGACAAAAGTCGTCGACAAAAGTCGTCGGCAAAAGTCGTCGACAAAAGTCGTCGACAAAAATCGTCGACAAGAGTCGTTGACAAAAGTCTTCGACAAAAGTCGTCGACAAAAGTCTTCGACAAAAGTCGTCGACAAAAGTCGTCGACAAAAGTCGTCGACAAAAGTCTTCGACAAAAGTCGTCGACAAAAGTCGTCGACAAAAGTCGTCGACAAAAGTCGTCGACAAAAGTCGTCGACAAAAGTCGTCGACTAAAGTCTTCAACTAAAGTCTTCGACTAAAGTCGTCGACAAAAGTCGTCGACAAAAGTCGTCGACAAAAGTCGTCGACAAAAGTCGTCGACAAAAGTCGTCGACAAAAGTCGTCGACTAAAGTCGTCGACAAAAGTCGTCGACAAAAGTCGTCGACAAAAGTCGTCGACAAAAGTCGTCGACAAAAGTCGTCGATAAAAGTTGTCGACAAAAGTTGTTGACAAAAGTCGTTGACTAAAGTCTTCGACTAAAGTCTTCGACTAAAGTCTTCGACTAAAGTCTTCGACAAAAGTCTTCGACAAAAGTCTTCGACAAAAGTCGTCGACAAAAGTCGTCGACAAAAGTCGTCGACAAAAGTCGTCGACTAAAGTCGTCGACAAAAGTCTTCGACTAAAGTCTTCGACTAAAGTCTTCGACTAAAGTCTTCGACTAAAGTCTTCGACTAAAGTCTTCGACTAAAGTCTTCGACTAAAGTCTTCGACTAAAGTCTTCGACAAAAGTCGTCGACAAAAGTCGTCGACAAAAATCGTCGACAAAAGTCGTTGACAAAAGTCGTTGACAAAAGTCGTCGACAAAAGTCGTCGACAAAAGTCGTCGGCAAAAGTCGTCGACAAAAATCGTAGACAAGAGTCGTTGACAAAAGTCGTCGACTAAAGTCTTCGACTAAAGTCTTCGACTAAAGTCGTCGACAAAAGTCGTCGACAAAAGTCGTCGACAAAAGTCGTCGACTAAAGTCGTCGACAAAAGTCTTCGACTAAAGTCTTCGACTAAAGTCTTCGACTAAAGTCTTCGACTAAAGTCGTCGACAAAAGTCGTCGACAAAAGTCGTCGACTAAAGTCGTCGACAAAAGTCGTCGACAAAAGTCGTCGACAAAAGTCGTCGACTAAAGTCGTCGACTAAAGTCGTCGACAAAAGTCTTCGACTAAAGTCGTCGACAGAAGTCGTCGACAAAAGTCGTCGACAAAAGTCGTCGACAAAAGTCGTCGACAAAAGTCGTCGACAAAAGTCGTCGACAAAAGTCGTCGACAAAAGTCGTCGACAAAAGTCGTCGACAAAAGTCGTCGACAAAAGTCGTCGACAAAAGTCGTCGACAAAAGTCGTCGACAAAAGTCGTCGACAAAAGTCGTCGACAAAAGTCGTCGACTAAAGTCGTCGACTAAAGTCGTCGACTAAAGTCGTCGACAAAAGTCGTCGACTAAAGTCGTCGACTAAAGTCGTCGACTAAAGTCTTCGACAAAAGTCGTCGACAAATGTCGTCGACAAAAGTCGTCGACAAAAGTCGTCGACAAAAGTCGTCGACAAAAGTCGTCGACAAAAGTCGTCGACAAAAGTCGTCGACAAAAGTCGTCGACAAAAGTCGTCGACAAAAGTCGTCGACTAAAGTCTTCGACTAAAGTCGTCGACAAAAGTCGTCGACAAAAGTCTTCGACTAAAGTCGGCGACTAAAGTCTGCGACTAAAGTCGTCGACTAAAGTCGTCGACAAAAGTCGTCGACAAAAGTCTTCGACTAAAGTCGGCGACTCAAGTCTGCGACTGAAGTCGGTGACTCAAGTCGGCGACTCAAGTCGGCGACTCAAGTCAGGGACTAAAGTCGGCGATTAAAGTCGGCGATTAAAGTCGGCGACTCAAGTCGGCGAATCAAGTTGATTATTTGAATTGCAGATTTGAGTCGCAGATTTGAGTCGCAGATTTGAGTCGCAGTTTTGAGTCGCAATGTTTTTGTCGCTGATTCTCTTCGCAGAAGAATGTTATTATATAATTGTGCAAAGGAATAGAGTTTTGATGTTGCTCCTTTTTCAGATAACATATCAAAATTGATTGACAAAAAATTCAAAACTTCAATTAAAATTAAGTTGTCATCTACTTTGTTTTTTTTTTTTATTTTAATAAAAGGTTAGTTTCTTTTAAAATTGAAACTTTGACCTTGTTTTTAATATGGTGTACTTAGTATAATAATTTTGATTTGCATAGACAATTTGGTGCAATTCGATATAATTACTTATTTTACTTTTTGTTGTGCCTCCTTTTTTCAACCCCCAATTACTGAGTTTGCATTATTTATTCCTCTAGTTAGGTTTGTCACAAAAAAAAGTAAAAGAGTTTTCAAAGAAATAAACTCCGTTAAAAAATGTTTATCATTTCGCCGCCCAAATAAAATAGAAGAAATAAATAAAAAAAGGTTTGGTGAATTACCACCCCCTAATTGCCACTCTTGAAAAACATTCGTGTGGTTAAAATTACATGAAAAAATACACAGATATATGCACGTTGATAAATATATGAATTATGTCTCTAAGTATACACAATTTGATAAAGCACGCGGAACGTGAAAAAAAAATATGAAAACAAAAGCTTAATTATCCCGCCCGGGGAACTGTCAAATCTCAGCCACATGAGTGCCTATACCTTTACATACAAATGACAGGGCCAATTAGTTTAATTACATTCGCTTGCAGTTTTCCCAATTATCTTCACATGAAATCGTAAGCGAAACAATAGAATGAGAAATAAAATAAACAAGGTGGGTGGTGGGAGAGATAAAAGTTGATATAGACGAACCGGAGGAGCTGCAACATTTGACATGCCAACAACAACAACCGGTAGAATATAATATTTTTCTGTCAATTAACTGCATTGGGGTTAATTTCCAGGATCATGATAGTATCGTTCTGCTCGGTAGAAATTCAAATCGCTTTCGCTTGAATCTACAGCAGCTTAAGTAGGGATATGTTTACGCAGGCTTAAAAAAGTCAGAAGTATCCGATAAATTACTGCAACGACAAAAACGAAATTTCCTTTCACAACGGCAATAATGTTATTTCAAAATAAATCTAATATTCTACCAGGCTGCTGTTTTTTGGTGTCCTTTTACTTCTCGACCACCGTCACACACATAGCATACCCAAGGACCTGGATAGATAGAAAGAAAGATTGAAACTATTTTAGGCACTGCTGCTGTTTAGTATTCAAAAAGTGCAAAACTGAACTAATTGCATTTGGATTGCATTATGGTTTGTTAATCCGGATATCCTCACTGTCCTCCTTGTGTGTCGTCGTTCTCGTGATGAAAAATAGGAGACGGAGATGGATTTGGCGAATATTTCATTACGTTTCACATCACACGAATGAATTAGATAACTTTGTTTTCGTTTTAAATTTGCTGCGAACAAATTAGCTTTCATTCAGTATCGTAAGGATTTTTAAGGACAATTTAAAAATAATACAAGGAAGTTTTCCAATCTGATATCGAAATGAAGAAAATGTATCTGAAGGGTTTTATAGGCCAAATTTTTGACAATTTTTTGTAATAGATTGGTTATATTATTTTAAGCATGATCGATTTCTTTAAGGAAGTAAAATCAAATTATGTAGTGGCAATATAAACTATATTTACGAACCAAAACCTTCATTAAAGAATGAAAAACACTTATTTATCAATGCGTCGGAAAATTCCGTGTCATTTTTAATCTTTTTTATTCATATTTTATCTAGAAAAAGTAATTTGGATTTAAGAATATAACACCTTTATAGTCTTAATACATACATTTAAAAATTTTATTTTGTTGGGTTTTTTAATTAACATTTTTGATTCTTGGGTCTCAATTCAAATGTTTAAGTATTGAATTTTATTACAGGGTTTTTTTTAGCACTAGTTATCTCAAAAATAACCTTTCATCCGGATTAAAATGGACTTTCTGGTTTCTTTTTTCGTTTGACAAATGAAACCACATTTTATTAATATAGGAGAGACACTTTCTACAAAAGTACATTATATAAAATGTCTTCTTCAATAGATATCTTTTTTCTTTTTATATTTTTTCTTGGAAAAGATCCGTTTTTGTGCTTATCATTTATATTTTTGAATTTTTAATTTTGACCATTTAATTTAATGATTTCAAAACGTTAATTGGGAAAACGAAAGTATTCGATGCTAGTTTATCAAATTTTAAACAATTGTTAAAAAATAGATTCCCAAATTAATTTAGGTCTTGGAGAAAAGCAAAAATACCAAAATCTTACTTTTTTTCTAAAAACACTCTTCGTAAAGAAATCGAACTGAAGATAACAGCAACAAACATGATATTACGACGTTAGAGAACGCCAAAAAAGTTGGTTGTATAATTCTGTCTGTCTGTTATGTATTATTTTTAGAGTTAGTAATAAATGCATTTTTCTATTGAGGAATAAAGCGGAGTAATAGCGTTGTGCTCATCTTCATTGACTTTTTTGAGCCACTTGGAATTGAAAATGCGCTGTTTTTAGTTAACATATAAATGAGGAATTGTTTCAGGATGTCAAATATGTCTTTAACTCAATTTTGGATTTTTGGCTCATGCGCCCTTTTTGCTTAGTACGGCAGTATAGCCTTAGACGCTTCACCGGTTTTCTTATAATTTGGTGGTAACAGTTTTGGGCGATTCCTCAGAGAAGGAATTTAATTTTTTGGTATAAATACAAACGGTACGAAAATAATCATTTTTATCAAAAAAACAAAACCGACTTCCATTATTCAAAACGGGGTTTTATGGTTTTTTTAATAGTTCCTATGGCTTTAACAGAACGAAATTGAAATGGGACCACACTGCAGCCACTAGCTTTCCAATACAAAAAGAATTATCAAAATTGATTGACTCTGTCCAAAGTTATGCAGTAACAAACATAAAAAAAAAAAAAAAAAAATACAGACGAATTGAATACCTCCTCCTTTTTCGAAGTCGGTAAAAAGAAAAACTTGTTATTCTTTTGACGGCTTTGACGATTTCGATTAAAATTTGTGTGTTTAAAAATTGTATTGTAGCGAATAAAATTTGGGCTTCTTTTTAACGGCCGGCATGCACCTGCCATAGAAGCGTTTTGTTGATTTCTGATTTTCTCGTAAGCGATTATGATTTAAATGACCATGTTTACACAAAATCGTTAAAACTTACAATATTTTCAAAAGAAACTTTTTTTGGAATTTTCCTAAAATATCATTTTTTTTTGAAAACGGTGTTGAAAGGATGAAATTTTTAGAAACTTTGTTTTTTTAAAGTGTTTATTAATATTTTCTTCAATTTCCTAACTCTTAAATGTAAATAACTCTTTTTTTAATTGATTTTTATATGAATATTATGGATCATATGGATTATAGCATTCAATTTTATTCAATACATTTTTTCTTTAATATTAAAATTGACGAAATTGATCCTGACAATAAATTTACCAAATGTATCTATAGATTATTTTGTATCCGGTAAAACATTTACACATTTGCTATTAATGGAAACAATGTTTACAGATTAACTAATTAATCTCTTTAAAAAAAATCAGTGTAACCCTATTTTAATAAATCGAAGTTTTTAAGTTAAATACCGAAACAGGATGTAAAAATAAAAAATTCGATAAAAATCAATTCATTCCTGGAAGGAATTTGTAGGTATGTACCTATCTACTTAAAAAATACATCCAAGTAGCAAGCAACAAATTTTCAACAATTCATTTGAAAATTCCCAACTGACACATAAACAATACAGAGAGTCAGAGGTTCATGACGTGTTTTTCACGCCACTATTGCTCCAATTCAAGTTTTGCATGACAAACTCTTTGCTGACCATTTTTTGGGGGGACTCTTTTCATTTTCGTATATGTGTACATATTTTGAATTTTCCATTCACAAAAAGAGCTGCCCAAAATGAACATGGAATGGCAGATTGTCGTTGTGTGCGGTTTAATGTCGTCTCATAAAATATTTTGGCAGCATTGTGGTTTTTGACGAATGGATTCTTGCCCCCAATCCAGACAGGACCAAACCAAACTGCATTGTATTTACCTTCATAAAACTACATATATACAAATATATATTTTGAAATCCCAACAAAACCCGGTGTGTTGTCCACTAGAGAAAGAAATGAGGAACATTTTTGGATACGTTTCGCAAACACACAGGCCAGGCCACATTATATTGGCTTAAAGAGGGGCGGGTCTCTCATTCGTCATGAAAAATTTATTTAAAATGCAAAAGGAGTCCGATTCGGTCACAATAAAATATCCTGCAAAACGCGTTATCACTCGAAAACAGACACAACCATTCGTGCATGTTATAGTGAAAAGGGGAGGGGGAAGGCGGGGGCTATATGTTAACTCAATAAAAATGATAGCATGTCATCCTTTGTCAAAATGTGCGAGTCAAGTTGTGGAAAAACGAATGAATTTATTTTTGAATCAAGGCATACTACAAGGGTGGAAGAGATAGGCTCATTCCGGAAATGTCAAATAACACCTTTTTGCGCAATGGTTTCAATGGGTGCCTCTAGGTCCAGGATAATGTGTCAAGTATTATGATGTTTCTTATCGTTCACATGGAATGTAAGTGGAACAGAACCTTTACTTTTCTCATATCGGATATCTGTCTCCTTGTCAAGGTAACGAATATGACAGAAATGGGTGGGGGTAAATGTATAAAGAGTTAAACAGAATACTTTACTTATCTATTATTTTTAGTTTAAATCGAGACTTATATGAGTTTTGCATTCAGATGATAAAGAATTGAAGAATTAGGATTAGACTGTGCATATAATGCCTTAACTAGACATCGTTCTCTAATTACAACGTCGCGTTGGGTATCGGAAAAAAGAAATTTGTATCTCTTAATTAAGTGAGACATCAAAAGAGAGGTCTCTATTCTTAACTGCAAACCAAAAGATTCTTCCAGGCCTGGTTGCTGGGTTATTTCAATCCAAACATATTTTTTTTTTTACTCCTGGAGGCAGATATCTGCCGGCCAAAGAATCGAAATTTGCAACCAAAAATTTGTTTTGCTTTTTTTTCCTTACATTCCGAAAACGATATCTTTTGACCATGAAAAGAAAGGTGTCTTTAAGCTCTATTTATAACTGAAAACTAGAAGCTTTTAGACTTCTAGTTCCTGGGATATCTCCAACCAAACATTTTTTTTTTAATTTCCTTACATTCTGAAACCGACATCTTTTGAACAAAGTATCGAAAAAAGTTTTGGTTTACATATATGAGCTCACAGTGAACAACCCTATGCATCCCAGTAAAAAAAAAAAACAAACTAATTTTTTTCAGATTTTTGAGAAAAAATCAAGGTTAACCCCTAGAAAAAAATCCATTTTTAAAAATTTCCTCCAAATTTATCGAGTGAGACGTCATAAGAAAGGTCTCCTTATGCTCTTTTCATAACTGAAAACTAAAAGTTTCTTGGAGATCTGGTTCTTGAGAAATTTATAACCAAACATTTTTTTTCCTTACATTCCGAAACCGACATTCCGAAACCGATATCTTTTGAACAAAGTCTCGAAAAAAGTTTTGGTTCACATATATGAGCTCACAGTGAACAAGCCTATGCATTCCAGTAAAAAAATAACAAATTCATTTTTTTCAGATTTTTGAGAAAAAATCAAGGTTAACCCCTTGAAAAAAAAATCCATTTTTAAAAATTTCCTCCAAATTTATCGAGTGAGAAGTCATAAGAAAGGTCTCCTTATGCTCTTTTCATAACTGAAAACTAAAAGTTTCTTGGAGATCTGGTTCTTGAGAAATTTATAACCAAACATTTTTTTTTATTTTTTTTCCTTACATTCCGAAACCGACATTCCGAAACCGATATCTTTTGAACAAAGTCTCGAAAAAAGTTTTGGTTTACATATATGAGCTCACAGTGAACAAGCCTATGCATTCCAGTAAAAAAATAACAAATTCATTTTTTTCAGATTTTTGAGAAAAAATCAAGGTTCCCTTGAAAAAAAAATCCATTTTTAAAAATTTCCTCCAAATTTATCGAGCGAGAAGTCATAAGAAAGGTCTCCTTATGCTCTTTTCATAACTGAAAACTAAAAGTTTCTTCGAGATCTGGTTCTTGAGAAATTTATAACCAAACATTTTTTTTTTATTTTTTTTCCTTACATTCCGAAACCGACATTCCGAAACCGATATCTTTTGAACAAAGTCTCGAAAAAAGTTTTGGTTTACATATATGAGCTCACAGTGAACAAGCCTATGCATTCCAGTAAAAAAATAACAAATTCATTTTTTTCAGATTTTTGAGAAAAAATCAAGGTTAACCCCTTGAAAATAAAATCCATTTTTAAAAATTTCCTCCAAATTTATTGAGTGAGACGTCATAAGAAAGGTCTCCTTAAGCTCATTTCATAACTGAAAACTAAAAGTTTCTTGCAGATCTGGTTCTTGAGAAATTTATAACCAAACATTTTTTTTCATTTTTTTCCTTACATTCCGAAACCGACATTCCGAAAGTATTGGTTTACATATATGAGCTCACAGTGAACAAGCCTATGCATTCCAGTAAAAAAATAACAAATTCATTTTTTTCAGATTTTTGAGAAAAAATCAAGGTTAACCCCTTGAAAAAAAAAATTTATTTTTAAGAATTTCCTCCAAATTTATCGAGTGAGAAGTCATAAGAAAGGTCTCCTTATGCTCTTTTCATAACTGAAAACTAAAAGTTTCTTGGAGATCTGGTTCTTGAGAAATTAATAAGCGAACATATTTTTTTTCATATTTTTTCCTTACATTCCGGAACCGACATTCCGAAACCGATATATATTGAACAAAGTCTCGAAAAAAGTTTTGGTTTACATATATGTATGAGCTCACAGTGAACAAGCCTATGCAATCCAGTAAAAAAATAACAAATTAATTTTTTTCAGATTTTTAAGAAAAAATCAAGGTTCCCTTGAAAAAAAAATCCATTTTTAAAAATTTCCTCCAAATTTATCGAGTGAGACGTCATAAGAAAGGTCTCCTTATGCTCTTTTCATAACTGAAAACTAAAAGTTTCTTGGAGATCTGGTTCTTGAGAAATTTATAACCAAACATTTTTTTTTATTTTGTTTCCTTACATTCCGAAACCGACATTCCGAAGCCGATATCTTTTGAACAAAGTCTCGAAAAAAGTTTTGGTTTACATATATGAGCTCAAAGTGAACAACCCTATGCATTCCAGTAAAAAAATAACAAATTCATTTTTTTCAGATTTTTGAGAAAAAATCAAGGTTAACCCCTTGAAAAAAAAAATCCATTTTTAAAAATTTCCTCCAAATTTATCGAGTGAGACGTCATAAGAAAGGTCTCCTTAAGCTCTTTTCATAACTGAAAACTAAAAGTTTCTTGGAGATCTGGTTCTTGAGAAATTTATAACCAAACATTTTTTTTCATTTTTTTTGCTTACATACCGAAACCGACATTCCGAAACCGATATCTTTTGAACAAAGTCTCGAAAAAAGTTTTGGTTTACATATATGAGCTCACAGTGAACAAGCCTATGCAATCCAGTAAAAAAATAACAAATTCATTTTTTTCAGATTTTTGAGAAAAAATCAAGGTTAACCCCTTGAAAAAAAATTCCATTTTTAAAAATTAGGGTTCTTGCTATGCAGCATAATGTAAGACTCTGCTGGGTTCCCGGCCACAGTGATGTGTTCGACAACGAAAAAGCGGATGAGCTTGCAAGGGAAGGCTCAGTTCTTGATCCCTCCCTCATAGACCATAACATCAGAATCCCACAATGTGAAATAAAGCGAAATATCGTCAACAATATTTTACAAAAAACCAATGAAAGATGGAACCTCCTAGAAACCTGCGGTCACACCAGGAAACTATGGCCGAACTTCGACGAGAAAAAATCAAATAAGATCTTACTACTTAGTAAACCTTCCTTAAGATCACTAATAGGCGTCTTAACGGGACATAACCTACTAGGATACCACAAAAAAAAAAAAAAAATGGGGCTTAGCACGGATGATCTATGCAGAGGCTGCGGCAATGAGGACGAACAGGAAAACACTGTTCACTTCCTCTGTCACTACCCAGCACTCTGTTGCACTAGGAAAAAATTCTTAGGAAACTACTTCTTTAATGAATTAGAAGAACTATTGGAACTCTCAGGCAATAGCCTACTGAACTTTGTCAAGTCCTCCAAATGGCTCGAACAATCATAGCATTTATAGGTTAACACTTTTTCATGAAGTTACAATACTTCAAGGTATAACAAGGGATCTACATTGATCTAAGTGTGACGGTTACAAAATCAACTGTCAGCCCATATAACCTAACCTAACCTAAAGTTCTATTCTTAACTGTAAACCAAAACTTTCTTGAAGGCCTGGTTGCTGAGTTATTTCAATCCAATCATATTTTTTCTTACTCTTGGAGACATAAATGTCTGCGGACCAAAGTCTTGAATCAATGTTACAGATTTTCGAAAAATACAATATTTTTTTTTTTTTAAGAGGTTTCTTTACTACAAAATTTCTCGTGGGGCTCTGGCAACCGTTGAACTAAACAAAACTGGCAAGCTAATAATTTCAAACAAACATTTAAGTCGGTGCAAATATTTTCCACGCACACACTAAATTTATAGTCATCTTCTTTATTTGTCAAGATAAATAATATCAAGACAAGTTTTCACTACCTACCTATATCTTATGTAGAAGAAAAATCAAAAGCTGCTACTTCTTTTTCTCTCTCTCATTTTATCAGTTTCTCTTATTTGCTAAAACACTTTCCACAAATAATAAAATATTTAAATTTTAAATTAGGCTACCACACTGCTTTTTCGATTTGCTTGCATTCGTTCAATCATGAATATCGAACTAATTTATGGCTTTTGTCAACATTAGTTTGATTTAATTTATTTAAGAGTTCTCGTTTAAACAAATAACCGAATGTAATTAATCTTTCCCTGGTGGTTTAGATTGAATAAAAAAAAAAAAAACTATGACTAGATAAATTCTATGTTTTTTGGTGTCTGTGGAATTTATTGAAATAAAACCATTGGAAACTATTTCTATCTGCAAAGAAATGTATAGTGTACGTAGGTAGGTATAAGTTTAACGTACTGGAGTCAATTTTAATTCAATTGAAATCATAACTTTTGGTAATAATTAATTAGCATTTTGAATAGAAGTAATAACCCTGTAGTAATTAAATTAATTTATTTATGGAAACAGTTTTTTTTTTTTTTTATAAATAGTATTGATTATAAAATTTTACATAATGATGATTTTACAGTCACAACAAGGCCAATGAAATAATTATTATTATTGAATAGATCACTCAAGTTTTGCAAAAATATGAACTTTATAATTTGTAAAACCAAGCAATGAATTTAATTCAATAATAAATAAAATGCACTACTGGGTTGCACGAACTTGCTCTTAGAGTTCAAGTTGCTTAAATTTTTAAGACTTTTTATATAGAAACTTGGGAAATGTAGGTATATAAAAACAAAAAAAAAAAAAAAAAAACAAAAAACAAATACAAAAAAATAAAATTCATTTTTCAAAAAAATAAAACAATACCTGAAATCAAATCGCCCCACAAAACAAGTACGCAGTTTTATTTGATATATTAAAGTGCTTTTTTAGAAAAAAAAAATTTTCAAAATCGTTAGAGCCGTTTTTTAATAAACTAATTTTTTATAAATAATTTTTTGAAAAAAAAAAGTTTTAAAATAAAATTGGTTTGCCATTTTGTAGAAATTACTAATCAACATCTAAAAACAAAATTTCAAAAACATTCAATGTCCCGTTTTCGAAAATTTGATTTTTCAAAAAAAAATTTTCAAATTTTTTTTAAAAATCCAAATTTTTTTTTTTTTTAATTTTATTTTTGGCTTATATTTAAAGTATATAAATGCTTTTGTATAAAAAATTTCGTTGAAATACAATAAGCAGTTTTGCAGAGAATCCAATTTGAAAAAAGCGGTCCTATGGCAGGTACCGTTAATAATGATTTTCAACATAATTTTTTTTCTTCGAAAGATAGACGTGGTTTAAAAACTAACATTTGAATTTGTTTAACAAAATCGTTGGAGCCGTTTTCGTTAAATTAAACTTTTGAGAAATTTTTGTATGACAGGTACCGTTATTTTTGGACCAACAAAATTAATTCCAAATACCCCTCTGGAGAGCCTCCAAAAAATCGGTCCATCCGTTCAGGCTGTAGCTCCTAATACAGACAGACAGGCTGACAGACAGACGGACTTCCGGGACCCACTTTTTTGGCATTCTCTACCATCGTAATGTCATGGAAAAATGTTATCTCAACTTTTTTTTTTGTACGAATGCATAACTTGATATATATGTAGTACCTATATCGCAAGTAAAAAATAAAGAACAAAAAAGTAAAAAATGAAATGAAAAACACAAAATCTAAAATAGTTGATTGCAAGAGTAAAAATTGAAATTGAATTAAAAGAATAATATTTTTTACTTGCGATATAGGTACTATAGGGCAAGTTTAGGATTCGTAAAAAAAAATCGAACTCGAGATAACAATTTTACATGACATTACGATGATGGAGAATGCCAAAAAAGTGGGTCCGGCAATTCTGTCTGTCTGTCTGTCTGTCTGTGTGTCTGTCTCTATCTGGAGCTGCAGCCTAAACGAGTGAAGTGATTTTCTTCAAACTTGATAGTTAGCAGTTTTTTGTGATTCCCTAGAGGGGAAATTGAAATTTTTTTTTTATGACCAAAACTAACGGTACCTGCCATATAACGGAAATAGAAAAGTTAATTTTTTTCAAAAACGGCTCTAACGATTTTGATTAAAATTTTTGTGTGTAGTACTACACATAAGAGCCAACTTTTGAAATAAAAAAAATATTTTTTGTACCGTTATTAACGGTACCTGTCATAGAACGGTTTTTTTCGTTTCTGAATATCTCGTACAAAATTAACCCGATTTAAATGAAAATTTTTATACAAAAGTGTGTAAGTAAAGATAATATTAAAATTTTAGAAAATTTTCAAAAAACGCATTTTTGGTTTTTTAAAAAATATTTCAAAATTTTTTTTTGAAAAATCAATGTTTTGAAAACGGATCAATGAAAAATTTTGAAATTTAGTTTTTATGTGTAAATTAATTATTTCTTCAAAATGGTATATCAACTTTTTTTTTGAAAAATGTTAATAAATTGTTATATATAAAAAATTATTTTTTTAAAAAACGGCTCCTACAATTTTCGAAAATTTTTTTCTAAAAATACTTTTTTGTACAAGAAATAAAATGGCATATTTTTTTTTTTTTAAGATAATTTAAAACGGAGTTTAATTAATTATAAAAACAGATTTAATTTTTTTATACTACTTATGAAATTTCTTCAAAATATCAAATTTTAAATTTCTTGAATAAAAAGCTTTAACATTATAGTTACTTTAAGCATAAGAGCAAGTACGTGCGACCCCAGTCGTGCAATTTATTTTTTTTGGTAGCCGAAGCACATGCTGCTTGTCGGCTGTTGTTTTGGTTCGGCTGTGGTTCGGCCAAAGAGTAATTTTTGAAAATAGTGCGGGTGTGGTTCGGCTGTATTTTAGCGGTGTGGTTCGGCTCTCAAAAAGCTATGTGGGCGGTCAGAAAAAAATATTTGTACCTAACTTTTTTTGAAAATCCAAAAATGTGTTTATTTTTACCAAAAATGTGTAGTTATTTATTTTAAATTTTTTCGGTTATTCAAACGCTTTTGAAAAAAAAAATTTGATTTTTGAATTAGTTTTTAATTGATTGCATTTTTGCATATCGATCATCAAGTACAATTTTAAATTATCAAAACATAAAAATATTCGTTTATTTATTTATTTTGGAAAACAAAATTTGTTTTGATGTATCTCCCGATGAATTTGAAGGAAATTTTTCAAAATGCATTTTTTTCGGCAATGGGTATACCTACCACTGGAATTTTTTTTTTTCGAAAATTAAAAAAAAAAAACAATTGATTTGTATTTTTGTACCTAAATGCATAGACTTACTTATTATGAAATCATATCCTCAAACCAAAACTTTCTTTGAGATTTTAGTCCGAAGACCTCCAACCAGACCTTCAAGAAACTTTTGGTTTTGTGTTATGAATAGTGCTTAAAGAGACCTTTCTTTTAATGTCTCAAATAAATTTTTTTCGACAAGCGGTACCTACTCTTTGAATTTTTTTTTCGAAAATCTGAAAAAAATGTGTAATTATATATACATATCTGTAAACCAAAACATTTTTCAAGACTCTGTTTGGCAGATATTTGTATAAGTATCTGCCTCCGAGTGCAAGAAAAAATATGTTTGGATAGAAATAACTCAGCAACCAGACCTCCAAGAATCTTTTGGTTCGTCTCACGTCTCACTCGATAAATTTGGGTGAATTTTGTAAAATTCATTTTTTTTGGGAATTTTTATTTTTCAAAAACCCGACATTTTTTTTTGTCACAAACCAATCCTTGCCCTATAGAACAAAAATAATTTTTCAGCCAAGTACCTACAAGCGTAGGCTTGTTCATTGTAAACTCTTTCAACCATTTGAATAAATTTATGGAGGTGGTCCATCAAAAATAAATACAACAAAATTATATGGACAGACAATAATGTGTACGTTCTTAAAATCCGATTAATTCTGTTTCTTAAATAAATATTAAGTGAATGACTAATTTTAGAAACAAAGCCTGACCAGAGAAAGGCAAAAGAATATTATTGGTTTTATTTTATTGACCTTTTATTTTCATTATTATTTACTTTTCAATTTCGTGCCTTTTATATTTAGGGTCACATACACATCACAAGAAGTGTGAGGTTGAGGTTGCTCAACAATCATCCTTGCCACACATTGTCCCAGCTTTAAATGTCTGATGAATCCATTCCAATTGCTTATGTTTTATGAATTCTTCAGTAAAAAATGTGAGGAAAAATCTTGCTATAACTTTAAGGATATTTCCCACACTACCAAAACATCCATAAAAGCTTTCAAATATAAAAAAAAATTGATTTAGTTCTATAATTTTCCGACTGCTAAAACATTTGGCGCTAGTGTTGAAAGAAAGTCACTCAATAAATTTCCCTATTAAAAGTGAGCGCATGTCCTTGATGGCATCTCTTTACTCAGCGGCAGGTGGATATTTGTTTTTTTCTAACTTTTGGAAAACTGGTAGTTTGAGAGTATGATGGAGGAATTTCAAATGGAATAATGGAAAGGACTTGAGTCTTTGGGTCAAATAAATAGAAAAATCAGTATTGATGTAGTCCTTGCGTAATAAAGTCGAACTTGGTATAAACGAACGTGACCTAACCTACATTTGGAGATGTAGTCTAGGGTAGGTATAGAGGTATAAAATGCTGGTGGAGGGTATTTCCTTAAAAAGGAGATACAAAAAAAAAAACTTCCCTTATACAATGTGTACGGACTTTGCATGGATCTGCAACCATATCTACCCTCTTCATTGTCGTAAAAAAATATGCACTCCTTGCCAAACTGGCGCTAAGTTGCCTCATGATGAGGAACGTGCTATGGTTTGGTGTGTGCTTCAGTTCCAGCTTCAGATATATGGCTGCGTGTATATTCATTCCTTCAGCGAGAGGATATGATGCATTTTCTCGCTTTTGGGCAGGCGACTGGCTGCTGCTTTGCTTTCTTTGTTTTTGTGCGCTGGGGGAGTGTTTTCCCCCCGAGGGAGGATAGGGAGGTTTCAGGATATCGTAATGAAGTGTATTTATATGCTCGTGTTTGCCCTACGTGCTCCGGTTTTTATGATGCGCTCCTTTCCTCCCGTGACCTAGGATTTTAGTTTTTTGCCTTTTTTTGATGGTCTTTTGTTGGAGTGCCCCGTTTCACCTGCCTTGTGTTTTTTTTTTTTGTTCTTTCAATACAAGACTTGGATGCTGAATTGGTTTTTTTTAAATTCATACTATAATGTAAGGTTCAG
Source organism: Episyrphus balteatus (assembly GCF_945859705.1). Lineage (NCBI taxonomy): Eukaryota > Metazoa > Arthropoda > Insecta > Diptera > Syrphidae > Episyrphus > Episyrphus balteatus. The sequence goes on from NC_079135.1 coordinate 34,178,453, forward strand.
TGTTGTTGTTTGATGTTAGTGATACAGTACAGAGCCGTGTGCGCTTCTGTGTGCTTGCTGATGGTTGGTTTGCCAAATCAAGAATTTATTGTTCACTCAGTTGTTGACTAATGTGAGCCTATTTATGCACAAGGACAACGACAATGATGATGATGATGATGATGATGATGATGATGATGATGATGATGATGATGATGATGATGATGATGATGATGATGATGATGATGATGATGATGATGATGATGATGATGATGATGATGATGATGATGATGTCAATGAAGGACGAGATTTTTATGTTTTTGCTTTCATCTTCATATAAAAGTCAATTGAAAGGATGCACTTTGTATTGACACAAGGATAATATTTGAAATGAGGTTGAGTGATGTTGAATCATGACCGGAATAAGTCTTCTTCTATTTATTTTTTTTTAAGGACTGCAAAGCTTTGATATTCTCTTTTCATTGAAAGTAATCAAATTGAATTGAAAATTTTCATTTGAATGATGCTATGTGCATAGCTATAAGATTGTTTCTTTAAGGCTACTACCTTTATTTAAACGTTTAACGTTAGACGAAAAAATATGTAACTAAGAAATACAAGAGTTAAAGTAGTCACTGATTGCGGAAGAAATCGCAATTTTAATATAATGCATACAAATAAAAATGATTATTCCTTTAACTCGTACAATTTTACGTTTTTCCTGACCAAACACTTTAGGGATTTATTGGAAAGTGAATCTCATAAAGAATTCTTTGAGTCCAATAATCTTATGCGTCAGACCGTGCGTGAAATGTCAGGTTTTCGCCAGAGTTATTTATATGTAGCTTCAACACAACTTGAATTTTATCCGGAACAAAGGTGTGAGTGGCTCACATGTTTTGAAGCACAGTACACCTTATAAAATATTCTTATCTAAAATGGATTGAAAATTTGCCGAGACAAAAATTTTAAACGATTCAAACACAAAAATGCTGAATTTCATGCAAAACTACCACTTAAACGTTTGTCGAACGAAAAACGAAACCAGTATTTGTTTTTAACCAAAGCTACGAATCTTTTTGTTGAAATCGTTTAAAATTTTTCTCTTAGGCCATATTCAACCGATATTCGCGAAAAAATATGGTTGGATTTGTAAATAAATATTGTCTAAATATATTTATCTCAAAAAAGGCATAGCTGCAAAAAAAACAGCCAAGTTGTCTTTTCTTGAATTTAAGTTTAGCACAACAAAATACTGAGATATACCAATTTCTAATGATTTGTTTTAGATTTTGATCTATTTAATTTTATTTTGAGTACCAATTTCTAAAGTGCTTTGAAGAGTTGCCAAGTAAGCATTAGAAAAAACTAATAGAAAAATTTTAAATCAAATCTTAGAACTTGGTATGACTCAGTGCTTTTTGTGCTAGATTTAATTTGAAATTTCTAGCATTTTTGTTATAGAAGTAAGGTGAAGAGGGGGCCAGAGTTGTTTCTTGTAGTGTCAAATTTGCCAGAGAGCTTGATTGAGCACTAACATACTCTTGATTAAAAATATCCAGGTGCAAGTTGCAAGTTGGAAAAATTGTAAAAAACGGTAGGTACCTATTTTTTAAATTCTTGAGTTCGTTACCCAAAACTTCATGTTTTATATTTATTATTTATTTTCAATTACATTTAAATAAAAATGTATTAAAATTTTAAGAGCTCAATAATTTACCAAAAAATCTTTCAAAATTAAAAATTAACTAATTACAAAAAAAAAAAATGATTTAATCGAGAAATTAATACCTACTTAGTACTTACTTTAAACTAAATTAAATCTTAGACGAAAAAATCTACAAAATGTTATCAAAAAGCAACTATTTTTCATACTTTTTGACTCTCATACCTTGAGAATAGATCCTATCAAGTTAAATTCAGGAACTGTCTTTCTGACCCCTTTATTGCTCGCTCAGGTGTACCCCAGGGAAGCCATCTGGGTCCATTTCTTTTTATACTTGCTATAAATGATGTAACTTCATGCATTAATTCAAGTGAAATTCTTGTATTCGCCGATGATATGAAGATTTTTAAGACAATAAAAAACAACCATGACCTGATTCTTCTACAAGCTGACATTGACAGTTTTAGTGTTTGGTGTGGGAAAAACGGTCTCTCTCTCAACCCAGTCAAATGTCAAACAATTACTTTCTCTCGAAAACGAGTCCCGAATGCCTTCGATTATTGTATATCGCAACACAAGCTCTGTCGAGTATTTAGTTTTAAGGACTTGGGTGTCCAATTCAGTTCAAACTTAGAATTCTCCGAACACATTAATTTCATAGTAAACAAAGCGAGCTCAATGCTTGGATTTGTAAAACGCTGGGCAAAGGAGTTTGACGATCCATTTGTCACACTTTCTTTATACAACTGCTACGTTCGACCCCACCTCGAGTACGCTTCCCAAGTATGGAGTCCTTTTTATGAGGTTCATAAGAATCGTATAGAATCAATCCAACATAATTTCATACGCTTTGCTCTGAAGGGTCTACCTTGGACAGATCCTTACAACTTACCACCTTACGATCAGCGGATTCAACTTTTAAACATGCAAACTTTGCAACAAAGGCGTGTCAATAACGATATTATATTCTTTCATCAATTAATTAATGGCCAACTTGACGCTCCTGACTAGCGGTCCATTGTCTTCAACTAAACAGGTTGACCGCATCCCTTAATTGTGGGGAAAAAGTGAGAGCCTTTAAACAAGTTATATAAGATTGAAAAATGGATAGAGTTGTACTGACTTATTAGGTTGCCTTGGCTTTAACTATCCGGGAGGATCTCACCACCTACGAAGATTTGAACTCTTACATATTGACTTTCATAGAACAAACTATGGTATAAACGAGCCTCTTAACCGAATGAGCAAACTTTATAATTTAAACGATATTGACTTTAATATGAGCAAGATGAAATTAAAAACTTTATTTCGAACCAGTGCTCCACAGACGTGATTGTCAGTTAATGTTTTAATTAGATTTTTAAATTGTAAATATGTAAGTACATCATTTTTAGCTTATATTAATTGTGTATTGTGCATGTGGATACTATTTAATTGTTTTTGTCCTACTAACTACTAACACATGCACTAATGATGAACCCTCTGATAGTAGTATACAGCTTGCTCTAAGCTGACTACATCAAAGAATCTGAAGTGAAAAAAAAAAAAAAAAAAAATAAAGATAAAAATAATAAAACAAAAATATTTTTTGACTTTTTTTTTTCTATATTTTTGAGGTCATGTTAAAAACTTATTCAAACTATAGTTGTAAATAGATCTTTAAGTTTCAAACTCCCCCCGACTCCCCTCAAGAAGTAGAATCAATGAAATGTCAGTAATATCGATGTCATAAGAACCAAACAATAATTTAAAAAAATATGTGACGGTTCCATTATTGTTGGTCAAATTTGTTGATAAGAAAGAAAACCACATGTGCATACCTAACTTTGACAAAAATAACGAAGTAATAGAGCTCTGAAATGTTCTTTAAATATACATATTTTTTATCCCAAAATTGAGTCTCAATTTAAATTTAACAGTTAAGAATTCTTAAAATGTGTAGCCTAGTTTAAAAACTGTTTGCGTATAGCTATAGTTTATTTAAAATCCACTGAGTCTTAATATAAAATCCTAATCAAAGCCAAGAGAAATTTCAGAAAGTTATTGCATTCTTTTTTTATTTTAAGCAACACAATATTGTACTTCGTAAAAATGACTTAATAAGATTATATAGTAAACAAGTGCATTATCTTCTGCAAGCAGCGAAAAATAATAAAACTTTCACTTCGTACTGAAACCATTTAATATTTAAAATTTCTTTGTTTTTTTTTCAAAAAAGATCGAACCCATTTTAAGGAACAATATCGACTTTTTTTTGCCATAGTATGCTATTGCATACTTAAGAGATCTAAAATGAATCAAATTATTATTTTTAATGTGATTTTGTCCTTAACAAAAAATTGGTTTAAAATAATAAAAAAAAACTAAACCTTTATAAACCATAACGATATATAAGAACTAATAAAAGATATGTTTAAAATAAGTCCTTCAATATTAAATTACATTGGTCAACAAGGTTTTTGTTACAGACACCAAGATATACTTTTCTATAAGTTTTTTTGGGTGCTGAGCTCGAATCTGAAGTCAGAACAATTCTAACACATCATTTTTTTTTGAAATAATCCCGTTAGAAAATCGAAAATGCCGCATTTTACCAGTCTTCGATGTTATTTCTTACCGTTTGGTTATTTGTTTTAAATTATTTTGTAACGGTTTCTAAAAGAACTAAATTTTGTCTTTCTAAATCCATTTATGTAAATCTCCTAAATATCTCTTTTCTTCTTCGAGAAATAAAAATTAAATTATTATCATCAAGCCCTACTAACAATTTTGCTTCTATAATGCTTTACAGAAGCAACAATTGCATCTGTAAAGCTTTATAGAACCAAAATTGTTTGTCGGGAGCTCTCATCGCAAAACTGTATGGTAGTTTTAATCAGCTGAAAAAAGTAAGAGAGTTATAAACGGTATCACTGAAAGTAAAATTGTTTTGATTAAAAACAAAAGAGCTGATGTCCGAACCTGAAACAGATAAGAGTTCAGTCAATTTCTATATCGCTGTTTGCGCACGACATAAAGATATGCTGGATAAAAGTAGATACGGTTTCAGGTTATGCAAACCACGATTAAATGCCTTGTAAGACGTGCCCTTAAGAAAAATATTAACTTGAGTAGTAACTAATAGAACTAATGGAAAAAAAGTCTCAAAAAATTTATCATAAATAAAGTTCTGCTGCAAGTCACAACTCCGACTTTTCTTTTAAGACTGTATAAAAGAAAATAAAGATTCTAAATAAGCTTTATTATTCAGTTTAAAAATGTTCATATATTCAACCCTAAACGTTAAGACCTTTACAATTTTACAAGTTTCCATTATAATTATCAAGGTCCTTAATTGACAATTAAGTCTGGAGAGGAAACATTTTTCAAGGACCAATTTTATACAAAAACTATGAGTGCATATAAATGTATTTCTTCGTTGCTATTCTCCAATGTCTGTCAATTTATATTCTCTTCTAAACATGGCAGCCTTTTTTGTGTGTTTATTTTTCGAGTGTATGAAAGTCTGTTTTTGCTATTGAAGTCTCACGACAACAAAGGACGTACATACGGTACTATATCTTCCATTTGAAATACGAAGAATAATAACTCGCTTTCGAAACGAGGACCAAATTGAATGTTAATTTCAGCAAGGAAGCATAATATCCTTTTAACTTTCAAAAAAACACACACCTACACACATACTCACATTACACAAAACACATTCACATTAATGCCAATGAGTGTTGGTATATATTAGATGGGAAGAGAAAAAGACAGACATAACCTACGCCACTTGGAACGGAAAGGTAATAGCTTGGAGGAGAGTTTTTTAAGTTCCAATTTGATGAAAGGACATGGATGCAAATGCGAATAGGAAATGAAATGCAACCATTTTATGATTAGTACTTTTAGACAACTCTCAAATGTTGGCTATATGGAGATGAAGCTCAAGTTGAAGTTTCTATGAAGAATAACAACTGTTGAGGAGTATAAATGATATATGTACCCTACATAACCCCAGCTAGAGGATGGTAGACGACAAACATGTGCAACATACCTTCTTTCGACTTCGACGACAGAGTATATAGAAGGTTGGGTTATTCTTTTGGATTCAAGTCCTTGTGTCTATTATGGTACTTCCACACTTTACTATACTATGACGACGACAACAACGACGACGATATGATGACATAACTACGTTGGTTGAGCGAGAAGAAGTCGACTCAACGACAACGACAACGTCGACTGCCTTTTTCACAGTATATAGCAGACTTATGATCCCTGTTTTTTGTTGAAACAGTAAACAACAATGTGTTGCAAATTGAAAAATATTCACAGAGCACACTTGCACTTGCAGTGTAGCTGCACTAACTTGTTGTCTATGAATCCTGCTAAAATTTAACTTAAGGTTATGAGTTTTGCAAGAGAGCAGCATCATCAACCAGCAAGCAGCAACCAGCGACGAAAAACCGGAAAAACTGAAGAATAACTACTCGTTCTCGGAACTGGCTTCTATTCAAGATGATGCCCCGGCAGGAAGAGGAAGTTGTGTATAAAGAGAGCGAGTACCTACATATCCTATACGAGGCATATCCTCTTAGACTTATTTTACCCCCCACACACACATACATATATAGAAATTGAATTTGTTGTTTTATATGTTACCTTCCTTATTTGCTGCATAGGTAGGTAGGTGAAAAGACGGGAGAGTTAATGAGGTGGTAATGGAATCGGTGTTCAAGTTTGAATTTTACTGCTAACTTTCGTTTGTGTTTACATTTTAAATTGTTTGTTATTAGTATTTATTGTTGTACTTTGGCGGAAGCACACTGCACGCCCTCTGGTATCAATATAAGACAGGCGTGTACATACACAAAAGTCTTGTCTAGAGATGATAAAGAGGAAAATATTTAAACAATCATTTTACTCAAGCGTGTAGGTGTGTAGACAGCGTATAGTATTATAAGTTGATGGTTGTTTGTACAATGTTTACATACATAGACACCTTCGAGCACAAAAAACATTAATAATAAAATTAGCTTGCACATACTGCAGGCGGGTAGGTATATAGGTACCTATTGTGGGAGCGCAAAATTCTTCCAAAGAATTTTGACTTTTGCTGTCATCTTCAGTTTGAAATTCTGCAATGATATTAAAGGAGATATTTGGAATATTCTTTGAGAAACCATTATGAGGGCGTGAAAGAGTAGAAAATGTGTAACTAATGTAACAGATTTTTGTTGAAATTATAATTTCAAAATAAGCTTGGTTTTGAGGTTTTGAAGACAACTCATTGGATGCGCTGAGAGAGTAGTTAAATAAACAGACATAAATTCTAGGAACTTTGAAAGCGGTTTTCAAAGAAAAGTAGATACAAAGATTTGCAATTTTCATAACTACATGTTTTTGCTTTAGGTAGGTGATTTATAGATTTTCGATGGAAATTGGATTTAATTTGGCATCTTTTAAAAATTAAAAAAAAAAAACAAATTTAATAAAACCGGAGTGTGAATAGTATAAAAATGTTCTTATTTTTAATTCTTAGACACATTTTTATCACTTAAAAAATAATTTAAACCTATTTGCCTCAGCACACAAAAAAGACGACTTGAGTAGGAATGAGTAGACAATTTGAAGACATTTTGTTGCCATCGCATTCAAAATTATTCATTTTATATTCTTGTAATGAAATTTTTCATTTTGCGTTTAGTGAAGTGCAATGAAGCTGTCGCAAAAAGCGAAATAGAAATTGAAATTGAAAATACTCTTATCTGTTTCAGGTTCGGACATCAGCTCTTTTGTTTATAAACAAAACAACTGTTGGTTTAAGTGTTATCGTTAAAGAAGTGCTTCTGATGGTTGAATAGAGCTTAAAGAGACCTTTCTTTTGACGTCTCAATCGATGAATGGAGGAAATTTTCAGAAATTTATTTTTTTTTGGCAAGGGATTTTTTTCAAAAATCTTAAAAAAAAATAATATTGTAATTATTTTACCTTAATGCCGAGACCTGTTCACTGTGAACTTATATATGAACCAAAACTTGTTTCGATACTTGGCCCAAAAAATATCGGCTTCGGAATCTTAGAAAAAAAAAAAATTTTTGGTAGGAAATATTTCAGGAACCTGACCTCCAACAAACTTTTATTTTTCAGTTATGAATAGAGCTTAAACCTTTTTTTTGATGCCTAAATCGACGCGTCGCGACGTCCCAAAAAATGTTTTTTTTTTTTTATTTTAAAATACAAACTTTAAACTAAAAAAAAAGTTAAATTAAATAAGCACGTTTTACGGAAAAAATTAGTTATTTTATTTTTGTTTTTTTAATTTTTCTATTTAAAATTATTTCCTTTCAAAACTTCAAAAAATTTAAGGAGCAAGTGAATAGAATCCTGTTTCTATAATTTTCGTTTATTTAATTTTTTTTACAAAGTATGACAGAAACTACATCCTAATATGCATGATATCTACGGTGACCATATTTCTGGAAGCCAAACCCGGGACACATACAAAATTCATTGGATCGTTTTGAAAATATTGATTTTTCCAAAAAAAATTCAATATTTTTTAAATAAATAATTTTTCTCCTTATTTTGATATCAAGAATGATTTTTTGGGAGCGTTTTCGTTGAAATCATTTAAGTCGTTTAAGAAATCAGAAATCAAGAAAATGGTTTTATAATAATGTCTGTTAATAACTTCTAAAAAATCAATATTTAATCAAAATCGGGAGAGCTGGTGTAGCAACCAGACAAACAGAAGCTAGAACTAAATAATTGACGAACATTTAAAAAAATTATAGCCTAGTCTAGAGGCGAAACGAAAATTTTCATACAAAACCAACACAACGAAATCATTAACAAAATTTTGCTTTTCGTTGCACAATACGGAGCTTAGGCAACGAAATTCTTATCTGTGCTAGAATATAAGGAGAGTTTTCAATCGTTTGTCACCTCCATTTATTTGTCCTGGCAATTTTTCTTGCAGCAAAAGTTTTTTAACTTAGGAGACTTAGAAAAATTTTCGTATTGCTTCAGCAGCGTACTAGGCTTAATGCTTTATCCGAAAAATTAGACAAATGTAAATTTCCAACTACTGTTTTCTTGTTCTTGTTTTCCGTACAAAGTTTTTAAAATATTGAATACAAAAATCAGAGCATGTGCAAATACGGGACAATCACGGGACAAATTACAAAATACGGGACACTTATACGTCCCGGGTTTCTTAAATAAAAACCCGGGACAAGCTGTAGAAATAGGGGACAGTCCCGGGTAAACCGGGACGGATGGTCACCGTAATGATATCATTACATAATTGAACTCATTTGATATCGTGATATTTTATTTTTGTCTGCAAAAATACGAGTATAATCATTAACTTTCTTATACAAAATTTTCTTTTCTGATATTCATTGCAGCGCAAATCCCTCTTTTCAAATATTAAATTGTCATCGTAATCCTTATATCCGGATGGCTTTGGAAAGAAAAACCGAATCCATCATTATGATCATATTGAAATTGCATCTTCTCAAACCAAAATTATTATATATTTTTTTTTTTTTTGATTTCTCTGTAATATTTGCATCGTTTTTTTTTTTTTTTTTTTTTTGATGGCTAAGGCAAGAATATCTATATAACTATTCTTCTATCCCTCCGCCTCCACCAATCAATCGCTTGAATGAATACAATCTTTAATCAGTCGGAGAAACTGATTGAATGCTATGGTCCTTCTTCAAGAAATTGCATTCCACTTCATCTATCTATGAAGAGATATAAATATTTTGAGAGTGCGTTTTAGTGAACGTTGGATATATGGATGTGCTTGTGCATACCTTCCCCTGCCTGTCGGTAGTTCTTCTTATTTTTTTTGTCAAAAATGAAGACTATCAATATCCTAAAAGAGTTTTCAAAGTAAAACTTGGAAAATGGTTTAAATTTTTTGTTGATAGTTGTTAAAGTCCTTTAAAGGTTTTTATCATTAAAATCGGCCATCGGGATGAGCTAAATAGTCTGGGGTGTCATTTTGAATTTTTGGTTCTTATTTCCCTCTGCCTTATTGCATTATTTACTGACTTAATCTATCCCCTTCTTCATCATTTTAAAATAATTAATTCACTACCTACATCAAAATCATTCAAATCGCTTTGACTAAGGTAAAATTAAGCATGTACGATCATCTATTCCATCTTAACTTCTTAGCTATTTGCCTTTATTTTAATAACCAGATACCGTTAGAAGCATCTTTCTTGTCCGCTGGATATAGGCTATGCAAATTCAAATTTATTTGAACATGCTGCTCTCTAGTGGAAAAAGTCATGAGCATTTTTTTTTTTAGCTTACAGCAATTCTGCTTTATGAAAGCATCATAACGCCACAATAAGTCAAAATGCCATACAAATTTTCGCAGTGAAAAAAATATGAAACATTATTTCTCAGGCTATAGAATAAAATAGTTTTGTTTTTTTGTGAATCTTCTGTCCATGACGTGCTTCGTCGTATCATTTCTTTCAAAGATTCGCGACTTATTGAAAAACGAACATTGTATCCAAAATGGAGTCCTTGCATTACCAAAAAAAAAAATTAAATTTTAAAATTAAAATTTAAAAAAGGAAGCAAAAAGAAATTCATGTACAGATGCAATCATCTGTTCAAGTGTGAAAAAGTCAAAATTAATCGCTCGGAAATAATTTAATTTTTTTTTTCCTTTTTCGTTTGGAGGAAACATTTTAAGCGAATCATCGTTGTCGTTGATGAAATTGCAAAGTGACAGCTTAGTCCATCAAAACGTCGAAGATCAACGATAAAGCTCAAAAGTGTAAAAGAAAAAGGAATCGAATCGAACAAGGATTCTCAATTCCATTTGATTTGATTGCACGGTGCGGTATTGGATGGTGGTAGAGTCGGTCGGTGGTGATAGTGGGATGTGCGGACATCACGTCCTATTTTGCATCTCCCAGTGGAATATGTGTGGCATCAAATTCTTTATTCTTCTTTCCTTTCCTTTTCTTTTGTTTTATATCTTTTTGTATTTCTTACCAAGAAAGAAATTGAATTTAATTACAAACAAAACAAAGTTGAAGTACAAGAGAAGGAAAAAAAAAATCCAACACAATCTTTTTCTTCCTTCTTCTTCTGTGCGCTTCCTTGCAAATGGCAGCGCTGGATTTGCTGCTTTTTTCCTTTTTCTTTTCGCCTTTTTTTTTTGTTGCTTCCGGTTTTCTAACGCTCCTTTTTCTTTAAATTTTTAATGAAATTTCAGGCGTGTTTGTTGCTGCCAACAAAATGGTGATGGCGGGAAGTAGGGTATAGGGTAGAGTAAGGTTCTGCTAGAGTATATATCTAATCTTTAGCAATTTCGGTAAATTGAAATTGCAATTTCGGATGATTTGACTTGGATTAGATTGAAGATTAGTTCTCACATGACCTGCCATTTGCGACGTGGTATACCGTATACCCGAGTGTGTTTCAATTCCCATCAGGGATAAAATTAATTTGTTCTCTGATGTGTCGCGAATGCCTAGGAAATTTTAGAAATTCATTATTCTTTTGTTTGACATTATACATGTATGTATTTGTATATATCTAGATAGTGTGTTATACATTATTTATGTATAATTGTGCACATGTATGTAAAATGACGAGATAAAAAACGGAAAATATATTGGCATTGTAAATTTCAATTTTGATTTCAAGTTTAATTAGATATATTAAATTGGAAATGATTGGGATTCTTTTCTTTTTCAAACGGGATATCGATATAAGTATTTACAAACATAAAAAGTTTTATAGGCTTCGGCATTTGAATAAAAAAGTACAAAACCGGTTAAAAAAATACTCTTGATCTTGATACTTTGATAAATTGGATTCAACTTTTTTTTTACTTTTCGCGGCTCTCTTTTCATATTCTCATAAGTTATTTTTTTTGTTTTAGAACCCATCTAAAAAGATCCCAACTAAAAATTTCAAAGTTGTAATTCACATTATTTGCACGTTGTCCAGTACACTGGGGCGTATACGTGCTCAATTTTTTTTTTACCACGTATTTAAGAGTAGGTAAGGAGAAGACGGTTGATCAATCAATAGAAAATTTTAGACCATGCAATATGCCCGTGAAACATTATTTCAAAGTATTTAAAAATGATGAATGAAAAGAGACCCGAAAGAACCCTTCTAAAAAAAGTATGAAGATATGAATATTTTTTGAAGAAGAGGTGAGCTGGACTAGAAGAACACTGTTAAGAGGTAACAGCTTAAAAAACGCAGTGTCCTTTTAAAATTAAGAACTGCGTGAAGGAGAAAAATTATCGTCTTTTCCTGTAGCTACTATGTCTTTTAATATGTTTTTAAGTGAAGCTGTTTAATGGACTACTTTTTGAAAAATTAACTTTCAAAATAAAAATTTTGAAAAAAAGTGAAAACAAATTTCGAACTATTTTTTTTTTCAAAATTGTATGTATAATAAAGTCAAAATTTAAATTGGATCCAAAAATGTCTTGTCGTTTTAGATCAACTAAAAAAAACTACTTTTTTTAAAAAAGTCATATATTTTTTTTTTGAAAATTAATTTTTCAAAAAATAGTCCATTAAACAGCTTCATTTAAAAACAAGATACGAGAACAAGTCTTTGGCCGTACAAAAAGGTACAGTGCGTTATTTTTGGTGTAGCCGTTGATTTTTTAATAACTTGTTTTCCAAATTAAGTAATTTTTTTTTTGAAAACTGCCACTCCCGGGAATAGACACCCCCATCCCATACAATTTTTTTCTTGTCTTGACTCAATATACACGCTCTAGTTTTTTGGTACTTTAATCTCATATATCGTTCCTCTCACTCTCAATGGTTACCAACCCAAAAACCCACAATTCATAGCCTTGGTGTGCATAGCTCTGGTTTTTCATAACTTCGGTCTTTCATAACTTTGACGCGCATAACTCTGGTATTTATAACTTCGTCGGTTTTCCAATAATAATATGTGTGTATTTTAATTTTTTTCAAATTTTCCTTGTTATTTTGAACGAGCCCCATTCCCTTTGAGAATTTTTTTAGCACATCTGATAGTCGAAAAAATTAAAGAAAACTTGAGAAACTATCGGAGTCACTTTTTAATACATAATTATTCAATGGTTTTACCACATCACGTTTTTAAGATATTCCAGTTAGAAAATGCCCCTTTTTTACAGTTTTTGAGGTTATGCCTTAGCGCCTGTTATTTGGTTTGATTTATGTAAAGGTTTCTAAAAGAACTAAATTTATTCTCTTGAAAAGTTCTGCTAAGGTTTTTGAAGTTAAATGTTATTCGACCGGATTGCTTAATAAGGCTGAAATTTCTGTGCAAATTTGTCATAAAAATAAAAATCTTCCAACTTTTGTATATCAAAAAACAAAAATTCTCTTTCGTAGATTCTCTTATACGAATGAGTTATGAATTGCTTATTAGCTCAAACTTACCATTGACTAAAAGAAAAAAATACAGAAAAACCCTGAAAATTTTTTTACTACTTTATTCAATTTTATTTTTGTTTCGATAACATTTAATTTTATCTTTCGATGAATTTATTATATCGTCGTTTTATTTATTATTTTATCTTCACACATTGTATGTATTTTCCATATTAAAAACAATTTATATATTATTAACTTAATCTTGAAACCAATGATTATTACATAACTTAATAACATTTTGTTTTAACATTAATACCACTTACAAAAAAATATTATTTCTTATAATCAATTATTTAATTTTTTATCATGATTTTTTTGATTAAAGGTACATTTACGTACAATATTTATAACACATTATTACATTCCTAAATAAATTTCAATTTAAAAGAATTTGTTTATTAATTAAAAAAATAGAACAAAAATAAGACAAAAGAAAAACAAACTATTTATATTATTTAAAAAATTTGTTAAAACTAAAAATTAAAATTTTTAAAAATATTTAATATTGAATTTAAGAAAAAAAGTGTGCATATTTATATAAAATTCTTAGGTCCTTGACAGCATTCCATTTATCATGATGTTAGCTAACGCATTACGTCTCTTACGCCAAGCGCCCATACCTTGAGCATGATACTGAATTTGTGTGTACCATTGTTTTGTGCGAACTGCATCCTCAGCCTTAAAATATGCAACAAAATTAGAAAATAGTACAAAAACAAACTCAAACTTACTTTAAAAATAAAAGTATCTTTGGATGAAATCTCCTGCAGTTCGAAATAATCATCCCAATCCGCTTCGGAACAAACCACACATCTGTCGAGATACAGTGGCTCCCGTATCAATGTGTATCGACCACATTTTTCCTTAACCACAAGCAATGATGCCTCTCGAATTCCAGTATGTTTGGGGAAATTAAGCTGACCCGACATCGCCTTCTCAGCTTTGTAGTTGACACTTGGCTATTAAAAAAAAAAATCAAAGTAGACGAACTGTGAAAAATTATGTTCGAACTTACCTTTCCGTTTGTCACCAGCAACGCATTCACTGGGTTCAGCTTAATAGTACGGCCCTTCTTCCAATTGCTATCAGTTGGCTGAGTGTACATCAACTTTCCTTCCATGGCAAACCTCACTTCGTCATGGTTCCATTCGAGGATGTCAATAGCCAGCTTCCGAAGCTTGATATTGATCATATCAATTTCACAGGAAGCTCGTCGATTGGGACTCGAGGAAGATATCCGACGCCATAGTTTAGTGGGCACATCTTTTGCCTCTTGATTGATGTGATTTAAATGCAGTTCGATCTTCTCTTGGGCTTGTTTGAGCAAATCTCGGCCTTCTAGGTGTGGTGGTGTGACTTTGTAAAGGCGGGCCAGCAAAAGGGGATATTTCGTCACTCTCTGGACAGGAACCTAAAAAAAAAAACATAGAATTGCTGTAGAATCTAGAATCTTAGAAACATTTGACCACTTGTCAACATATGGCAAGAAACTTATTGTTGCTAATGCCAAAGACTCAAGGTATAACACGAACAACTAAAATATACAGTCGCACCGATGAAAACAAAAAGTTGCAGTCAAAAAGTTAGTTAATGTTAATTTGTCAACATGTTGCCAGAAACTTTTTATTGCTAATGGCACATATTCTGATGGAATAGAGGAGGCTCCCAAAAGAAACACTCTAACCAATAACAAAAAATTGCAGACAACATTCTAGATTGTGTTCATTTGTCAACATGTTGCTAGAAACTTTTTGTTGCCGAGGCCACAACGCGCTGACATGTTATCAAAACCGTCAAAACGACGTTATTAAACCGATAGAACAAAAAAGTTTCTGGCAACAAGTTGCCAGTAAAAGTTCATTTGCAACATGTTACTATAAATTTTTTTCCGACGAAGCGAAAAAGTGTTTATTTGTTATCGAAATCTCTTTTTTGGTATAGTTGATTTGATAAAGCTACAAAAAGTTTCGGGCAACATGTTGCTTGATAAGGTCTCTTTTTGGTATAGTTGATTTGATAAAGCTACAAAAAGTTTCGGGCAACATGTTGCTTGATAGGGTCTCATGAGCCCACTATCTCAAACTTACCATCAAAAACGAGTTGAGATTCATTCGTCTCAAAACGGTATTCTCCATTTGTGACACTTTCAAAAATATCCTCAACAACTCTTTTTCCTTCTCCAAATTTGCCAGCAATAAACTTGCCCCAGCCTGTCGAACACAATAGCTCTCGAAGGCATGCAACATTGGCGTAAAGTCCAAAAACACTTTACCAATATTCACCGTCAACAAATCATCATCGCCCTGCTCCAGAGCAATATCCAATGCATCACGCATTCGTTCGGCAAGAGTCTGATTATTCTCGAGCAGTTCTTCGGTATTCAAGAAGATTGCAGAGAGTTGCTCTTGTGTAAGCAATCCCGCCACCAGCATTGGCTGACAGAATTCTTCCAAAATAATCGTCAAATCTCGTCCGTATTTTTCTTCCGTTTCTACAATTTCGGTAATGATCTCTTTTCGTTCGGCTCGTTTTTTGCCACATTTACGACAAACGAGTGGGGCAAACATCACTCCAGAGTCAGTGACCTGAGTCTCAACGGGGCCATCACAGTCTTCACACAAATGAATTGGACTGATTTTGCTAAGCACGGAATTGGTTTGGGGATTATTTTGGTACTTGCTGCGGGAAGATTTACTCGTCTCAGAGCCAACTCCCGAGTCGTTTCGTTCGATCTCCGAAGAGGTGCCCTTCCGAAGGGCGCTCAGTACTGACAGACGATCATTAACCATCGATCCTGTCAAACTGTTGGTATCTTCACTCGAATCGCTTGTCACCGAGAGATGACTGATTCGACTGCTCATATCTGAGGTCTGCTTCAGATCACTCAGCGTATCATTCTCTTCTTCAATAATGATCGGATTGGAGGTGTTATTGATATTATACTCGAATGACTCCTCCCGGACAAGACCCCGCTCTTTGGCATCGACCAAATACGACAAAATATCATACTTCGATGCCCCTTCGAACATCGATCGGGCAGCTTTCTTCTCCAATTCAGGATCATTCAGCGGCGGTGGCGAGAGTGGCAGTGGTGGCGGAATATCATTGATCTCCTCATAAATCGGATCTCCGTTATTTCCACGAATCGATTCGTAATGATGATCATCGTCGACATTTGTCGAGATTTCGATTTCGGCAAGAGTGGCATCGACCAGCATTTGATAGAACTTACTTCGTGTCGTTAACGGTGTATCGGTATCAGCGATTTCACTCGAACAGCTTTGGTAACAGTCCGATTCGTTATTATCACTGAAATCGAACATCTCATAATTCGCCGACGAGAAACTATTCCCCGAACTAATGCTACCCCGATTCGATTGAATCTCTTGCTGTTCCTCAGCTTCGTGCATCTGTGACTCGAGCTTTAGTCGGTCCTCTTTAATGCGTTGCAGGGACAAGTTGATCAAGCGATTCATGTCCTCGTTATCTTTGGTACCGCTCGTGTCAATGCTGCTGCGTGAGTCCTTCAAACGTTTCAGCGAGTTTTCAATAAGTTTAACTACAACATCACTCTCAAGACCATCGGCAAGGTGGCTTAAAGTGGGATCTTCCAGAAGCTTACCCACAAACGAATTCCGTTCGCTGCTTCTTCCCATTGATGGACTGGGAACTGTTAGCTCGTTACTCTTGTGACGTTTTCGTTGACGTTTCGATGATGACTTGCTACTCTCCACTTCTGTTGACTTTGGTTGGTCCGATGATGAAGCTGAGGCTTCTCCCTTGCCACATACATGTGGCACCAAATTTCGCCGAACTGCCTCGACGGGATTTCGCAGAATCTTCACAAGTTCTTCCTCGTGGGAGAACACATCGTCATTTGGTTCGCTTCCTGGCGATGATGTAGACACCACTGGGATATCCTTAGGGCTACTACTACTCACAGGAACTGGAGACTTATCATAGTCAAACGTGATTAGAGTGCGTCCACGTTTGTTTGATGTTTTCACTAAATCTGAAGAAGGACTTGATGCAACACTACTACTTCCCCCAACCCCGCTACCATAACTACTTCCAATCGGAATAATAGCCTTTGTGGAAGAACCACTACAACTGCCACCAGTCCTGCTACTTAGGAGAGTGTTGATTTTGTTGTTCTTGTAAATGAGTTCTTCTTGGGGTGTCCTCGGGCTACTGCTGACAACATTTATCGTAACTGTATTCGATGTCACTTTAAGCATTGGATCGATACTGCTGCCATCGGCTACAACAACAGACGACTGATACAATGGAGTGTCATTGGTGACGTTTACGGTTGAATAGCAATCATCGCCGTTGATAAGGATGGAGGTCTTCTTTTGGCCACTTGTGCCGCAGTTAGTGGAATTTCGCGCGCCAAATGCTTTTCCATCGTCATCGTCGTCGTTGTTGTCTGTGTGGGTGATTTTGAGACGATGTATCTCGGATGTGGTCTTGTTGAAGGGAGCTACTCGAACAACGGTCCGGTTCGGTTGAGTTGTTGTATTCCCAAATGTGTACTTGTTGGGAGTAGCTGATGATGATGGTGTTGGGATTGGTGGTGGTGGCGGTAGTGTCGTCGTCTCAGCGGCGGTAATTGTGGCGCTGCCAACAACAACAGTTGGGCTAAAGCTATCGAATGTCTCATAAATATTCGTTGATATTCGGTCTTGGTAAGAGTTTTTGCTGTTGGTAAGTGTGGTATCGGTCACAGAACCAGTGGTGGCGGAGGATCTTCTCCGTTGGTTGGTAGCATCATGTCTTATGAATGGCGGTGGTTTTTGTTCCTCTAATCCGCTGCTGTTAACTGATAGTTTGCGATTTCTTGAAGCGACTTCTTGGTGCTGTTTGTTGTTGTCATCGTCGTTAACGTTGTCGTTGGTTCTGGCGTTGGTGGCGTTAGTGTCGTCGTTGTCTTTGTTGTCGACGTCTTGAGCGTCATCGTTCACGTTATCGTAGTCGTTGGATTTTTTGCTTTCAACGTCTTTTGTGGCGTAGTTGTTGGTCGGGGTGGTAGTGGTTATCTGGATTGCTTGGGTTTTGTTGCTACCGCCAACTACAGTCTCCTTGGGCATAACCTTCGTATGAGTGTTACTGAGACGTTTTTGTTGTTGTTGCTGATGATGCACTGATATGGCAGCTGCAGTTGGTGGAGGTGGTGGCGGTTCTTTAGGTCTGAACAAAAATCCGACACTCTGTTGCTGTTGCTGCGATGTACTTGAGGACGAGCTAGAGAATATATCTCTAGAGTCCTTGCGGGTGGCTTTCACTCGTAGTGCCATTGTATCCTTGAAGTTAAGAATAACATTTGTGGAGGAAGTGCCGATGTGAACGTTACACGGATGACGTTCGCTATGAGTGCGTCGAATGGCATTTCGTGATAGTGCCGGTTGTTGTTGTGATGATGTTGGGGTTGTCACTGATGCTGTTTCTTCATCTTCATCTTCTGGTGGAGATGGGGTGGATGTTTTGAGATTGCATGAAGACAAATCTGAAAAGGATACAAAAAAATTGTTTTTAAAAAAAATAATATTGAAGAATCACTATGAGAGGATATAGGGTATTTTTTCTTTTCGATTTATGTAAATTTAATAGATTCCTGAGAGTGAGGGAGAGAGAGAGAGAGAGAGAGAGAGAGAGAGAGTTGGAGGGAATAGGAGAGGGTATCTATTGAGAATCTATTAAGGAGGAAGCTACAAGATGAATTGGTAAACAATATTTGTTTGATTTATTGTCTAGATTAATAAAGTGGGTTAGTATAGTATATTATTCAAAGGGTTTAATATGAGTAACTTGGATATATGACATCATGGGAATATGAGATTATTTAAGATTTTTGGACGGGAGACGATAAGTTTATTTGGTAGAAATTGTTGATTTTCTTTGGATTTGGATTTTATAAAATTTGATTTAAATAAATCTACAATGGGCGTCACTTATTTGAAGTCATTATTATCTACTAGACAATCTTATAGATGTGGAGGTAGGGTCTTTTCTTGTAGGAAAAATCAAAATAAGGCTTAAATTTTCTAGGTTCTATACATACCTATATCAAATGCATTCGTAAAAAAAAAACAAAAGTTGAAATAACAATCAAATATGACATTAAACATGACAAATAACGGTACCTGCCATATACCAATTTTGGAAAAGTTTAATTTACTCAAAAAAGGCTGCTAAGATTTTGATCCGAAAATTTAAGTAATAGTTTTAAGACAAGATCTAGGTTTTTTTTTCAAAAATGGTTATTAAAGATAGGTACCTTTTATAGAACCATTTTTTTTAAATTTGATTTTCCCATAAATTATCTGCTTAATTTCAAGTATTTTGTAAACACTCTTACATTGTTTTTATATAAATCAAAAATAAAGTTTTGAAAAAAAAAAGTTTTTGGATTTTTAAAAAAGTTTCGAATTTTCGAAAAAAGGACATTAGATAGTTTTATTTGAAATTTTGGATTTAGGCATTGATTAATAGTTGGTATGGAGGCTGTTCTATATTCACTTTGTCGCCTTGAGAAATGAGATCAAGTCTTTGATTTGGAAAGCTTATTAATCTCCGAGGATCTTACGCCAAAATTTTGATTTTGATTTAAAATTTCACTTTGGTCTATGTAAATGAACGGTGTCACATCGAGAGGTCAAATTTGCAGAAGTTTCGCTTGATTCGAAATTTGTTTTCTTAAAAATAAAAATTGGCTATCAAATGGTAATTTTGAAAGTAGATAATTTTTATGAATATTTGGCACTTTTCTCGCTAAAATGGGAGGCCCAAATTTTGATAGTGATAAAAAACGTTTACTGGGCTTTAATATCCTCTTGCCACTGATTTCTTTAAAGTTGCAAAGGAAAATTAAACGATTGTTCTATTTCATACGTCTCCTAACCAAATATAACATTTATTTTCTTAATTTACTTCCAGCCACCATTCATGAAGTCTCATTTTTAATTACATAGTATATACACAGGAGAAGTACAAATGAATTAATAACACAGCTTTATATGGTGTTCCACCCAACGCCTTCCTTTTTTGTGTTGAACATTCGATTGGAATCTAGAACTTCCCTTCTCCTACCCCCCCCCCCCTTCAATCTGTTATGCTGTTTGAGATTGAAACAAATTTCAAAACCATTTCACGTACAATTTTAATAATAACCGTAGTCCGTCTCAGTGGATTTGCAAGCGTAATATTTAGAGCAATAGTTTAACATCAGATAGAGGAGTAGAAGAGACGACTATAATAACAAAAAAAAAAAAAAAACCCTTACCAAAAGGGAACGAAACACTTTGTTTAAGAATGCACTCGCAAAGCTAGCTAGCGTGAGTAAGTCACATTGCAGTTTTGCAAGGCGAATTCGAAGTCGATTCCTTGTGGGAGCACTTAAATAAATTTGCTCTGAACAACCAAGGAAAGATGCCTTTGCTTGCTGCTGTTGCTCGTTTCTGCTGCTGCTGCTACTCAGTTGCACTCAACGTACCTAAAGCAAGCAGCATTAAGTGTAAGAGCATGTTAAGCGTGAATTTCCCTAATAAAGATTCTCTATTTGATTAAGTCATACACATACTTTTTTAACGCCCGTTCACTCCGGAGAGTCCTTTTTTTTCATAGAGTACCCTGTATTTCATGTTTTATATTTTTTCACTCTCCATTTAAATTATAACTCACCCGAGTATTATTTGCACTCACACACTTTTTGCAGCGTGAGACAAAAATCAAAAAAATTAATTTAATCACCGTCTTTAAGGAACAAAAGTTCTCAATCAAAGCTTTTGCTTGCAATTTTTTTTTTGCTTAGTTTCTTAGCAATTAAAACTGATGGAGCAGAGCCGAGCTGAGTCGAAGCAAAGGCAAAAGACTCACACAAAGCTGCCGGAAGGAAATCTGTTCGGGATTAGGATTCAACATTTTAAGCTTTGTGCAAGTTACCGTGACGAAATGCAATTTACAGAAAGTACTTACTCCTCACTGCCACAGCCGACTTTCTGTTGGTGTTGTACGTATTTTTTTCTCTTCTCGAAAATGTCTTCAGAGTGTTAAATATTGTTAAGTTAGACAAAATGTTACAACTGCCAACAACACTTTGGTGTAATTGAGAATCAGTTTTTACAACTCGATGAAATTGAAGAAAAAAAGGTGGTAGGTGTAGGTATAGATTCTTGTATATTTTCAAAATTGCATGTCAAACAAAAATGTTTTTATTTTAATTATTCCAATGGCTTCATGTTGTGGCAATAATTTATAATTTAATGGGTTAAGGCCCAACATAAATAATATGTTTTTCATGCATATATTCATGACATGTTATGCCTATTTAAATTATGTAGGTATATGTATTTATCTGCATGTACAACATGACAGTAAAAAGTTGTGTTTTCTGAATAGCGTGAAAACGGTTATGAAATAATTCTAGCCCATTGCTTGAATCAAAAATGGAATAAAACATTTTTCAATGAAATTTAAGATATCTGCCTTCCATATATGGTCCATATGTATATTTGGAAAAAAAATTTTCGTTGCTATCGGATCAGTCATTTCGGAAAAGTGAGAAAAAATTTGGTAATCAGAAATGCTTATTCGTTGGTTTAAAAATTGAGTGACATGCAACTTCGAGTAAGTAATTTTGAGACTTTATTTGAAATTCAGAGACCGAAAACAGTAAACATTTTACACTAATTAAATAAATATGCGGTTTCCATCGCACAAATGCAAAATGTAGTACCACTTCATAAACACGTAATCTGTGATTTTTGTTATACATTCCACGTGGACTTTTTTAAATTAACTAAGCGCTAATCACAATCATTTTGTTTGTTTATTGGCATTATTTTGATAATTCTGAAATTTAAAATCCCGAGTAAAAATGGAATTCCACAGCACCACAGCTGCACCACGTTCGCAGCACTTTTTGACCGCCGCACCTACGCTGCATCAGCACGTCCGCACTATGATCAAACATTTCTAAACCGCCGCACCAGCGCTGCAGCACGTCCGCACTATGATCAAAAATGCGGCGAAAATTCCTGCAAACGGCGCGCGGTGGTGCAGCGGTGGTGAGGCGCTCAAGATTTTTTTTTTTTTAAATTCAATTTCTATTTTTACTCGGGATTCGAATCGTAAATCGTTTTATCTCCTGCTAAGAATTGCGGTAATGATGATTTCTGTTTAAAGTAAATATTTTCAAAAATCTAGGACTTGTCTGGATATGAATTTGAGGCCTTTGGACCATTCTTTTTTAAAGATACACATCTACAAAAACCGATGAACAAATTTTCTTTTCTTCAATAGCTTTGCCAATCGCAGGTTTAACTGTGAATTTGATTTTTAATTCACCGTGACTAGGATTTTTAACAGTGATTTAAATTTTTTTTTATAAAAATTAAAAAAAAAAACTTACACTAAAAAAATAAAAAATGACACGTAAAAAAACTATTTTAACGTAGGAGAAGTGGAGGCAAGACCCCTTTAGTGTTTAACCGTCTTAAAAACCAATAAAAAACATCTTTTAATTGAAATAAAGTGTTTATTCATTAATTTTATTGTTTTTTTGTAGGAAATCTCATCATAAAAAAAAATTAAAAAAATACTGAAGAAAAGATAATACGTTTTGAAAAAAACATCTAACAAAAAATGGTCTTGCCCCCATGTGGGGCCCTATCAACTTCTATTGACAATAAAACTTTTCTATCTTAAAATATGGAATCAATAATCACAAACGTATGCTATATTTTCTTCGGTTCCCAACTTTTATTACAAAAAAAAGAAAAAGTTAAAACTTTTAAATATCTCATTTAAAAAAGTACAAATTTCTTTTCACACGAAACATGACAATTTGATAAAAAATCACAAAATCTATTATATATATTAAAGTTTGGTTTTGTGTACGTTCGCTAACTGGCCACACCGGCTAACTTATTTTCTTAATTTTTTTTTAAATCAAAGAGGCATAAGAGGAGAAGGTTTAAGGCAAAAAATTAAAGATTTTATAGCGTAAATAGGGGTAACACGACATTGAAATAAGAGGCTATTTTCTAAACGGTAAGTCGTAAAGAGTTGACTTTTTTTTTTAAATGATAGACAAATTTATTCAATAGTTAAAAAAGATATTGAAAAAATTCAAAAAAATTTCAAACCCAAGTTGTGAAGGTTTTTTTTGCAGTCATAGCCGTTCGACAAAAGACTAGTTAAAGGTACGCAACATTTTGCACAGAAATTTGAGTTACACCATGAGAAAGATATTAAAAAAAAATTAGGGGTCTAAAACGGATTTTTTTCATAGGCCCTGTATTTTGAAATAAAAATTTTTGAAAAACAACCTAATTTTTAGGGACATTTTTGAGTAGTCTTTTATTTTTTTGGAATTTTTAAAAGTCTGCAAAAAATCTCAAACTTATAGGAAATATAGGTTTTTATAATGCGCATGCATTTACAAACAATTTTTAAAATGATTTTTGACCGAATAACGGGTAAAACAATATTTTTTTGTTCCAAGTTTTTTGGCCGTTTTTAACAGTTTTTTATTTTTATCTTTTTTTCTTCAATAGATAAATGAATGAAATTGTAGATAGAAAATGGGCAAGACTATATTTTGTACAAAGTTTCAATTAATTTTGTAATGACAAATTTGAAATAACGTTAAAATAAAACTCTATTTTTCAATACGTTACATCTTTTTATTAAAAGTTTAAAAGTGAATATTTTTTAAATTCATTTTACGAACTTTTCCAATTTTGATCCCTTTTTTTTTATTGAAAAACGATAACTCTTTATAGAGTTGAAAATTAGAAACTAATACAAGAAATATCGGAACGAAGTCCCCCGGGTCAGCTAGTTTACTATAACTTTTCGGGATTTCAACCAAACTTGACATTTATTTTATATTACAAGCTCTGCCAATTTCTGATTTTACTAGGAACTGAAGATACCCTTCGTTTAAGTGGCCAACCGATGCGACTCGCGGAAACCTTTGATTTTTTTCGGAGCAATATATGTACCTATGTATACGGGAATGTTTTTGAACGGAATACACGCGAATGCACTGAAAATGACTTTTGACCTGTGATTTTGCTCAAAAAACTTTTGCTTCACTTTTAGTGTAAACTTTAAACACAGAAGTTTTTTTCCATTATAATCGGTGTGCGAGAAATAAAATCATATCCCAGAACGAACTCGGCAAAATGATATTTAGGGTAAATGCTTTATTTGTGCGAACTGTGAATTAAAAAGTGAACACTCAATTCACGCTTATTATCACGGTAATCACTGGTTTATCTATGAAATGTTCACAGGTAGTAATTGTGATTTGTTATTCACAGGTTAAAATCACAGTCGTTATTTTTTGCTCATCTCTAGATTCTATGCTTTGATTAATCGTCAAGTGTTTGCTTCTATAACCGAATTTGTGTTCAGCAGTAAGAACTTTTTCTTCTGTGATTGGCTAAACAATCTTAACTTGTTCTGAAAAATAAAAGAACTGCTTTGAACAATATCAATTGTTTCACCATTACAAGAAAAATAGCTCTACAATACAAGAAACTATAGTGAAACTAAAATTGTATCATTTTAAAAAATTAATACATGATACCGATTCTATACAGCTTTACTTTTTTACCTCAGCAATTGGAGCCTTGAATTTGTTTTTGTTTTTGCATATGATCAATTCAAACTCAGTGTGTTGTATAATAATGTTAAAAAAAAAAAAAACAGTCAAAAGCTATTGAAAAATAAATAATAATACCAGCAATATCTAAAATTATAGTCCAGAAGGTGGAGCTGTCAGAAGTTTCTCTTGTGTTTAAAGTATTTATATAGGAAAGTTGTAACTTATTACCAATCTTCTAAAAATCTCTAAAAATACAGAATGGGTAATTTACATTATTTTGAAATAAGGAACTAAGTTGGTCAATGATTAGGTATGATTGGTCAAGTATTTGTATCCTTTTCTTTTCAAAAAGTTAAAAGTACATTAAAAAAAATTATCCAATCTTCAACCTTAAATCATAAACTACACTTGAAACCCTGTTTCTGTAGCAACCACTTTGTTGCTTCTCACAATTCGGATGGAAAATGGGCATAAAACATTTTTACTAGTGGCACGTGATTTTTCAAATGCTATTTCCATTCCACGCTCTATGTTTTGTGTTTGTGTGTGAAGTTTCTTGTTCTTCAGAAACAAAAGCGTCAGAAAAAAATTCAGAAACCAATGAAATATCTAAGTAGGTACTATTTCTGCATCCATCCACACAGCAGAACTGGCATGATATTAGAAAAGAGTATACTTACCTCTACCAACACTCTTTTTTTATTTAGTTTTCTTCTTTTCAAATCTAAATGTACTTTTAGTGAACCCATTTCAACTGTGCTTCCACAGTATAAATTTTCGAGCTTCTCAGAGAGAAATCCTTGAAGTTGTAAATTCCTGATGGTAGTTCTAGCAATTTGTGTCAAATAGTTCCGCTGTATTGCTTCTCCTGCATTTTTTTGTTGTTCTCTTTTGTTGTCTTTTCGTCCTTGCAATGACAAGAAAGAGTGGCAGAGGGTATTTCAAGTAGAATAAAAAAAATATCCTTTCTATAAACATACACAGAACAGGAAACTATCCACCCTGTCTGGCTGGTAACTCGTGCATTGATAATGCGAATTTATGCCTTCGATTTGCTTAAAATGCTGGAATATTAGTTTGTTTATTATTTCATGGGTTTTTCGTTTGTTACTTTTTTTTTGTCCTTCTTATTCCCGTGATGGTGAATGTTTATTTTTTTTCCTGAAGAGGTAGAATTTGGTATACATCCTGTCTGGACTTCTTTGGTGCATAGGGAAATAAAAGCAAAACGTTGCCATTTAACTATGTGCCACTCGAATAATATCTTGAGTTGATGGTCAACATTTATTCAGTCATTGCTTTATTTGAAAATAGCTTCCACTATTTTTTTTTTTATTTTGTAAACTACAGACTTGACAAGAGTTGTCTATTTAGACTATTTGAAAAAATATATTTTCGCCGAGAATTCATATTTAAGGAGTTGAGTAAATTGAGCATTTGGTGAAATACTGTTTTTGCATGTGACAAATATTTAATTTTAAACTTCAAAAAAAAGAGTTTGAGTATCAAAATTATTTCAAAGCCTTAAATTGTAAAAATTTTCAGAGTTCGCCTTCTTGAAATTTATTTAAACATTTATGTAATTTTAATTGTAAATAGTCATTTCGGGATCGGGTCAAAATTCTGGCTTTAAAATTCTGCTTTTCAAAATTCTGCTTTTTTTCTTTTCTGTTTTTCAAAATACTGCTTTTTAAAATTCTGCTTTTCAAAATCCTGCCAGCATTAATGTAATTCAACATTGGTACTTTCCTAATTTTTTTTTTTATTTAAGTGTCGCAAATATTTTTGGAATTCCATATACTGACTTTCTTTCAAATAAAATATGTAAACTAATTGGAACCGATGTTGTTTGATAGACAATATTCTTTTTTTTATTCAAATTTTTGAATATTCATCTTTATTTGATAAATTAATAAATTTTTAATTATTTTCGGAAATGTTTTATATTAAAAACCTTTTCTTAATATTTTCAAATTTATTCATTTATAAAACAAAAATTAATACGCATTAAAAAATGACAAATTTTCAAAAAGATGATTTTACAGAATTCTACAATAAATTAAAAAAGGGTTTGGAAAATGTTAAAAAGCGCGCGCTTTTTAACATTTTCCAAACCCTTTTTTAATTTCTTGCAGAATTTTGAAAAGCAGAATTTTGAAAAACAGAATTTTGAAAAACAGAATTTTGAAAGCAGAATTTTGACCCCGGCAGAATTTTGACCCCAACCCAGTCATCTCATCTGACCGGAGCTTTTGTCAGTGTTTATTTACATTAATCTCTTTTTTTGGATTAGCCAACCTCACTCAAATTCATTGATCGTTCGAACGCAATAATTGGGAACCCATGTAAAATGTCTTGCCTTTCCTTAACCACATAGAAGTTTTCATTTTAAAAGCGTCAACCTTAATTCGACGGTCAGATCGTTGCTTTGACGAAAAGCACTTTAGAACGTCAAGTGTCTCATCAATAGGTTGTTGTTGGAAACTATCAGGACCGGAAGACGCGTGCTCTTTAAAGAGTAGGACTCTTACCACTCTAAAACCATCTTTTCTTTCCGTTTTCAACTTAATTTAGATAGAACTTATCTAGAAACTTTTCTTTCCAGAAGTTTAAGTGTTCTCGGTGATTCTTCGATTATTTTGAGCTGTTGACAGAACTTTATTAAGCTTAAATTCTTTGAAAATGGCGCACTTATTTTTTCTTAAACTTTTGCAAATAGCTCTGGGAAGACATTAATCTTCTTCCTAAGACATTAAGAGCAGTTCAGTTACTTTAGACCGCAGTTACAGGAAACGCTCTAGAATATTCAAGAAAAATATTTTTGATTTCTACCCTACAAACAATTTTGCTTCTATAAAGCTTTATAGAAGCAACGGTAGCATCTATAAAGCTTTATAGAAGCAAAATTGTTAGTTGGGTATGCAGAGCATTTTGCGAAAATTTCATACTAGACGCTTAAAATTTTCGTCAAAAACATGTTTTTTTTGAAACAGCTTTGAATTTGTATGACTTTTTTTTTTTAATTCACTGTTCAAACACTTGAGGGCAGAATTAAATTTTGAAATTTTTCATTTTTTCTTCGGCATTTATATAGGAATATATTTTTTAATGGCATGTCTTCCTTTCAAGTTTAATGCGTATGTGCTCCAAAATTTGACCGCATCAAAAGCTATAAGTCTGAGCTGAAAACTGTATATTTTTTAGTGATAAGAAAATCATGGTAACATTTGTACAACTATTTCTGGTGTTTCTTCTTTGTCTTTTTTTCTTCAACTTAGTCATTCAATAAGTGTTCCTTCTTTATGTGACTAACTGGCTAGTAAATAACACCCAAGGGCACACACCATCCAGGCCGAAAATATCTTCACAAAAAGAAAAAAAAAAAGCATCACCAACAGCAATAAAATTAACTTAGGTACTCCATTGGACTACCAGCTTGCAGATTGAAGAGATGTGGTTTCCTCGTTGTATGTTGTTATGCATTTAATTCCGGCATCCTGTATACACTCCGTCTTCTCCTTCCACGGACTTAATTATGGGTTCAAAGAGTCCATTTTATTTTCATCTCTATGTACCTACTTGGCGTGGTCGTTCCTACTTACTTGTTACCTTTTTACACCTGCTCGTTCATGATGTTGAGCTTTGGGTCTTATTATCTCTCCATTTTTTTTTTTTGTTTAGAGAGAGGTGGAGGCGAAGTTTATCGCGTTGGTGGACACACCAGACAGTATTTTTTTTTTCTATTAGCTTCCTTCATTCTGGAAGTAAATTTAGAAGAAAAAAAAACCAAACAATCTTTGTCCAGGTGATCCTTCAGCCAGGAACAAGAGACAACGACGCGTCTTGTTGCTTGCGTGACTTAGATTGCACGAAATGGATAAAAAACACACATACACATGCAACAGCAGCGAATTTAGAACTCATATTGGCGGACGAGGTGAAGTGAATTAATAAAAAGTGTGTAAATATTGGTTCTACGTTATGGCAGGTGCTAGATTACCTGTCTTTTTTCTAGACATACCACGGAAACGCGGAACGACACGACCAAGTCCACGACGACCGACGATAGGTTTGCCACCTTCAAAACGATTTTCTCGTACCTACTCGATCTAATAATGGCTTTGGCCAGTCGACAGAGAGAGGATAGAAGATTCTCTTTTTTTTTGTATTTTTGTATTTTTAACTGTTTTTAGGGTTGTTCGGGTGGAAAGTCGTGACCAGAATTTAATTTTCCATTTCCTAGGAACAAGGATTTTATTCAACCCAAAGTAAAGTATGTACAGGCAACTCGCTTAGTCGTCATCGTCACTGTCGTAATTTGGGTTGTGTGTTAAAGTAAGCTACAGCCCACTCTCCCGCTGATCCCCGGCGAGTCTTCTGCATGTTTGAAGCTTTTACTACTTGTACTGTGTTTCGAGTCCTGGGTCCCAGTGCGGTGTTAGTATACCTACTCTCGCACCTGTCTTTCTGCATGAAATGTTAAGGTTTATGTTTCAAGTCGTTTGGGGAGCATTCAGGTGTCGCGTGGTGGGAATAAATCTGGCCAAAGGTGCTGATTGCGTTGGCGGCAGTAGCGGTGGGAGTCGTCTTCTATACACAAAAGTGGTCCTGGTAAAATGTTCTTTTGGGAAATTTATTAACTTACGGTCACACATTCTAACCGCACGACTTCACCTCAAATGTGTTATATTTGCGGAGGAGCTCCTTTATTTATCCTCATTCCCCAGGGAGGGAAAGAGACATCCTAACAAAAGAGAAGCTATCAGATGAGATGGAGCACTCGTCTCTAAGTTGATGTGATGTACAGAAGAAGTGGTTGCAATTATACCTGAAAGCAAGGACCATTCATATTGTATACTACCCCGCACCAAAACACCACAGGTCCCAGAGTGATATACGAGGCGATTAATTGGTTACAATTTATGAGTGAGCCACAATCATACAAGACACAACCAAAATAACCATCATCCCAGAGAAAGGAGGTAAGTTGAGAATTGGAGAACCAAGATTGCTACGCCATTAGCGTACGACAATAAGGAAAATTAGGAATAATTATTCCATTATTTGATATGGTAACCATAGACGACGATTCGATTAGTTTTGTGAAGATATGGTAGGAATATTGTAATTGTTGTTGTTGGCTGGTGAATGGTTGTATGCTCTGCAGGAAAATTGATCATTAGAATGAAATTCTGAGGAAGAGATACAGATATTCCTTGAGGAATGTAAATATACAGTTTGCTATGCGTTAATTGTTAAGTGATTTGCTATGTTTTGAAATTCAAATTCCACCTTCGAGAGTATACCCTGCAACGTTCATAGAATAAATTATGTGGCTAAGAGTTATGAGAAGGTTTCAACGATAAAATAGAGGTCAGGTACTGAAATGAATTGGTAATATTTTATTGTTGAAAGAAAAGTGTAGCAGAAATTTGTTTTAATAATTAAAAATTTTGCTAAAAAATGCAATCAGCGAAAAACAAAATAACCTATTTTAAGACAACACCTGTTTAATTAATTAGACCGCAAATTGCAAGATCACTAGTTTGAATCAGAAACGTGTATAGTACAATTACAATGGTTAGTGCGATGTATTTTGAAACTAGAAGTCTTTTGGTTCACCTCAGTCTTTGACACCTTAAACATTTTTGTCATAGGTAGATTCAGGAATTCATCGGGTCGTTAAGACATTGATCAATTTGACTTTGAAGACAGACCAAAATTTTTTTTTACTTTTATATTTTTTTTTACTAAAAAATTAAAAAAAAAAAAATTTTGCGTGATAATTTATTTTATGGAAATAAACAGAAAAATATCTTAATTTTCATAAAATAAAGGATGGTAACAACGAATAGTTCTTTTTAATGAGAAAAAATCAAGTCCCCTTGCCGAAAAAATGCATTTTAAAAAATTTCCTCCAAATCTATCGAAAGAGATATCTAAAGAAAAGTCTCTTTAAACACTTTTCATGAATGAAAGACAAATAAGTTATCGGCAAACCAGTTTCTTATATTCGCAAGCAGCTAACTAAGGTCCTAAGTCTAAAAAACAAGTTGTGGTTCTAGGATATGAGTTGTTTGCAAACGGGCTTGAGCATTTATGTACCTACAAAAATTACTATTTTTACTTGCTCTATAGTATTGGTTTCGTGTCGAAAAAAATTTGAGGTTTTAATCAAAACCAACATTACGATGATGGAGAATTTCAAAAAAGTGGGTCTCGCAATTCCGTCCGTGCGTCTGTGCGGTTGTGCGTCCATCTGTACACATTTCCACAGCCTAAACGGGTGGACGGATTTTCTTCAAATTTGGTATAGATGATTTTTATAGAATTCTGAAAGTTGTTTTTTTTTTTGTTTTTTTATATCTTGTTTAGAACGTATACCTCCCATACAAAAAAATACGATATTGCGAATTTCTCGAAAACGGCTCTAACGATTTTGATTAAACTTTGTATACGTAATATTTAAAGCAATGGCAATAAAATTGCATTTTTTTTTCTCAAAAAAGTCAAATAGAAAAAAAAAATTTTTGTATGAAAAAAATTTAGTCGGCTCTTCCGCAACCTCAACAAATTTTCTTTAAAATTTATTTTACAGGCAGCTCGTAAAATCTACAAGTAAACTAACATAAAAGTGCTTTGAACTGCAAGAGCAAGTACGTGCGACCCCAGTCGTGCATTTTATTTTGAACATTTTCGAAAAAAATCCAAGAAAAAAATGCATTTTAAAAAAGTTTCATCCAATTCAATCGAGTGAGGCATCCAAAGAAGGGTTTCTTTAAGCTCTATTCATGACTGAAACCCAAAAGTTACTTTAAGGCATAGGTATCTGAAAAGTTATCTGCAAACCATTTTCTCTTATCCAGAAAAAGTTATATTTGGACGAAGGTCTTTTGACAAGTTTTTATTTGAAAATATTTCGGTATAAAAATTATAAATCTATTTTTTTCAAAGATTTTCGAAAAAAAAAATCCAAGGAAGCCGAAAAAAAAACAATTCCTCCAAATTCATCGAGTGAGACAATGAAAGTCACTTTGTGAAAGAGATATCATCGAAAAAAAACCCATAAATCCCAAAAAGGTTAGTAAATTTCAACTTCAACAAAACCATAAGAGATAACCTCCCCACTAACCTCTTTCTTAAAACATTATTTTGAATTAGAAACAGTTCAAGGTAAATGTCAATAAAACCATAACATTTCCCAATTAAATCATTTTCGGTAGATATCACTCTTCATCAGTAATAGCCATTTTGGCCCCAAAGGACTATCATCATTCGCAAAAAAAAAAAAAACAAATTACTTATTTCAATTTCAAGGACAAACACTGAACTCGTTAAGAAAAAGAAAGAGAGACAGGGACTATTATTTAATAATAATAACAAGAGTATCATTAAAATTGAAATTGATATAAATTCAATTAACCTTTCATAGCCTTGACTTTTAAAATTGTAATATCCTCAAGAAATTCGACCTTTAACTTTGAGGCTATTATAATAAGTAGAAGATATAAAACAAGTATAAGTAAATAAAGCCTCTCTATCCCCCCTTTGTAGATGGGCTTTTATAATACAAAATTATAATAATATCATTATACTGGGCTCTTCTTTTTTGTTTAAAAAAAAAAGGCCTTCAAAACGCTTGAAGTCTAATTTGCTTTCATTCCAGAAAAATTAGAACTACACCGAAAAATGTCATCAAAGAAGAGAAAACACTCACTCGCCCAGTCCACATGCAGTGATAATATTTCACATCGTTCTAGTTCTTCCCTCTGCCACTATGTTGGTTGTAACAAATCAACCCCCTTCTCCCCTTTTTTATTTATTTTTTTTTGCACAACCCAGGTGTCTGTATATAGAGTCGGTATCACTAAAGCAATGGTTTTTCATTCACCCACCACAACCACCCACTCCCATATCCAACCTCTATCTATGCTGTCAAGGGCCGTTTCTCGCCATCACAGATGCAAATAATACACAGGAACAGAACCTCGACAAACTGCTGGCACTCTTCTTCAAATTCTCTTAAAATGGCGGTTGTGGGTGGTATGACGGCGGCGCTGATATGAGAAAGGGTGGTATGGGACCGACTCGCTATACGAGGAGCGACAATGAGCGATGTCGCCGTCGAGGTTAAGGGTCGCCGGTCCTCTTCAAAATGTCCCTGCATCTAAATTGAATTTTTGATTACTTTCTGTTAAGTGTATTTGTATGTGAGTTTGGTTGTGTGTGTGAGTGTTGAATGTTGCCTCCCGAATATTGTGTAAGTGAAAAGTGTAGACATCACCGGCAGTTCATTTCACTCTGGAAAACTCGAAATCGGGATATTTTTCCGAGGTCCCTATTCAACCCCCCCCCTCTTTTTACAACCACCGATCTGTCCGTTGCTATCAACAAAATAGCAACAAATTCGCCAGTCGTCGTCGACGACATGCAAACAAATTGAATTGTCCTCATTTTCAAATTATGCCATGTTGACTGCCTTTTTAAGTGTTAAACTTGTGACACTAAATTTTCAGCTGAAAAAAATAAAAAATAAAAATACAATTTAAGGACGAAAAAAAAGGAAGTTACTGGCTGGCGCGGTGTGACTAAGTGAGTGGCATGGTGTGGAGGGCGCGGAGGAGTGAAAATAAAACTTTGTGACTTTATAATAAAAGGGAGGGAGTAGCTCGCTTGGCTGGATGATGTGCTCTTTTCTCTATATTCGGGCACAAGGAGCCATGCATACGTAGAATATAAATTAATATATTTTGTAGCGCTATGTGGATGTGGAGGTCCTAGTGTCTTGTGCGAGGGAGCCCATAACAATGAACAATGAAATTGCGTAAAAGAGGAGTAGCATACATATCTAGACAGTGGGGTAGAATAGCCTTGAATTTTGATAATAATACTTTGAACAAAATTTTCGGAGGTGGGACAAAATCCACAGGACACAAGTCCATATTGACCTCATACTGCAGGTAAAATAGTACATAAAATCAAGAAATAAAAAAAAAATGCTACACCCATGAAACTTGGCAAAAAGTTTGCTTTTGGGATAAGAACCAAGTACAAAAAAAGTCTTTAAAAAAAAGTTCGGTGGAAGGGTGTTTTTTCGCGGACAAGAGGGAGGAGGTGAAGGTCAAAAATATACTGAACAAAATTGTTTGTCGAATATCATCATATAACACAATTTTTCAAGGTATTTTTTGATGCTGAATCTGATGGCAAAAAAATAAAGTCAATACGATTGCTCTAAGAAAAGTTATTGCCGACTAAAAACAAGGGTGCTTGTTTTTTGACTTCAACAAGTAAAATATAACCGAAACCCATGTGAAAAACATGCTATACTGATAAAATTCGGGATGAAGGTTTTAGATAAAGCAGGGACGAAGGATTCATAAAGTTCTTAAAATTATTTTTGGTGAAAGGGTGTTTTTTTGATGGGTTAAGTTGCGTGTGAGGAAGGTATCATAACAGCTGACTTAAATTTTATTAATTTTTAAAACTTGGTGTAAATGTTTTGGTTGGTATAAGAATTAAAAATCTATAAAGTTTAAAAAAATTATCTTGAGTCAAAGGGTGTTTTTTTTTTTTAAGAAATGATGAAATTCTGGATTAGTACCACAAAAACTAGCAAAAAATTGTTACACCAATGAAAATTGGTAAACATGTTTCATTTATAACAGAAACCAAGAACCCGAATAGTCTATACAAATATTTTAGGTTAAAGGGTGTTTTTTGGGAAATAGGGAAAAATCCGCGATAAGTCCGATAAAATCAATGGTATAAATGGTACCCTTCCAAAATTCAATAAATATGTTCTCTTTCCCATGGGAATTAAGAATAATGTAAGTCTATAAATTTTTTTTTATGTGAAAGGGTGTTTTTTTTAGAAGTAAAGAAAATATGGGTATATTTGAAAAAGTGTGTAATACTTGAGTAATATTAGTGGTACCCTATTGAAATTTAGTAATTATGTTACTCTTAAGATAAGAAACATGAATCTAAAGTGTCTATAAAAATATCATGGTTAAAAGGGTGTATGTTTGAGTGAAAACAAAAATGATGGGTCACCCTTATGAATAAAGAGTTTTCATAAAAAAAATTTTGGTGAAAGGGTTTTTTTTTCGAAGAGACAGTAAAATCTGCAATTGGTCCCAAAAAGCCAATGTGTTATATGATAATATTCGACAAACAATTTTTTTCAGTATATTTTTGACCTTCACCTCCTTACTCTTGTCCGCGAAAAAACAACCTTCCAGCCAACTTTTTTTTATAGACTTTTTTTGTACTTGGTTCTTATCCCAAAAGCAAACTTTTTGCCAAGTTTCATGAGTGTAACAATTTTTTTTTTAAATGCCTTTTTAACCTGTAGGTACTATCAAAATTCATCCCAATGTCGAATTTTTTTTTCAATATTTAATTACGGACATTTTAGAACTCATCGGGAATACTACTATAATGATATATTTTTTGGTTATTTCGTTCCTATTTTGGAAGCGAATATTCCAAAAACTAAAACGAATTTCAAAAATTGACACGTAGCGATTCGAGCCAACATGTTGTTCTAACTTAATGCAATTTAAATTTTTCCAATAGATACTCCCGCTGTTGAGGGAAAAAGGCATCCGTTTTGCCAATCTTCAATTTTTCTCAAAACAATTTTTGCAGGCTTCTTAAATTAAAGACTATATATTTATATTTTTTTACCAACTGAGTGTGTGATATTTATGTTAACTGTCCCACTGTACATCGGTAGCTATGATGGCAGTGGTGACTTTTCATGGTGCCGCGGCAATAAATTTGCGTAAAAATTACATTTTCTTGTTTTCCACGGGCGTCGAAATTTCAGACGAACAATGAGCTGATGCCGATGATGGTAGAAGGCAGGAATTGTAAGTCATTTGTTAAATATATATGTATAGGCAACGAACTATGTAAAATTCTTTCTTTTTTTTTATTTAATATTTGGATTTGGGGTAATTCATACCAATTTGCAATCATTGCCGTATTTAATTTAACGGGTACCTTTGGTACCCAAAAACAATAAAGAACATCAACGAATGTAACTCAATTTTAGTGCAAAAGAGGTACTTTTTTCTGTTTAACGGTAATTTGGTTTATTTCTTTCATCATGTTTTCAGTGTTCTGAGAAAGTGAGATATTTTAAAAGTTAATTATGTTGAAAGTCAAAGATATTAAATGAAACTTTAGAATATTGCAACTTGGGTCTGAAGAAAACTGCTTCCAAATGTAAGAAACTCGTTTGCAGATAACTCAGCAACCAGACCTTAAAGAAACTTTTGGTTTTCATTCATGAAAATGACAGAAAGAGACTTTTGATGCTTCATTCGATGGATTTGAAGAATATTTTTTTAATGTAATTTTTTTTCGGCAAGGGGTACCCTTTGGATTTTTTTCGAAAATCTTAAAAAAAAAAAAGAATCATTGTAACTACTTAAATGCATGGGCTTTTTGCTCATATCCAGTGGCGTATCCAGAAAAAATTTTGGAGGGGCTGGAAAATTTTTCAAAAATTTTTAGAGGGTAAATGTGCGAAAAAATTTTCATTTCTTTTTATTAATCTTTGATCTTTGGTATAGTAGCATTATACTGCTCTCGACAGATTCGTACTACTGTCTCCTCCTTTCACATTCAAAGTACACAGAGAAAAATATGACCCGCTAAAAACTAACAGATTGCCATATTGTTTTACCGTCCATACATTTCATAAGGAAATCTTATTAAAATCAACGATTAATAAGGTTTTTTTAAGGAGATTTCTTATTATTTTTATAGAAAAAATCTTATTAAAAATTGACTGAAAAGTTGATTTCTTTTGCAACTTAGCACTAGAACAAAAATCGCGATCAATATTTTCATGGCAGCTTGGTTCAGGTGGTAAGGTGGGCGACTAATGATTTGAAGTCTCCAGTTCGATTCCCAGCCTGGTCACTTTTTTTTATTTTTTTACAGATTTTAAAACAATAAGGAAAACCCGATTGTTTTAATAAGGTTTCCTTCTTGGATGAAAACCATAGAGAAATCTTATTGTTTTTGTTCTATTTTATGTGGTCTATTTTTCTCTGTGTACCTAGTGTTTTTTCAAAGTTCTTGTGTCCCAAACATTTTACACAAACAGCAAGAAGTTGTGTCATCCTTAAAAAAAATCCAAAACTGTTAACTGATTTATTCCTATCACGTCAAGAGTTTTTGAGCTATACTCATCAATATTTTCGTTAATTACTTCCATGTTCCGCAATTTGACCGAAAGTGAATTCACTTTTTTGAGATATCAAAAATTTCTATTTCCAAAATTCTTTGAGAAAAATGTTATTAAAAAAATAAGTAAATATACTTAAGACGATCAAATACGGTGTTTTGAGATTGCATAAGAAGTTTTGCAATAATTTAACGGCGGCGATGTAATTGGAAGTAAAAATACTAAAAAATGATATAAAGAATTCTGAATTGGACTAAAATCCGAAAAACAAAAATTATCCCAACCCTCATCGTGAGCTTAGGCTCTTAGTAACTGCCTCGAAGTAACTTTTAGATTTCAGTCATAAATAAAGCTTAAAGAGACCTTTCATTTGATGTCTCAATCTAAGGATTTGGAGAAAGTTTCCAAAAATGTATTTTGAAGTGAAAACTTCTTTAGTATCGTAGTGATTTGAAACAAGATGAAACGAAAACGCGACACGACTTCAACTTGTTATAACTTTTTTGTTTTAATAGATAGATGAATGAAATTTGTACTGTAGATAGGTAATTAAATAAATTATAATTGTACAAAATTTCAATTAATTTCATATTCAAAATTCGGAGATAACGGTAAAAAGATGTTCTTTTCCAACACACGTTATATCTTTTGATCTAGTGCACGTACAAACTTGATTTAACTTTAATACGCATGCTGATAACATAACCTTTTATTTGATATATCACACATAACGGTACGTGCTCTACAAGTTACACAATCTTAAATTGAAAAAATTGAAACATACCTCAAAACACCTGTGGAGATCTATTGGCGATGACCAGCTACCAGTGTAGGAAGTACCGGTAATCTCAGTCTGGAAATTCGACATGGTTGACTTTAAAAAATTCTAACTTCTCTTGTAGACATCTTTGAAATAAGATTTATGCATCATTATACAAGGTAAAACAATAAGCTTTCACATGGTATAAATTTTTTTATAGGTTGTCAAACAAAAAAATTAAATTAATAGCATGAGAACATAAAAATAAATGTTTTTTTTGCTTTTTGAAGTGAACTTCTCTTGTAGACATCTTTGAAATAAGATTTATGCATCATTATACAAGGTAAAACAATAAGCTTTCACATGGTATAAATTTTTTTATAGGTTGTCAAACAAAAAAATTAAATTAATAGCATGAGAACATAAAAATAAATGTTTTTTTTGCTTTTTGAAGTGAAAACTTCTTTAGTATCGTAGTGATTTGAAACAAAATGAAACGAAAACGCGACACGACTTCAACTTGTTATAACTTTTTTGTTTTAATAGATAGATGAATGAAATTTGTACTGTAGATAGGTAATTAAATAATATATTATTGTACAAAATTTCAATTAATTTCATATTCAAAATTCGGAGATAACGGTAAAAAGATGTTCTTTTCGAACACACGTTATATCTTTTGATCTAGTGCACATACAAATTTGATTTAACTTTAATACGCATGCTGCTAACATAACCTTTTATTTGATATATCACACATAACGTTACGTGCTCTACAAGTTACACAATTTTAAATTGAAAAAAATTTAAAAATACCTCAAAACACCTGTGGAGATCTGTTGGCGATGACCAGCTATCAGTGTAGGAAGTACCGTAATCTCAGTCTGGAAATTCGACATGGTTGATTTTAAAAAATTCTAACTTCTCTTGTAGACATCTTTGACATAAGATTTATACATCATTATACAAGGTGAAACAATAAGCTTTCACATGGTATAAAATTTTGTATACGTTGTCAAACAAAAAAATTGATTTAAAGCATGAGAACATAAAAATACATGTTTTTTTTGCTTTTTAGATGAAATTTCATCGAGTTAAAAAAATTCTAGCTCTTTTTTTAGATGTCTCATACACCTGATCGATATATATATTTTGAGCTAAGACAATAAGCTTTCAGATGGTGTAAAAATTTGTATAGGTTGTTTGGGAAAAAATGGATTTAATAGCGTGAGAAGATAAAAATACGTGTTTTTCTGCTTTTTTTGATGGAAATTGATCGAGTTCAAAAAATTCTAGCTCTTTTTGTAGATGTCTCATAGAACTGATCGATATATATATTTTGAGCTTAGACAATAAGCTTTCAGATGATATAAGATTTATATAGGTTGTCATATAAAAAACATAGATTTGAAGGTGATAGAATAAAAATAGGTAGATTTTTTCTATTTTTTTATTTTTGCAAGAAAAATGATTTTTTAAGGTTTCACTTCTACCACGTGTGAATTGCACACATGATTTTTTTTTTTTTTGATGAAATTTCATCGAGTTTAAAAAAATCTAGCTCTTTTTGTAGATGTCTCATAGACTTGATCGATATATTTATTTTGAGCTTAGACAATAAGCTTTCAGATGATATAAAATTTATATAGGTTGTCATATAAAAACATGGATTTGAAGGTGATAGAATCAAAATAGGTAGATTTTTTCAATTTTTTTTTTTTTTGCAAGAAAAATGATTTTTTAAGGTTTCACTTCTACCACGTGTGAATTACACACATGATTTTTTTTTTTACAAAGGGGTACCCCTTTGGATTTTTACTAAAATTAAAAAAAAAAAAATAAAGTTGTAATGTTTTACCTAAACGCACAGACCTGTTAACTGTGAACTCATATCTGGGAACTAAAACTTGTTTCGAAACTTTGGCCAAAAGATATCGGCTTCGGAATTTTAGAAAAAAATATGTTTAGTTCGAAATATCTCAGGGACCAGACCTCCAAGAAATTTATTAGTTTTCAGTTATGAATAGATCTTGAAAAGACCTTTTGATGGATTCAGAGTTAAGTTTTTATGATGCATTTTCTTGGGTACCCCTTGAATTTTTTCAAAAATCTTAGAAAAATAGATTTTTAATTTTTGTATCTAAATGCATAGGTCTGCTCGCTAGGAACTTGGGTCCGAATGAAAGAAACTATTTTGCAGACTTCAAAGAAACTTTTTGGTTCATTCATGGATAGAGTTTAAAGAGACCCTTCTTTTATGTCTCTATTGATGCCTTTAGATGATTGCATTTCCAATTTATGATACCCTCCCTCAACATC
Source organism: Episyrphus balteatus (assembly GCF_945859705.1). Lineage (NCBI taxonomy): Eukaryota > Metazoa > Arthropoda > Insecta > Diptera > Syrphidae > Episyrphus > Episyrphus balteatus. Next base: position 34,218,417 of record NC_079135.1, read on the forward strand.
GAATTTCTAGCTTTCAAATCTATAATAGGATTGGACACAATTAATGGGTGTTAAACTATGCTTTCAGCTCTTAGCTTTGTCGTAATTTCCACATAAGTATTATTTCATATTCAATTAAAAAGCATTATGAAAAATCCATTTAATTGCCAACAAAAACACCTGTTTGCTGTGCAATTCTTTTACACTCTTTAAAAAAAAACACACCCTCCCCTCGACACATATTTATCAAAACACAAAGTCATTTACATATTCTGTCCGTTATAACAATTGAAGCAATTCACAAAACTATAACAAAACAACACAATTCGTACTTCTCGTGTCCCATGCAATCGTATATAATGGAATGCCATTTAATGAATATTTATGTCGTGTAAATTTCCCATTACACCGGAAATCCAACAGAAAAGGAAACACTTTCTCATGTTAAATAAAAAAAAAAAAAAAACCAACAAACACAGTTTATTCCGTTCATCGACCTTCTCAACATTTCTACAACTGTAGACCGTTTAAATATATACATATTTTTAATTACCATATTATGAATGAAAAAAAAAATAAAAATATCTTTCCCTCTAACAGTCCTTTACCTAAGTAGCTAATAATAGAGTTTAACATTAAACCAAAAGACCAAGACCAGACCAGACAGCTCTTCACTGTGTAAGAACGTGGCTTTGTGGCGCGTGGTGGAAGTGTCAAGTGTCAGGCTAAAAGGAGTTAAACATTCGTCTATATATTGTCGTCAGGGGTCTGAACTCTTTTAACACACCCCACCACTCTTTCCTTTCTGTTTGATATCTAGATTTAAAGTGGCAAATCTGCATGTCTCCATTTAAAACTAACAACAAAATTTGACGAAAGAAAAGACAAAGAAGGACAAAGAAAAAAAAAAAAAATCGAAAGTCAAAAGGGAAATTTCATAGACGCGGATTCCCCGGCTCAGAAACTTACAGAAACCTGAATGAAATGATTTCAATATGTTGTCATGAGAGAAGCAGTTGGCTGTCTTGACATAGGCTCTACTTGACACAAGACGACATAAACAAATGAACACTAAAAAACTGCATATATTCACACCGCAAACTTCACCAGGAACCATCACCAAAGTCTATGCAGTTCCAAATGATTTCCATCATTTACCAAACAACCACATTCGCGCAACAGACAAAAAGCCATCTTGTTATGCGATATTGTTGTTTCGCATGCGATATTATGCTCGTTTACATCCGACCAATGTAGAGTGGCAACAACGTGGTGGTGGACGAACGCCCGACATTCTATATGCAGCAAACATCGTGCATTGCATTATTTAATTAAATACAATTTTCGCAGGAGATCTAGACGACAACGATGATGCATATACAACGACCGTCTGTCTGTCTGTCCTGTCCGTCGGACTAAACAACAACGAGGACACAAAAGCAGAGGGGGAGACGTCAACTTCAATTCAACCATCCTAAAGCAAGTCAGTTTGATGTGAAAAAGTTTTACTTTCATTTGAGAAGGCAGCAATTTAATTTGCCTTACATGGTGGGGTTTGGCTCTATGTATGCCTGCCGTTGTGCTGCCTTTTACCCTGTGTGTGTGGTATGTATGCCATCTTGGCAAGGTCTCTTCTCTTGTGCTGGAACCGCAGCGTAACATTTTTGTGTTTAGGTGTGAGATAACAATCTGCATACTAATTCCCAATAGGTCTCTTTTCCGTTGCTTCATGGCAGTGTGTAAAGTCAAAAAATAGGGTAGATAGGGATAAGTGGAGTAAGAGATGGTTGTTTCGTGTTTGAATTAAATTCTGTGGTATATCTGATAATAAGATTAGACTTTGGAGATTGGTAGGTGGCTTTTGAAAACTGATTTCCCAGAGGGATAGGAATGAAGATTTTACTCAAGATCAAGCTGAATTTAGGCTGATCAAATTTATGGTGGGACGAGGGCATATCACAGAGGTACTTTTCCCAATAGGAACTTGCATAGATACTTATCGGATTTCGAATATAACTGATTTTCAACGGAAGTATTTTAAGTGTTCAATCGTTCCGCACCTTGCATTAACTCAGCCAATGCCAGGTAATATTTTATACATTAGATTTAAATACGCGTAGGTATCAATCAAAGCAAATATTGAATATTGCGAGAAATTGTGCTTGTCTGTAATCAGATTTTGTTAAGTTTCACAAGGCGATAAAATAAAATCCTTGTTATGAGCTTCGAAAGTCCGAAAGTGCCGTACTTTCCGGCAAACCAAAAAAGAATTGGCTGCAATACTTCAAGCGAGATAATTCAGCAGAATTTTTGGTATCTCTATCTATCTCGCTCTATCAGATAGCTAATATTTTATATAGGATCATAAGAAACAGGAGACTACAGGGTGATTTAAACAATTGAACGTTGATATTTTTCCAGTATTTTGTTTGTTCAAGCGTCCCAAGTACCAAACATACTCGTTAACTAGGATCAAAAACATGTAATGTCTTATAGTGAGTTACTAGTGTCACTCAAGAACAAAAATTCATAATAACTTTGATTTTTGATAGCTCCTCAATCATCAGACATTCCCAAATCAATTTCAAATAAAGGAGATCAGTAGAAATATTGGTAATGTGCCATTAGAAAAGTTGCTAACGTTGGAGTCACAAATTCGAAAGACAAACTATTCAGAATCAAAATCGATTCCAGAAATTCTTCCAGTAATTCAGAAAGTATTGACTACTTAACAAAGACTACACTGTAATATAAATCACAACAAAAACATACTGTTAAAAAAAGAGCCAAGTTCTCCTATGTTGAAATTATGCTGGCACAAAAAGTACTGAGATGTAAAAGTGTACCAAGTTCTAAAGTTTGGGTTCAAATTCGTGTCAATAAAATTTTGATTGTTCTCTTGACAATTTTTCTTTTAATTATCGATTTTTAAAGTTATTTCAAAAATTGCCAAGTAAACAATCAAAATTTTTTTGATACGAATTTGAACCCAAACTTTAGAACTTGGTACACTTTTACATCTCAGTAGTTTTTGTGCCAGCATAATTTCAACATAGGAGAACTTGGCTCTTTTTTTAACAGTATGTTTTTGTTGTGATTTCACTACTTTTTGCAAGGTATGGCTGTAGAATTGAAAATCTCTATATTTGATGAAAATTCAGTGAAAATGGGGGCGGTTGCCACGCCCTCTGGCTGAAATTCTCAAATTTAAAGTTTCTTTCTTTGTATAAACTACCATCTCTACCATTCTACCAAATTTCAAGATTCTACGATAATCAGAAGTGCTCTATAATATTTTATGAAAATTCAGCGAAAATGGGCGGTTGCCACGCCCCCTGGCTGAAATTCTCAAATTTAAAGTTTTTTCCTTTGTATAAACTACCATCTCTACCATTCTACCAAATTTCAAGATTCTACGATAATCAGAAGTGCTCTATAATATTTGATGAAAATTCAGTGGAAATGGGCGGATGCCACGCCCCCTGAATTGAAAATCTCAAATTTTCGATTTTTTCCTTTGTATACACCACAAGTCCTATCACCGTGTAAAATTTCAAGTTTCTACGATATCGGTAAGTTTACCATAATTTTGATGATCTGTCAGTGAGTCAGTGAATCAGTGAGTCAGTGAGTCAGTGAGTCAGTTACGCTTTTTGCTATTTTTGAAGCCCTATATCTCAGAAACTATGAACATCCATCAGTATTATCAAATATCGGAACCAGAAGAAGCACAACTGAAGATCAGTTACTACGAAAAAATTTGAGGAAAAATTTTCTAATCACGTATTTCTCAATGTCTCGGGGAGCATAATTTTAAAATTTGAAGGATCGTTTAAGAACCAATTTTATTTACTTACTTTTTCAATAGACAACCAAATCAAAGCCATTCGATAGATCGAAAAGCTTTGAATACAGAGACAAAAGTTTAATAGCTCTATTTATGCAAAACATTATATCGAAGAAGCCACAAGAAGAAATACAAGAAGATTTTCCCAATAAGACCAGTTAAGACAAATAGTTCTATTTCAGTTTGTTTTCAAAAACAACCCATATTTGCTGCCAGACTTTTGAATTCATTATTAGAACACATAAGGCGTATTCACATTTTGGTTATACCTCCACTCCCCAAATTTGCTGTGGGCTCTACTAAAAGTAAAAGAGGACTCAAAAACAAGCTTTACAAAGTTTCTTGAGTAGCTGGAATGACTGAGGCGCTTCCAGGGTAAAGACACTGAATTAACTCCCCGAAAACTCATCGGTTGTTATTCCAAAATATCTATCACACAGGAGAAATAATATAATTTTAAGTGTTTTGCACCTGTTTAGTTGATAATCATTTTCATCAAAAAAAAAAAAAAAAACAAAACCGACTTCCATGAATCAAAACATGGTGTTATAGTTTTTTCATACTTTCTATTGCCAGAACTGAACGAAATTGAAATAGGAATATACCAGGCAGGCACCAGCTTTCCAATACAAAAAGAATTATCAAAATTGGTTCACTCAGTCCAAAGTTATAAGGTTACAAACATAAAAAAAAAAAAATATATACAGACCAATTGAATACCTCCTCTTTTTTGGAAGTCGGTATAAAGTGTAATAATGAGTCACTAGAATGATGCATATGAGCCAGTGGTGTACGTTGAGTCGCCGGGGCCCCGGGGTAAGACTAAATTTTGGGGGCCCTTTGATATTTGGGGGCCGCTTAGATACAAAAACAAAAGTACGTATACGCCATAAATTTTTTTTTGGTATGGCTTATTTATCTTTAGGTTTATTTTAATGTTTTAATATGTTCGTAATGCACTTTAATATACTTACTTAAAATTTCTATCATAAAAGTAGCAATTACTTGTACTAGGGGCCCCCAAAATATTTAGAGACCCCTAAAATAAAATTTTTTTTAGCTTAGAATTGATAGTTCTTGGGGCCTCTGTTCTGAAGTAATAAATACATAGGTACCTATTTGATTTTCCATCATCAGGCATAATTTTTTTTTATTTTGGGGATCCTGAAAAATTATTTCTGGGGCCTCAAAATTAAGTGCTTAGAGGACCATAAAATATAATATAATTTTTTTGGAGCCAAGAATTAATAGGTATTGGGGCCTCTGTTCTGAAGTAATATTCGGAATGCCACCAATAAGGCAATAACGTAATATTTTTATTTTGGGCCCTGGTGTATTTATGTTGGGGCCCCTGAATTGATATTTTATTTTCCATTTGATTGTTTTGAACCACTGAAGTAATAGCTTTTGAGGATCCTCAAATAATATTTGTCATGCCATCAGAAAATTTGATGAATATTTTTGGGCCCCTTAGTAATAGATTTTGGGGCCCCCAAATTAAAAATAACGGGGTTCCTGAAAAATAATTTTTTGGGACCCTTCATATTTTTTGTCATATTTTTTGGGGCTCCTAAAGTAATATTTAGTAATCCATCAACAAATGCAATTTAATTTAAAAAAACAATTTTTTAATTTAATTTTTTTTTTGACGCCCCGAAGTAAAGGCTTTTGGGGCCCCTTGCCTAAAGTTGTTTTTTGCTTTTTTGGGGCCCCTAATGTATTATTTGTGGTTGCAAAGATTTTTCAAGTAATATTTTTTGGGGCCCTAAGATAAAATTATAATTTTTTCTTTTAAAAAAGCAGTTTATTTTTTTGGGGCCCCTGGAGTAACCTTTTTATAAAATCAATTTATATTGTGTGGCTACCAATGCATTATACATTACACTGAATGATATAATTTGTCTCCCTTTTATCCGAAGTGATACAAATACATTTTAATTTGCTAACAGTTTCCTTCTCTGCATTGTCTCCCAGTTGGGGCCCTGGGGTCGGTCGGGTCCCCGGGGCGCCGCCCCACTTGCCCCAAGGGAGTGTACGTCCCTGATATGATACAGTTTCCACTTTTAAATTTCTAAGATTTTTTATTATATTTTTAAATTCATGAACTCTCGTTACTCATTGAAAGATATTTTCAGTCGCCAGGCAGAACTTTTCAAAATCGAAAGGATATTCGAAAGGATATATTATGCAACCAATTTATGATACATTGACAATTTACTCTGTCAAAGTCTTTTGTTGTCAATGATATTAAGCCATGTTAAAATTTGTCGATATTTTTAATTTTTTTCAAAGTGCCGATTCTTCTTGAACTTCATTTACCCCACTGTCCCCTTTTTTAAGAGTCTTTAAAGCTCTTGGTTTTGGGGTAGCTGCAAAAGAGCTATATTTCATGTGCGTGGCACTGTGACTATGAGTATAATAGCGAATGTCACACAGTTTTTGGTTTTTGAATTGAAAGTTTTCTTCCTTAAAAAATATATACATACTCCTACATACTTTGGACGACTTTTGTAAAATATCAGATCCTGATGGCAACACGTTGGTTGTCTTTGAAATTCGTACTTGGAAATCATTTTCACTTATGCATACGAAAAAACACAAAGTGAAATTATTATCAAATTAAATTTATTTGACATTTTGAAATCAACTATTACACAAACATAGCAAATTATCTTCTTCATGTGGTTTTGAAATTAGATATTTTTGTATTTTATATAAATAGAAAATTGATATTTAACATGAAATACAACTCTACTCCGATTGATTGTACTTTACATCACAAAAAGTAGCTAGATTTTCTTGGTTAGGGTTGAATTTTTGAATTGTGGTTTTGTGTTTCAAAACCGATGAGTCGATATTAAAAATACTTCAAACTAAATATATTTCCGAAAACTACTTTTCATAAAATTGATAGTTTATAAGATAATATAACAGTGTCAAGTGTATGGAAAAGTTTTCTAAGAAATGTTTCAAATAATAAAAGTTATGTGTGTGGAAGAATATACCTCTTCTAGATGAACTAATATTAGAAATTCAATTTTACAACTCAAGAGAATTACATTGAAAATGGTTCTTACCTTAAATTAAAATTATTTTGTTTATACCCCTGAGGCTAAAGTTGTACATTTAAGTTGAAACAGATGTATAAGTATCAAATGAAGGAAATATTTAAAGCAAACTTTTCCATGAAATATGCCTTGCATTTTACTACTTGACCTTTAGATTATATTTCATTACAAATGATGTTAGTAAAGCGCTATGTGCGTTAAGGTTGTATTCAATATCCTTTCGAAGAAGACAAAATTAGAATGATGACCCCATCAAGAAGCATTCTACAATCTTCTTGAGAAGGCGTATGATAAGTGCCTCAAGTATGACGTGAAGGTTATTCTTCTGAAAGTAGGACATCTTTGACTGTCGGTAGATAAAGCCTACACAAAAACATCTCCAGCAACGCACTCTAGCTAATCGAAGTTGTAGCAGGTTGAAATGTTATACTCACAAGAGGTCTTGGCGTTCTTCAGACTATCAAATTGTCAATTAAATTGATTAGGTAGTGAAGCCAGGTATTCACCATATTTCTGGGTATCCAAACGTTTCGAGGAGACGACATTGACTTGAATAGGTAGCTATACTTTGTTGATATCCACGGTATTGCAACAAAGACCGAATATTCTAGGAAAGTTTGACGTCAAAATACTTCAATTGCTTTTGCTAGAAATTTTGTTGACTGTGTCTCCTCCAGAGGACCACCATCCGGACCAAATGTAAGAAAACAGTGGCAACACTGCCAAGAGGAAGGGGTCTTCAGTTGTTCAAGACGAGCAAATCGAAACCCCTTTTTAGCGATGAATGTAAGCAAAGAATCTGAAACTGCATAAAAGAACCTGAACTTCTGAGAGTGCTACTCCTGAAGGTCTACAATCTATAACCGAAAATTAAGATAAAAGCACAGAATTCTAAGACGGAATAAGAGACTATTAAAAATAATATGCACGACTGGGTTGCATTAGACCCAAAAAGGTGATCAAGAGTGTATTTATACAAAAATTACTTGGGTATCATATTTTCAGAACAATTTGTATTGACCAATAAAAAAAAGTTGCACATACGCCACAGTGACCCGCAGTTAGGACACACTGAAAAAAGTATTATTCTTAAAAACTATGAATTTCGTTCATAAACCAAAATTCATACATTTTTAAGAAAAATTCATTAAATTTAAGCACAAATTCTTAAAAAAAAAGTTTAGTTTTAAGAAAGATTCATAAAATTTAAGAATCAGTTTTCATAAAAATTTTCCTATGGAAAATTTTTTTATGAATTTTTTTTAAGAACAAATACGAAGGTTTATGAATAAATTCATAATCTTCTAGCTCCAATTTGAAAGAATATTTTGCTGAATCTTAGAATCTGGACATACTTTTATGAATGAAATTTACTATTATTTTCCATTCAGTTGTATTTTGAGTTAAAATAATTTTTAAAATTGACTTTTTTCCCTTCTAAAATTGAAAAAAAAATCTATTTTCACAATTACATGTGTAAGAAGTTCATAAATTTTGTGTTTTTAAGTATTTTTTCTTAGAATAAATTCATTTTTTCTTAAAATGAATGTATTTTTTCATTAATCAAAAAACAAGGAATATTTTACCGTTATCCTGTATTCGGTATTAAGAACTTATTCTTAAAATTTAAGAATTTGTTCATACTTTTTATGTTCGAAATTCATATTTTTCCAAAATTTAAGAATTAATTCATTAAATATTATGAAAGTATACAGATAATTAATGAAAAAATTCTTACGTTTTGAGTGTTTAAGTATATTTTCTTAAAGTCTATGTACTTTTTCATCAATCTAGAAAATAATAACTGTTGTTCTGAATCTATGCCTTAGAAAGATTTCTTTGAGGATTAAATTTAAAATCTGATATTCAAAGTGGACGCTCGTTGCCCAAACGAGTTATAAAAGTTTGTGAATAAAAGACGATATTGTTTATAGTGTAAAGCATTTTAACCACGTAGACAATTTTGAAGAGTATAAGTACATTGCAAAAGTGTAAAATATTGTTGGTTCCTGTTGCCTCTTTCCCATATACTCAGATAAGTATAAAAACATATAATGTTAAAAATTGCTTTCTTTTATTTATTAAATATATTTTATTTTTTTTTTGTTATAGGTGCATATTTTAAAATTGAAAATCGTAATTTGATATTTTTGTGAAATATGGAGGCACGTACGTAATCTTCAACTTTGGACCGGCAAAGGGGGAAAAATCAACACAAAATAAAAACCATATTAAAGGCGATTCTCATAAATCCTGTACAATTGAAATTGTCATTGCAAACTAAAGCAAAACATGGAATTTAGTAAGTGTTGCATTTTATTTTATTTCTCTAAATATTTAAATTTTGTTTTAACTTAATATTATCAACATTTCTCATAGGTACCTAAATTCTTTATATTTTTATCTTTCCCCATTTTATTCAATTTTTTATTTTTTTTTTTCATATCCAGAGTCTAATGGTGCCGATTACAATAAGGTAAGAATTAGATAATTTAACCTTCTAGCTATTTCGATTTTTTAAACCAAATACTACATATTCATTTTACTAATACAAACTTTTTTCTATCTTTCTAGATGATGCATCCATTAAAGAAGTAAAATTAAATTAATTTATAGTGAAATTTATAGTGATAGTGATCAATAAAACATTTTTATAACGTTTAAACTTAATAATTTCTTTTATTTTTAAAAACATTTTCATTTTTACTTGCGATATAGGTACTATATATCAAGTTATGTATTCGTACAAAAAAAAAAGTTGAGATAACATTTTTCAATGACATTACGATGGTAGACAATGCCAAAAAAGTGGGTCCCGGAAGTCCGTCTGTTTTTTTTCCAAAATTTAAGAATTAATTCATTAAATATTATGAAAGTATACAGATAATTAATGAAAAAATTCTTACGTTTTGAGTGTTTAAGTATATTTTCTTAAAGTCTATGTACTTTTTCATCAATCTAGAAAATAATAACTGTTGTTCTGAATCTATGCCTTAGAAAGATTTCTTTGAGGATTAAATTTAAAATCTGATATTCAAAGTGGACGCTCGTTGCCCAAACGAGTTATAAAAGTTTGTGAATAAAAGACGATATTGTTTATAGTGTAAAGCATTTTAACCACGTAGACAATTTTGAAGAGTATAAGTACATTGCAAAAGTGTAAAATATTGTTGGTTCCTGTTGCCTCTTTCCCATATACTCAGATAAGTATAAAAACATATAATGTTAAAAATTGCTTTCTTTTATTTATTAAATATATTTTATTTTTTTTTTGTTATAGGTGCATATTTTAAAATTGAAAATCGTAATTTGATATTTTTGTGAAATATGGAGGCACGTACGTAATCTTCAACTTTGGACCGGCAAAGGGGGAAAAATCAACACAAAATAAAAACCATATTAAAGGCGATTCTCATAAATCCTGTACAATTGAAATTGTCATTGCAAACTAAAGCAAAACATGGAATTTAGTAAGTGTTGCATTTTATTTTATTTCTCTAAATATTTAAATTTTGTTTTAACTTAATATTATCAACATTTCTCATAGGTACCTAAATTCTTTATATTTTTATCTTTCCCCATTTTATTCAATTTTTTATTTTTTTTTTCATATCCAGAGTCTAATGGTGCCGATTACAATAAGGTAAGAATTAGATAATTTAACCTTCTAGCTATTTCGATTTTTTAAACCAAATACTACATATTCATTTTACTAATACAAACTTTTTTCTATCTTTCTAGATGATGCATCCATTAAAGAAGTAAAATTAAATTAATTTATAGTGAAATTTATAGTGATAGTGATCAATAAAACATTTTTATAACGTTTAAACTTAATAATTTCTTTTATTTTTAAAAACATTTTCATTTTTACTTGCGATATAGGTACTATATATCAAGTTATGTATTCGTACAAAAAAAAAAGTTGAGATAACATTTTTCCATGACATTACGATGGTAGACAATGCCAAAAAAGTGGGTCCCGGAAGTCCGTCTGTCTGTCTGTCTGTCTGTCTGTCTGTCTGTCTGTCTGTCAGTCTGTCTGTCTGTCTGTCTGTCTGTCTGTATAAGGAGCTACAGCCTAAACGGATGAACCTATTAATGTCAAACTTGGTATGTTGCGTTATTTGGCGACTCTCCAGAGGGGTTTTTGGAATTAATTTTTTTGGACCAAAAATAACGGTACCTGTCATATACCGATTTTAGTAAAATTGAAATATCTCAAAAACGGCTCCAACGATTTTGTTTAAAAAATTCAAATGTTAGTTTTAAGTTAAGGTCTATCTTTCAATGAAAATTTTTTTTTTGGAAAATCATTATTAACGGTACCTGCCATAGAACCGTTTTTTTCAAATCCGATTATCTCCGAAACCGCTTATTCGATTTCAACGAAACTTTTTGTGAGAAAGCATTTATACAATTTTAATATAAACCAAAAATAAAATTTCCAAAAAAATAATTTTTGGATTTTTAAAAAAATTTTGAAATTTTTTTTTTGAAAAATCAAATTTTCGAAAAAGGGACATTGAATTTTTTTTAAAATTTTGTTTTTAGATGTTGATTAGTGATTTCTACAAAATGGCATACCAATTTTATTTTAAAACTTTTTTTCCAAAAAATCATTTATAAAAAATTAGTTTTTTAAAAAACGGCTCTAACGATTTTGAAAATTTTTTTTCTAAAAATGCATGTTAATTTATCAATCAAAACTGCATACTTGTTTTGGAGGGCAATTTAATTGCAGATTTTATTTTTTTAAACGAATTTAATTTTTTTCTTCAAATTTCTATATAAAAAGTCTTAAAAATTAAAGCAACTTTAACTCTAAGAGCAAGTTCGTGCGACCCAGTCGTGCATTTTATTTTGTTTTAGATTTTGGGTTGTTTTCTTTTGCAGTTTGTTTGTTTGGAATACAATTTTTTAATAAAAAATTAAAGGCTTGGAATGGTAATGTAGATAGATAGATAGATAGATAGATAAAAATTTTATTTCCAAGAATATATACATAGTTAATTTAGTTTTCTTAACTTTAAAATTTAAATTTAATGACAATAACTTATAAAGTTGCCTGTCAGGTAAAGAGTTTTAATAAATTTGTATAATTAGTTTTAGAATGGTAATGTATTATATGCATTTATATAAATAACTGCATAAATTTTAATGAAAAGTGTATTATATTTTATGAAAACAATCATAAAAATTTAAGAAAAATTCATAGTTTTTATGATTTTTTTTTATAAAATTTAAGCAAAATTTCATTTGAATTTTTACGAAATTTATGAAAAAAATCATAAAATTTAAGAAATAATCATAAAATGTAAGAAACTTTTCTTAAACTTTGTTCTTAAATTATAGAAGAAAAAAAAAAAGATTTAAGAAATAATTCTCAAATTGTATGAATTTTTCTTAAAATCTAAGAAACTTTTCTTAAACATGTTCAAAACTTTTCGAATTTGTTTATGAACAGAATTCTTAAAATTTAAGAACTTATTCTTAATTTTTAAAAAAGATTCATTCCCTTATGAATTTGTTCTTAAAAAGATTCTTAAATTTAATGAATTTTTACATTGGCTCATTTGCCATGAATTTTTACATTAATTTAATGTACAAATTCATTAATTTTATGTACCTTTTTGGTTCAGTGCACAAATAAAATAATTAAAACAATTTTAATGCAGTAAACTCTTTTTGACCATTCAATAAATGTGCATATGCGATGCTAAATTAAGTAAATATCGCAAACGAAAATGGGTAAAATAATTTTTTCCCACTAACCCATGCAGAAAATCTATTATAAAACAAAATGGCGGAAATTGGCCAAAATTTATTTTCTAACCTGTTTCAGCTTTCGTAAAAAAAAAACAAAGTGACTATGGTCAAAATAAAAAAATAAACTAGCTCAGCAAGAATAAGAGATTGATTTGATTGAGTTTTGTTTTGGTTTGACACACTCATTTTTTCAATAAGTAAATAAAATTAGAAACCACCTTAGGAATTTTCTTCCATATTCCTTCTATTGCACCTACTTTTAGCTTTAATTTACTTAAAATGAACTTTAATCCTTATTAAAGAAGCATATTAATAGTGCGTTTTAAACTCCTTTTTTTGAAGAATTCTGTGCTACTAAGACAGTCTTTTATATGTAACCTTCTTCTAGAAATTCATTCTTGTTGAAACATTTTATTCATTTCCCAGTTATTTTCTCGTCTTAACCAAATCTATATATCACCATCAACTATTGACAATTGTTGTTTCAATCTATACATTTTGGATAAAATCCCCAATTTCATTATTTGTGAAATCCCGAACCAAATCTCGACACTTCACGCACTCAAATGCATTGACAATCCTTATAGATGCTTCCTTAACAAAAACAAAAAGACCCACAACAAACATCTCGACTTACTAACAAAAGACAGATCTCTTGCTCACTCTGTATATATTGTTTCATCTGAATAATACATGATGTATCTCCCACGGAACTGGCGGGCGGCGGCAGGAGGTCCGTAAAGTTTGTCGGCACGTTTCGATTTCCTCTCCCTAGAGTCCTATGTGGAGGACCAAAAAAGAGGCGCATTGTGGATGGTGACAAACCAATGCCATCGTCAGCCGATGCAATCAGTCAAAGTCACCGCATATATCTTTGACTTTGGGATCTCTCTCCATCTCTTTCTTGGATTTCACAATCTATGAAGAACAATGTGATGGCATGGTGTCGTTGTCGAGATATTGAAACTGATTCTTGAAGGTTTATATCGTCGATAGAATTCTACTTCTGTTTGTCCTGGTTTTGTATCTATCTACAACAACTATCGACTACGACGACCGAAGTTGTGCGGTTATATTAGCAATCGAAGATATAGTTTTTGGTTTCAGCAAGCTGAGGGAATTTCCACAACACACACACACTTTTCCCTCAAATAGAGATACTCTCTCGGATCCAAGGTATAGAAGTCGGGCCAAAGTTGTGAAACCTCTTTCAACACAAAAACCCATGGCCACCGCACGAAATCCATGCAATTTTATTACTCCTGGCGCAGATCAAATACACTACGACCGACGACGACCGGTGTGGTATAGAAGGAAGACGAGTGAGTATCTAGGATGTGGAATCGAATCAGACACTCCCTCGGGAAATGCATTATTCAAAACTTTTCTTATTATTTTCTTGCCCTAACTCAGAAATGGAAGTAGCAAATCCTGCCACTGTGCGTTGCGTCGTCATCGTCTTAGGTTTGATATCGTATCACAGTACCTTGTCGTAGGGAACATGCCGTCATCGTCGTGGTCGTCTCGTCAAATGTTGGTTATGGTGCAGTAAGAAGGGTCTTTTCAAGACGATGAATTCCTTTTTTGCATGTTGCATGTATTTTTGAATGCCAAAGTTTAAGTAGGATATTTTTTTTTGTCTGCTGTTTGTGTGTTGACTTACCCCTTGTTACCTTTTTGAAACGAGGTAAAAAGAATCAAATCGGTTATTATGATGTTCTTGGTTATTGGACAGTAAAACTATTTTCTCTTCATAGCTGAACTTTACACAATGAAGCAGTTTAAAGTTTGTGTATACAGTTTTTAGAGGTGAATAAAATGAACACTAGGAATAATACCTGCGTAAGGACTTTGAAAAAAAACTTTGAAAAACTTTGAAAAATAAAGTGGTTTCCGGTCGGTAGTTAAAGTCATTTCTGGGAAAGCTGTGCCTCTTAAGATTTCTATAAAACTTTATGTATTTCTCTGAGGATACTGTAATAGCACCTGTATAAGCAATTTTTGACAAGTAATCTGGACAGATTGGGTGACATTAGATTAGTAGACCTAGAAGAATTTTTGTATTAAACAAGTTTTATTGTATTTCAAAGTGATAGAATATCCTCAATCATACGATACATGATTTTAAGTTATTTTTTAAAGATACTTATGGAGGGTGAACATCTTGGCAATGGTACCAAACTACCAACAATATGAATTTAAGGCATTTTTAAGAAAACTTGAAAACAAATCCATGAAATTAAAGAAATAAAAAATAAAAAAGTTGGAAGATGGAATGAAATGCGAGGTTTGCTAATCATAAGCATGGAACACAATTTCTCACTTTGTTATAAAGGAACTAAATTTTTACCACTGAAGCATAATTTTGAGATTTTTGGGCTTCTGATATTCTGCAATATTTGTGAAGGTACTGTTTTAAGACTCAAACTCAAAAATTTGTTTGCGAAAAAATGATATTTTCAAAAATAATTTGAATTATAATTATCGTTGCGCGGAGAAAAAAAAAATAGGTACTTCAAATAAATGGAATTAAGTTGATTTTTCTGTAGGTATGTTTTTTTTTTGCCAAAATATGTGGACAAAGGAGAATGGGCACAAATACACAGAGAAAAATAGACCACATAAAATAGAACAAAAACAATAAGATTTCTCTATGGTTTTTATCCAAGAAGGAAACCTTATTAAAACAATCGGGTTTTACTTATTGTTTTAAAATCTGCACTTGTAGGGTTTTGAAAAGAAAAAAAAAAAAACGACGACCAGGCCGGGAATTGAACTGGAGACTTCAAATCACTTGTCGCCCACCTTACCACCTGAACCAACCCGCTATGAAAATATTGATCGCTATGAAATTATTAATCGTTGCTTTTAATAAGATTTCCTCATAAAACATATGGGCAGTAAAACAATATGGCAATCTGTTAGTTTCTAGGTGGTCATATTTTTCTCTGTGCAGTGAACAGAAACGCCACCTATGAAAACAACTCATTACTATGGAGTATATCAACATTCGAATATTTTTTTTGTCGAAAACAGTGGGAGATGGGTAAAATAAGCCACAGATTTGTGTCCGTATACAAAAATGATGTACTAAAACTAAGCTTTCCAACGATGTATATCTCATTCGTGGACGCTAGGTGGACCAATTTGCCCATTCTCCTTTTCTAAGTAAGCTACTTGCACTTTGATTTTAACAGTGTAAGTGATTGAGTTAACGATGTCCGAGTAAAAATTACTTATTCCCAATACTGTAACTCAGTTCTAAGATGTTGATACTTTTATTGTCCCTTAGAAAACCTCTGAGAAAATTTAGTATAAAATGCACTACTGGATTGCAAGTACCTACCATTTTTTCATATTCACTAGATTTTTAAAAACTTATTGTACTCGTTTACAAAACTTGTAATTGTTAAACAAAAATAAAATAAAATTATTCAAGCATGTTAAACTTATTGTCGATTGGTTTCACTCAAAAATTCATTCTGAAATTGCTTTCACTCAATTCTGTTTTATTTTTTTTTTTCTGTGAAATTTCATATGTCACATATTTATAGTTATAATTTATAGCAATTGACTGACAATTTACAAATTAATATATTCGAAGAAAATGGTAGTATTCAACAAATTAATGGAGAAGTTTGTTTTGCAAAATATTTCAAGTAATTGATAGTAAATAAGTAAGTATTTAATGCACTCTATTTGTTTGAAAATAAATTACGAAATAAATTTCATAAAACAATAAACTTTTGAATAAAAAACAGAAAAAAACACTGATTCACAATTTTACAGAGAGGAAATTAATATTCAAAACTATTTTTAATGAATTTTTTAAGTACTTACTTTTCTTTCTTTATTTTGAGATTTCTCTTTGTGTAAGAGTTTTGCTGATTATGGCAAATATACCGAAACGAGATACACAATGCGACAAATTGAGTTGCATCATTTCATTTCGTATCTTGTATATTTGATTTTATATTGTTTTTTAACAAGTAATGCAACATACGAGTTATGACATTGTTTACAGTGTAATATTTCCTTACTCGTTACTGAAGCGAATACCCACATTTTATTTGCGAAAACCTACGTTTTGCTTGTTTTAGAAAAAATAATTTTTTGAAAAAGATGAAGATGATTTCAAAATGTTGAAATAATTAGTTTTAAATGATGCATGCAAAAGAAACATTTAAAAAAAAAAATACATAAATTAAGAAAAAAACATTTTAAGGATATTTGGGAATTAGGAATTACCTACTCTAAAGAAAAAAATATCGACTTTTTGTCACTTTCGAAGATTTTGGAAAAATGTACAAAAATATTGATGTAAGCAGTACATTCAAACATAAATTTTTCTGATTTCGTTTGAAGACACTGTTTTTTATCGTTCAGGTAAAATAAACGAAAAATGTTGAAGGCTCATAAGAAAGACCACGCGGAAATTAAGCACACACTTTTATAATGTCCCAGAAATCCGACACTCGCCTTATAAGTTATTTATCAAAATACTCAAAATATTAGCACGAGAATTGCACTATTGAGGATGAGTTGAAAATGTTGTAAATCATTAGATTCCTTACAGTCTCAAAGTACAGAAAGAAGATATTTAGTTGTATTATATGTGAAAATCAAAGTCACTGTGGCGTATGAGTAACTTTTTTTAAAGCAAAACTTAAAAAGTTAGTTAGTTTTTGTAAAAGCAATCATTTGTTTGGCTATGAACGGAAAGAAATTAACCCTAAAATGATGTATACATACGAATAAGGTTTATTTTTTTTTTTTAAGCTTTATAGGTAAATCCAATGCGGTCCCATTCTGATTTTGTTAACTTATTTTTTGTTTTTCAAAAATCCCTTTTTTTACTAGTGAAAGGGGAAAACTGTGGCTTTCTATTATTTTTGTACAAAATATTTTAATGTCAAAAAATATTTCTTTAAATAACTATCTTAAAAGATATGAAATCAGCGCTTTACCAAAAAAATTATCTTCACAGATTCAAAATTCTTAAATTACTATATTTAATTGAATAATGACTAATTTTTTTTTTGTGAATATAAGTATATGTAATTTATTTATTTTGGGCACTAGCTAAAGAGTAACACTGAACTTTTCGATTACATTTACAACTCAAATGCTTTAAAAAAAATATTATTAAATCTTCCTATTGTAAGTTAGAACATGAGTGTTCAATTAT
The DNA here is from genome assembly GCF_945859705.1 of Episyrphus balteatus. Classification (NCBI taxonomy): domain Eukaryota; kingdom Metazoa; phylum Arthropoda; class Insecta; order Diptera; family Syrphidae; genus Episyrphus; species Episyrphus balteatus. Next base: position 34,236,268 of record NC_079135.1, read on the forward strand.
CTTTAGATAATTTGGAAGAACAAATAAATAGCGACGCTAGGTAACTTTGATCCCTTGCAAACATAACCGTAATTACTCAGAGATTGTGTTTTATGACACACATCTGTGAGCAATATGGCTGTTATAAAGGGATGTATCGTATCTTGCGTCGTTATCTATTTGTACACTTATTTTTAGTTTAGAATCCTAAGAAAACTAGTGATAAGATAATTTAAGTAGATGTAAATGTATTTGTAAAATAGAGATAAGATATAGTTATAGAGTAGAGTAGATTTAATTTGAATAAAAGAGAATACTTATTACCACCAGATTGATCGGTTGTGTTTTTCGTTATCCTGCAGTTGTCGGTTTTTTCATGGTGACCCCTAGTGTTTTATCGAGCACACAATATTAATAAAAAAAAAAAAAAATGTTCTAAAGTGCGTGTAGTCGAAGTTTAATAAGGAACAAGTCCTTATAAGTTCGTGTTTTGTTTCTTTCTTCTCCAAGTGTTCCGCGTATAAATTAAAAATATGTCTCTTGTAAAACTCCAATATATTATCGGGCAACATATTTTAAGCTTAAAAAGGGAAATGCTTGAGGCCAGCCTTGAGGAGAGAGGGAAGCAATTAACTGAATGGAAACTACAACTGGACCACTGGGATTGGCTGTTTGAGGAAACCGACTCAGATTTACGAGCCAGTGGTAACATGCAATACTTTAGGACGAACTGCGCTGCAAAGGTAAGAAACAATATACAATCGGGTAAGAACCTTTGGAGTAAATTAAATGAGGCTTCAAAAATAAGTAAGGTGTCGAGCAAAGTGATTAGTAGGTTCAAACGAGCCATTAAAAACTTTGAGGAAGTTTTGGAGGACTTCCTAACAGGCACTGAAGGCTTAAGTTCTCTTCTTAGGGCAAGAGATTGCGCCGAACAGTTATCTGATGAATATGTGTCAGAAACTGGATCGGAGGATGAGACAACAGAACACCTCAAATTTTTAATTAAAAAATCCGAAAGAATTCTTACTAATTCAGTTGGGGATTATTCTTCTTTTAGAAACATCCTAAGTATTTCAGATACATATCTCTCATATATGCGAGAAGAAAAAAGGAAACTAGTTCCTTTAGAGGAAATTGAACCTCAAGGGACATTACTGAGAAACTGTACCTTTGGTAAAAGAAGCGGGAATTTTGCATCCAATTGCCCTTCTATAGAAACTTCAGACACAGCTTCAAATGAAGAGTGTGAAAATACAAACTTTACATTTGGTTCCAAAACGCAACTCTCGAATGTTCGAGAAGAGTGTATGTTGTGGAAACCCCTTGTAGAGTGTTCTTCTCAAGAGTCAGTAGAAAATGATTTTGACTTGAGAAATCCTGAAAAAGCTACAGAAGAAAAGCGTTTTGTTTTCGAAACCCGCCAAACCAAGCTCTCAAATATTGCAGAAGTTCAAAGGAAAAAGGTTCCTTTGGAGGATAGCTTATCTCAAGTTTTAAAAGCCCATCAAGAAAAAAAGCCTATTTTAAAGGCATCTTTACCTTCAATCGATAATTGCGCTATGGGATGTGATTCCTTTCATTTCACTCATCAATGTGCCAAATTTATTAAATTGAGCTACAAGAAAAAGTTGAAGAAGTTAATCGCAAATAAACTTTGTTTCAAATGTTTGAAAGGCAAACATTTAAGCAAAAGTTGTGGCGAAGGTTCTTGTGATATTTGCAATGGCAATCACAATACTTTGCTTCATGCAGAAAAAAAGGTTCCTTTCGAGCGAAGCATGTTCTTACGAAGAACAACATGACGTGAATCTTCAAACTAATAAAAAACTTGTATCTTCCAAAGCGGAGGAACATGATGTGACCCTTGATGGTCCTTTGGTGAATGAAAAGCCAATTTTCAGTAAAGAAGTAAACAGGATCCTTAGTGATCCAATCGAAATTAAAGTTCTACCGATTTCGAACTATGAAGATTCCGATAAGGAAGAAATTGAAAAGGTCGAAAGGGTAGATTCCCTATTGATTTGTTCTAAAACAAAACAAAGTATGATCTTTGGTAATCCAAGTGAGACTCAAGATCTACAAATTTCAGAATTAAATCTGATATATAATGAAAACGAACTTGATGGGATTGCTTACCCATCAGCAGTAGAAATAGGTTCTAGTTGCTTAAGTTCTGATGAACAAGATTTTATAGTTAATGTTCCAATGGAAACTCAAACTCTAAAATTAATAGGAACATTTATTAATTCCCTGAGTAATTGTACGATCAAGGAATTCAAGGATTCCGAGGAACAAAAAGTGAAGAAAATTGTAAGTGTTCCAATTTCAAAAGTAAATGTACGAAAGGGATTATTTAAAAATAAACACAGTAAAATGCTGAAAACAAAATATGATGTTTTTAAAGAGTATTTTTTTGATAATATTGATCAAAACCTTCAATTTTTATTTAAAATAAATTTAAAACATAAAATAAACATTGAAATCTCCAATTTTACAAGAGTTGGTGTTTTGAAATACTGCTTAAAAAGTCTTTCTTACACTAACCTTTTTTATTCGAAAATAAATGAAGATCTTCCTACGTATTCTGTCAAGATTTCTAAACAATATTTTGGTATGTCCAAGGAAATCATTATGGAATGGAAATTATTGTTGTACGATAATCGTTATTTGCTTGTTGTGATTTTAAATAAGAAATCTTTCCTTTATCTTAAAATTATAAAATGGCTTACTATACGTGGAAAATATTGTACTAATAAATCGAACAATAAAGTAGGAATACGAGTATGTCCTCAAAATAATTTTAATAATTTTATTAAAGGTGTTTTTCTAACTTTCAAAATACTTATTTTAATTTCAGGCTTCCAGAGAATGTTCATTGTTTATTTTAAATCATGTATTAATATACATTTCCACTTTTCAGGATCCCAAGCGCAGTGTAGAAGCATTGAACTTGAAACAGGAAAGTTCATAGTTACCTTGCATCCTCAAGGCAATTATTTAAATATGAACCATCACAAATCAAGATGGTTAAGTCTGATTCCAAAAGATTTAAAAGGAATCTTTAATTTTAATAAAATTAATGACACTTTGTCGTTTTATTTAAATGAAACTAATTCATTTCAAAAAATTATTTATACCTATGCCCTGGGAAAGTGGCAGGGAATCAAAGAATATCTTTGGCTAAATTGGCCTCTATCCCACACTAGACGCAAGGACAAGCAATGGGACTTCGACAAATTCAAGTACATTGCTCGTCCTTTTCCTAGGAAGGTTACAAAACAAGTTATATATTTATAACTGAAAAATATATCTCGCATTTATGAATTGAAATAAATTGTAGTCAATATTGTTAGCATAAATTAACTGAACAATATAATATTCAATTTAATTATAAAAAGTTGTATAGTTATTTGAAAAAGAAATTAAAATATGTCAAACAAAACATTTAAAATTGTATAACATATTATAATGTTTAAGAAAAATATCTTGTTTATGATTTCATTGATGTAGTACATGTTGAGAACAATAAATTCATGTAGGTATAAAAATTTATAAGTATTTTGGTTTCCTAAGTTCATGTTCCAAACAGGTTCAAAATGTAAAAAAATCGGTCTAATTCATTGTAATATCTTGAATAATTGAAGAATTTATAGACTTTACTAAAAAATTGTTTGAATTAAAATATTGTAAAAATTGTAAACTGGCATTATTTATTAAGTTTTTATAATAAGAAGAAATATAATAACATTATCTTAGAATTACACCTAAATTTACCGTCGAACCGAAGGAAGCATTGGACGGACCAAAAAACAACTACTATGGACTATGGAATTGGTATAACTACAAGAGTTGAATGGTTGATTCAGTGAAATTGTATGCTGATGTGATATCACCAGTGAGTGCAGTGGAGTATTTGATAGAATCATCTAGGATTTACATACTGATAAAATTCGAATCCAGTAAAGACGAATGTTCAAGAGATGATGACCTTGGTTTGCTCCCAATTTTCCAGTAATACCACACTTGCTTAAAAGACTTAATCACCCTTGATCGATATTATGACAAGTTTAAATGGTAAATAAACGACGATGAAGAATGTTGGATATAAATAATGACAAGGGTCTTATTTATCGACTATTCAAATCCCGATCGATGTACCATTGGCAACCAGATGTTAGCACTTGCATATCCTAGCAATCGGATTGAGTTCTGAAAGAAGAAAATACTGACACCGTTTTTAGCATATGGAGTCAAGGACTCTCGCAAAAACGGCATATGAAGACATCACGGTGCCTCCTTGAAGTAAAATTAAAATAGGATGAAACAACTCTTGAAGATACTGGTGAACAATCTCAAATCGTTGTATCCAGTTGATATATCTTGCAGAAGCACCACTTGCGGCATACAGCATCGTCATAAAAGCGAATCCTACCACAATAATTCTACCAATTTCCAACGACGACGTTTCTGAAGATCAGCATAACCCTAACACCATTAAATTGCCACATTTTCAATGATGCCAATGGCGGGAGTATGTTCAATTATCTTTAGATAATTTGGAAGAACAAATAAATAGCGACGCTAGGTAACTTTGATCCCTTGCAAACATAACCGTAATTACTCAGAGATTGTGTTTTATGACACACATCTGTGAGCAATATGGCTGTTATAAAGGGATGTATCGTATCTTGCGTCGTTATCTATTTGTACACTTATTTTTAGTTTAGAATCCTAAGAAAACTAGTGATAAGATAATTTAAGTAGATGTAAATGTATTTGTAAAATAGAGATAAGATATAGTTATAGAGTAGAGTAGATTTAATTTGAATAAAAGAGAATACTTATTACCACCAGATTGATCGGTTGTGTTTTTCGTTATCCTGCAGTTGTCGGTTTTTTCAATGAGAAAACCTTGTTTTTGTATACAACTTATAGAAATGCAGTTCATAGAATTAAAAATTAATCAAAATAAGATAATTACATTTATTTTTAACAATTTATTAAAAACTTTTCTTTCATCCTGATTTTCACAAACCGAAACTTTTGCACGCTCACCCTCCTAAAACTACACCACTTACTCCTGATAATTAGTCTCAAATCCTAATGCCTTTCTATGGTTTTTATGTAACCAACAATAAGTCCAACAAGTAAACTTTTCTCACCCTCTGCCCCTAAGGCACAATCACCATCAAGAGAACTGCGGCGGCGGCGATGGCAGTAAAGGTTGGTTGTTTCGTTGTTTATTTGGTCTTGGGGTTCATCCAAACTTCATCTGGTAAATTTTTTGATCAAAATGCAAAATATTATATAAATTCAAAACAAAAACATCAGCAAAAAAAAAAAAAATTGCATGAATAAAATAATAAAACACGAGTACCCTCTAGTCCAGCCACATCCGAAGAACCAGAACACAATGATGTCCTGAGCTTCTACCTCACTTTTTGTTTTTGTTTTCACATTTTTTTTTTTTTTTTGTGTTCTTTATTATAAATACAGTAACAGTAGCCCTTATTGAAGCTTGAGGCGAGTGTTTTATATCGCAAGAACATAATTCTACCAACACAATAGGATTTCACAACAGAAACCCTTACCTCGACTTTGGAACTTAGCCTGGCCCCAGTCTCGACTCGAATATCCTTCCCATAGTAACTGGTAACTGGCTCTTGCTTTTTATTACATTCTTCTCGTTTTTGCATGATTATATTTGAGTTGAGAGTAAAAAAGTTCCTTTCAACAATATAACGACACACAGTGCACAGGACACACAACAAACAAAAAAAAAAAAGGACGATGATGGCAAACAAAAAAAAATCTGACTAAAGCTTCCATAATGGATTATTACCATCTCAGGATGACCCGTTGTTTTGTATATTATTCCCTATCATCCATCTCGAGGACACATTGATGACAGCGCTTGAATATTCAGCGTGAGAGCTTCTCCTTTTGCCATTTCCTTTCATGTGTCCCACCATCACCCAAGTGAAGCTCTAGTTCTTTTGCTTTCGGTATGCGGTGAACGTTATACAGTTTCCATTTATAATATGCAAGAAGTGCCAGGATACTACTCTTCGGTTTTTGGAGTCTTCATACTGTTTTCACTCTGTCATCTATGTGCTAGTGTCATTCTTGAATCCTTTCAACTGTTGTTCCTGACACTTCTTCTACTTGAAAAAAATAAACCCAACATCAACACTCATGTAGTATGCAAGTTTGTGTGTGATGATGCAGCAGAGAGTATAGCAAACCTCCGTTATATCATATTTTATTCACATTTATTTTTATATGTTTTTATGGCTGTCATCCCTTAAATAACTTCCATGTTTTTTAAAAGGATGCTGTCTTTTTTTTTTGAAAAGAAAAATAAACAAACGTAAAATAGACAAATTTGCGACGCAGATTTCTTGGTTTGCATACCAAAAATCGCATAATACCGTAGAAGCGAGAACGCCAAAGGGAAGGATTGTTTTTTTTTTAACAGGAATATCATTTGAAACAACGAAAGCTGTGAAAAAATATTATAAGCTTAGGATACTTGTTATTTTTAATTCTACGTATTCATGTTTTTTTGTGCTTTTTCCACATGATTCATTTTGACATTTTATTTTTCGAAATGCATGTAAAATGTTTATTTATTAATAACACGGTGTTACAAAAATGAGGTTTTAAAATATACGCGGGCGGAGACCTATCAGGTTTTGTAGAGCTAGTCGCACTGAATACGAAACGGTATTTGAAAATCCCCTAACACCCCCAAAATCTGGAGTTACGGGCAAAAAACGGTTTTTTGGACCTTCACCCATTGAAAAAATTCTAGCTTCGACAATTTTGTACCCATTTTCGATTTTTTTACAGTTTCTGATAGAAGATAAATATACCTTTATAACAATGTATAAAACATGTAACTCGGTTAAACAACTTAGAATTTATAAGATGTCAAAGTTCAAAAATTCAATTTTTTTTGTCATTTGCCCAACTTCGGCATCAATTTAAAGTTTATGTTTTCAAAACAACATGCTATTTAAAAAATATATTCATAAACTATATCTATTTCCCAATCAATCGAGGTATTTTTTATGAAAATCACTCCAAAATTGGCTTAGAAAAAAAAAATTTTCGATTTCAACCCAGATACAGAAATTCGAACTTTTAGGTATAGAACAAAAATGTTGTTTCGGCACGTAGTAGGATAACCTGGGCGTCAGGATTTGATAACGGGTTATTGTAGAGGAGCTCAATATAAACATCTTTTTCTTTGGAATGGGGGTCTATCTCCCCCCGTTTAGGTGGGAGGGGCAGTTTTCTAAAAAAAAATTATCAAAATAAAAAAAAATTATTAAAAAACAACGGCAACACTTACAGTAATAAATGATACCATTTCCAAAAGGTAAAATTGTGCATTTGATTCTAATTTTTAAATCAATATAATATTCCCAATAGTTTTTGAAATAATCGATTTCAAAGTTAAAAATAGGGGAAAAAATTTTTTTTAAAACTCATTTTATACTATTTTTGGCCAGACTGTGAATTTTAGTAAATAAATTACTTAAACAGAAAACTGCATCAATTGATTCCTTATCGAACCGTGAAAACTATATGTTTCTATGTCTTCTAGTTTTTGAGAAAATTGAAAAATAAAAACAAATAAAAACAAAAAATATTTTGAAAAAAGAAAAATCTGATAAAATAATTTTTCAATTTTCCCAAAAACTAGAAGACATAGAAACACATAGTTTTCACGGTTCGATAAGGAATCAATTGATGCAGTTTTCTGTTTAAGTAATTTATTTACTAAAATTCACAGTCTGGCCAAAAATAGTATAAAATGAGTTTTAAAAAAAATTTTTTCCCCTATTTTTAACTTTGAAATCGATTATTTCAAAAACTATTGGGAATATTATATTGATTTAAAAATTAAAATCAAATGCACAATTTTACCTTTTGGAAATGGTATCATTTATTAATGTAAGTGCTGCCGTTGTTTTTTAATATTTTTTTTTTATTTTGATAATTTTTTTTTAGAAAAATGCCCCTCCCACCTAAACGGGGGGAGATAGACCCCCCTTCCAAAGAAAAAAAATGTTTGTATTGAGCTCTTCTACAAAAACCCTTCATCAAATCCTGGCGCCCAACTTATCCTACTACGTGCCGAAACAACATTTTTGTTCTATACCTAAAAGTTCCAATTTCTGTATCTGGGTTGAAATCGAAAAATTTTTTTTTCTAAGCCAATTTTGAAGTGATTTTCATAAAAAATACCTTGATCGATTGGAAAATAGATATAGTTTATGAATATATTTTTTAAATAGCATGTTGTTTTGAAAACATATACTTTAAATTGATGCCGAAGTTGGGCAAATGACAAAAAAAATTGAATTTTTGAACTTTGACATCTTATAAATTCTAAGTGGTTTAACCGAGTTACATGTTTTACACATTGTTATAAAGGTATATTTATCTTCTATCAGAAACTGTAAAAAAATCGAAAATGGGTACAAAATTGTCGAAGCTAGAATTTTTTCAATGGGTGAAGGTCCAAAAAACCGTTTTTTGCCCGTAACTCCAGATTTTGGGGGTGTTAGGGGATTTTCAAATACCGTTTCGTATTCAGTGCGACTAGCTCTACAAAACCTGATAGGTCTCCGCCCGCGTATATTTTGAGTGTTACACCGTGTAATTAGACAAAAAAAAAAAACATTTTAATACTCGTATTTCATGAGTTTGTTGCATTATGCAAACTTCGCATTAACAAAGGTTATGTTCACAATAATTTGAGATGCAACTTTTTTACTTGACTTGAAACATTGTCTTAAGACCTTTTTAAATATTTCAGGACTAGCTGCGATATGCTAGGGATTACAAATAATTCATATTTCCAGTGGAATAAAGTCATTAACGATTTGTTTGGTAAATTTGGAGGACAAAAAATTTGTTTCGTCTCAAATCGGTTAACGGACGATAATTTTACGTGATAAGGTCATATAAAAATCACGTTAGAAAAATGATATACAAATTTTTTGTAGCAAAACAAATAAAGTTAAAGTAAATAAAAGTATTTGGCTGGCTTGGGATTCGAACCCTAGATCTCTGGTGCAAAAAACAAATCGTTCAATGGTTTATGAACCTGATCTTATGACTTTGTATAAGTATATAGGTAGCGGTCTTAACTTGGCGTCATATGACCTGGCCTTTAATAGAAATCGCAATCTATACCACACACACTAACAGGCTCAGGCGGAACGTGACCATGAGTTAAGCGTTTTCATGCATGCGATTGGCTTTAATCGATTTATAAGACGTTATCGCGACGATAAGTAAAAAAAACACATTGAACAATATTTTTTTTTTTTCAATAATAACAGTTAAGGTCGCATGTTTCCTTATTTAAAAAATCTGCGTTTTCTTTTAACTTTTTAAAATCATAAAGTTAACCCCTTGTAGCCCAAGATCGTAAATTTTAAAATTAATAATGTCAATCGACTGGCATTTACCTATAATAAAACACGTATTTTTTTTTTTTAATTAATAAATTCCTTATTTACTTAGTTATTTCTAAATTTATTGAGTTAAAAAATATAAGTCTAAATAATTTATTTTTATATACAAATGCAGAAATTCAAAACAAAAAACTATCTAATATTTATTTTAAGGCACTTTTCTAAAATCGAAAAATAAATCCTTGTTGGTTTATAGAGAAAAACTATTTTTTTCTGAATTTTTTCTTTCAACAATAATTACCAATTAAAAACTATTAGTGCCATTTATTAGAAACTAGCTGACCCGGCGGACTTCGTTCCGCATTTTTCTTGTATTTATTTTCAATTTTTGGCTTTGTAATGTGTTAACCTTTTCCAATACAAAAAAAAATCGGGCCACAACTTGATATATGGAACACAAACATAAAATTGTATAAAGTATAAAAAAAAAAGCAAACCATTTGTCTGACAGCTATCTATTATAATTTTAATTGGAATGTGTACGAAGTTTCCTTAATAATATTATTAAGGTATAACAACATAAATCTTCAGCGGAAAGCAAAATGGTATTATGTCCTTAACAGATCCTATATGGAGTTACAATAATTTTGCTTTCCCAGGCGATATGTATGTTGTATGCATGCCACTGTTTTTTTCTGTTATTGGCACGGGTTTTTTGCGTCAAATAGTAAAAAAATGTTTTTAAAAACTTAATCTTATGTGTCTCGAACTCCTTTCAATCACTTGCAATCGCTACTAAAATTTGATAATCCAGTCAAATAAGGGTTTCACCTCGGAATGAATGCTAATAGAATTTTTTTTGCTCAATAACTTCGTTTTGGCATTCTATAACATACCTCAAAAGTCTAGAAAGTCGCGATTTTCAAGCTCAAATCGCGAAATGGAGATTTTCAAAATTAGAATTTCAAGAATTACATAACTTCGAGGCATTTTTTAATGCTGATTACAAAAAATTTTTTTTTTTATTTTTGACATAAGTTATAGAATATCCAAACAAAGATGCAAACAAAAAAATTTGCCTATCAGCACTAATTATAAGATTGTACCAGGATGTTATTTAGTGCATATCCCAAAATTGTCCCTTTTCTCAAAAAATACCAATTTTTCATAGGTATGAATGTTTTTTTCATTGCATTGTTTTGATTCTTAATGATAATGAATATGAAAACCTTCATGAAAAATTTGGTTCCTCTACCATAACTTTTAAGGGTTTTTCTGTAGTAAGTTTGCAACTGTTATAATAATATGGGTTGACAATTAAAAAACAGGTATATAACTTTTTTTAGAGACGTCAGATTGTCTTGATCTTGTCTAGATTTTTTGGCATCAGCATTAAAAAATACCTCGAAGTATTGTATCATATGTGAATATAATACCATTGTCTTTTATTGCTTATTTTGAAAATCTCCATTTCACGCTTTGACCTTGAAAATCACGACTTGCGGAAATGAGATTTTTCTATACTTTTGAGGTATGTTATATAATGCCAAACCGAAGGTATTGAACAAAAAAAAAATTTCTATTAGCATTCATTCCGAGGTTTACTCCTTTTTTTCACCTTATTTGACTGTATCATGATATTTTTTGGCTATTTAGGAAATTCAAAAAGTAGCAATCTTTTTTTGTAAATTGTAAAGAAACCGACTTAAAATGAAAAGATTCCGTCTTAATTCTATACATACGTCTAAATATTAAAATATTTTCTTAAGAAGATTAAATCATTTTAAATTAATGCGGAAATTGTATTAATAAATTGGTAGTTGAAACAACTTAAACAAATTTTAAGTTTCAGTTTATCATACCAATTTTCAACTGTGAGATATAGCTTAGTGGTAAACAATTTTAATTGAGGAAATAACGTTTTAAAGAGTTAAATTGTGTTTATTTTTATTAGCCTTGAATATGAGCTCTTTGAACCCCAAATATTGCATTTGGTCATTACTTGACAGCAGCGCCACGTACCAGGTCCAACAGGGGCGTACACACCATTGGGGCAAGTGGGGCGGTGCCCCGGGGCCCCAACACGCCAGGGCCCCGTAAGGAGACAATGTAGAGAAGGCAACTGGTTATAAAAGTATCGAAGCAAAAAGATAAGATACTTGACATGAATCACTTCGGACACAAGAGAGACACATTATATTTTTCAGTGAATTGGTAGCCAGTCACATAATATTTCATCTAAAAAAAAAGTATTACCTTAGGGGTCCCAAAAAAAAATTACATATTATCTTGGGGCCCCAAAAAATATTACTTACATAATTTTAGCGCCCAAAAAATGATAGGTACATCAGGGGCCCCAAAAAAATAAGTGGGCGTATACGTCCTTTTTTATTTGTTCTTATTTTCTATATCAAAAATGAAGTCTTGCCCCGGGGCCCCGACAACTCAACGTACGCCCCTGGGTCCAACTATAAAACAAAGCCTGTCTCGAATGAACCTTATCAAACGCAAAAAAATTCATAAAAGTCTATACAGCCGTTCGGACTCCAAATATGGAGTTTAACTATAACTTGACAACAGCGTCAAGTCTTTCTATATATAATTTGACAACAGCGCCACCTACCGCATACAGTTATAATTTACAAAACATGGATGGAACTTATCACACAAACGAACTTTCACAAAAATCTGTCAAGTCTTTCGGACTCCAAATATGAAATTTGTCTATAACTACTTCGGCAAAAGCGCCACCCACCGCCACCTGGTCCAATTTATGAAACAAAACATGTTTCGAATAAATTATATCAGACACAAAAAGTTTCACAAAAATCAAAATATGCAATTTCCCTAAAACTTGACAACAGTGCCAACTACTGGGTCCAATCATGAAACAAAACTTGTCTCGAATGAACCTTGTCATAACACAAAATTTCACAAAAATCTGTCCAGTCATTCCACCCCACCTATGGAATTTGCCTATAACTTGAAAACAGCGCCACCTATTGGATCAAATTATAAAACAAAACCTGTAACGGATAGACCTTATCAAATAAACAAAATTTCACAAAAATCTGTTCAGTTATTCGACCCTAAATATGGAATTTGCCTATAACTTGACAGCAGCGCCACCTACCGGGTCCAATTATAAAACAAAACCTATTTCGGATGGACCTTTTCACATATATTTCACACAAAATTTCAGAAAAATCTGTCTAGTCGTTTAGGAGTAGGGTCACAAACAAACGCACAGGAGAAATATATATAGTATGTAGATACAAACCATAACTCTGATTGATGTGCCAATGCTTTACTTATTTGTCCTCAATGAAAATCAGAGATATACATTTTATTTGTGCAGTCCATATGTGGATTTAATATCACAAGACGAATAATTATTTGTTTCACTCAAAATCAGACTTTTTTAATTATTTTGAAAGCTTTACAAATTAAGCTTAGTTAAAATTTTTAAAAAGCGAGAGTGGTTTTTTACTCGTACATATTGACAGCTATGTAAAGATGCGAGAAAAGGTATTATTTTTTTTTTGATACAAACCATCTACATATTAATACCTTTCAAACAAAAAAAAAAATTACCAAAATCGGACCAGCCAAACGCGAGTTTATCGGCCACACACACTAAACGAACTCATTTTTATATATAAGATATGGCGTACTATTTCGATAAACCAATACTTAAAGATTATGTTAGAAGCTTCAAAAGAAAAAAAAAAATATAGTTTGCACAGCTTTTGTGCGATCTTTTTCGGTTTGTAACAGAAATGTCACATGGGGCTACAAGGTTAACCCCTAACTATGTTTCTTGAATCGTTTGAAAAGTTTTTGAAAAAATCCGAAATTTAAATCCTCATTTTTAGAGCCGTTTTTTGGGAACAATAAGTTTTTTTCATAAAATAATTTTCTGAAGAGAAGAAAATTAAAAGACATTTTTTGATTATTTAAGGACTAAAGACTTCTTTTTAATTAATCAACATAAATCAAAAAAACAAATGAATACTAATACTTCGTAATAACTTTAAGGGGTTAGGCCACTGTAAGTTCTAGAATAAAG